>NW_028261384.1:120408900-120717650 GCF_051295495.1 Thamnophis sirtalis
CCATTTCAGCACAATCCATAACCTTTCTTATCATTTCATCTTTGCTTGGAATTAATTTGTTTTTCCATTTCTGGGCAAAGGCAATCCTTGCCGCCGTAATTATATGTAGTATTAAATACTGGATTTCTTTTTTGTATTTCGCAGACATTATTCCTAATAAAAAAACTTCAGGTTTCCATTCTATTTTAACCCCTGTTAATGCCTCTAGCCAATTTTTGATCCTTTTCCAAAAAAATTTAACCTCCTCACAGGTCCACCATAAATAGTAATATGTTCCGTGTATTGATTCGCATTTCCAACATTTGGGGGAGGTATTTGTTAAGATTTTAGCTAACCTTGTTGCTGCCAAGTGCCATCTGTAAAACATTTTGTACTGGTTTTCCTTGTATGCAACTGAACATATTTTGGGGTGTGGTTTTTTTCCTCCTCTTCCCCAAGGCTTTTCCTTTACCCACTACACAAGACGAGCATGGCAAAGATTTAACACCAAAGCATGTCCCAAAATTCTCCAGCAAAGAGGTTGCTGTTCTCCCTTCACCAAAGTGAGAGTATATTTGAAAATGCCCCTTCCTTCCTTCCTTCCTTCCTCCCTCCCTCCCTCTCCTCCTCCTCTTCCTCCTTGACAAACAATGATATTTGTAGAAAGCATCCTATGTCCACATCTCAGAAGGGAATGTGGATGTCATAGGCAGAAGCTGACATTGCCTTTAGAATGGCAGTAAAGATGAGACATTGGAGAATAGACTGGTGTGGGCTCCAGAAGGTTTCCACCGGCTGTCAAAAGTAGACAGGATTGTGAATCAGTGTATGGATCATATCCCAGCTGGTTTGAACCAAATGCATCCAGGCCAAGCAAGTTCTCCTTGGCAATGGGTTCGAAAAATTCATCGGGCTCTGACATGAGAGACTCAAGGGAGAGGCACCAATCAGGGCTTGGATCTGGAGCTGCAAAAGCTTCTGCTATGCCTGAAAAAGAGACAGGAGGAGGCTGGACTGGCTGGGATGAGGGGGTCTTCATGGGGGTCTTTTGCTGGGATACCGTAGGCAGTTCCAGAGCTTCTTGAGAAAGGATGGAGGAAGCCAAGCTGTGAGTAGCAGCTTCAATGTCAGAAAAGCTTCTGGAGATGGACAGAAAGGAGAGAAAAAAAGCAGTGAGGTATCCTACAAGGATGGAAACAATTCCTGAAATGTTAAAAATTATCTGTAGTAGAGTATATCTTACAGAATGATACAAAATGTTCTAATGCTGGAAATATTGAAGGATGCTTTTGAGAAATGAAAACATTAATACTAACAAATGTCAGCACTCAGCAGTGATACATGAGAATTGCATTGTGGGGTGGGGAGGGAACGGCATGGACCTGTAGAACAGTTAATGGAGTGCTACATTTCAGTACAATAATGGGGACTGACTTAAACAAACTTCTGAATTTTGCTGTTACATTTCCGCTTATCCTTCACGGATCATAACACTGCTGTATTTCACATTGACCAAAAAAGGTGGTAAAATCAGGTGTAACTCACTTAACAACTGGCTTGCATGCAACAGGAATTAAATTGGGGTCGTACATTACCTGTATATGTGAAGCACCTCATCACTAAGTACTTGTAAAAGTAAGAGTGATCAAGTGCAGACCATATGACCTTCCCAAGCCCCATTTTTACTGCTGCCCCCAACGCTAAGATTAAGCCATTCAAATTCATTCATCCCCTCACACACACACACTTTCATTGCTGCAATACGTGGCCACTTTTTCATAACATAAGAACAAATACAGGACCATTCATCCTCCTCTTTCTTTGTGTCGAAATAAGACTTCATCTTTTCTGCTTTAAAAAAAATTAAATTCCCTGCAAAGCCAAAAAAAAAAAAGACAGTCTTTTTTGGGCCTCCCCTCTGAAACCCAATTAAAAACACAAAGCCTGGTATAAAGAGGATTAATACTATTCCTGCTGCCTCCCCCAATCTGAAGCCTTCCAGAGGTGCTGAAGCGAAATGGATGCCTAGAACTTCCAGAGGTCTATGTTGGTTGGGAATTCTTGGAGCTAAGGACCCAACCAATCTGAAAGCCTTGGTTGGGAGATGATGTAATATTACATTCCAAAATCACATAGGGTGACATCCTTCTTCCACCAATAAGCTGGGACAAACATGGACCTAAAAGGTTCCTGTTCATTTTAAGGATGGTGGCTCAGAACAGGTGTGGTTCCTCCAGAGGTAGGGAGGATGAAACCATTCCAACTGTACCTGCATATCTGGTTTTGAAGGAACCGCCGGAGATTCACTTTCCGCTTAGCAGGTCGGCTCTTGCATGGCTTCTGCAGAGCACGCATCACATGGGATGTTGCTGCTGACACAAAGGTGCATAGGTCACTCCCCTCTTCAGCAGGAGCCAGGGGCTGTGGTGGGGGTGCCAAAATTGGGTAGCTGTGGTGAAGCATTCTCTGTCTTCATATGAGTGAGATTCAATTCTAGCTTGTAGGAAGTCAGCACCCACCCCTCTCCTAGAAGAATGAAATATTTTGAGGAATATTTAAAATAAAAGGCAAGATATTATATTTCCCTAAATGAGAAAGGCAGAAACATGTTTTTTTAGAGGCAGAAAGCAATCCTCACTTTCTTTAATAGCCCACAGCGGATGTCAGCATAAGAGGTAAAGAGCTTATTGAAAGAAGACAAGTATCTAAATAGCTCTATTCATAAGCAAATACCCTCACCCAAGAGCCAAAACAGGACGAAAGCCATTAAGCTGCAATAGGAATTGTCCTTTCAGAACAACAGTCCCTTCATTGCACCACCACCCACAACAGTCCAAACTTCAACCAAACTTAGCTCAGACAAACACCTAGGATTTGCATTTCCTCTTTGCCTATAGATCCAACTATGAACCTTACATGATCCTATAGGAATCTGACAATTGCCAATAGAATACACATTCTTGCACAAGAGCAGAAAGCTCAAGTGCAAAGCTCACAGAAGGTATAAAAAACCCCAGTCTCAACTCCATTTTGTCAGCTGCCCAGAATCACATGTGGTTCTGCTTCATCATTAAACATTCCTTCCAATCAGCCTCCATGTTTCCAGTATCTTTCTCCCAGCTTGGAAGTGAACCAGATGGATATTTCTTCCCACAAGCTGCAGCGCAGAGACATCATGGCCAATTATACACCAAGAGGTCTGACTTGTTGTTTCCCTGATCAACCCTGGATCCCTTTGGTGTCATATCAGTAATCCTTCTAATTTCCTGCACTAAGCCTGATTTGAACAGCGGGTGATAATCTTTTGTTAGATGGTGAACAATTTCACACTTGAGCTAAGAACTCTTAAGAGTTCACTATCAGGAGCCAGTGATTTGTTACAGAACGTCTCTTAAGAGTATTGAGACTCCCAGGAAAAGAATGGCAAACTGAAGACAATTAAAAAAAAAAGCAGAGCTGACAACCACAGAGAAGAATGAAGAGAGGAACGAAGAATGAGTAGACTGGCTTTTCAAACCTTTCTGGACTAAAGAGAGGAATAGAGATCGCCCACAAGTGCTCTACATATTTGCTCCTTGTAAGAAGACAGCAAGACAGCAATCTCCAACAGATTTTAAGCAGTGTGAATAGAGTAAATAGTTACCTTGCTCAAAACATGCTTGGCCCCTTTGAAAGGGCGCTAATTTTGCATACTTCCTTTTCATTCCTTATTTCCTTTCCTTTTGGAAATAGCTTGTTAACTACTTTTTAGCCATTGCAAATCTTTAGATCAAAAAGTTTGAAAGCACTGGATCATTTTGCACTCAATCTTGAATGAAATAAAGTTTTAATTACAAGCTTAAGAATTAAGAACTACAACCTCCTTTTTAAAAAAAATAATAATAAACATCATAAGATGGATTAAAACTTTGATTTCAGAATGCAACAAGAGTCCAGATAAATTTGGAATCCAATTGTGGGGGAAAAAATCTTCCTTTGGGAAAATACTTTTGTTTTATTTTTCTTAAAAAATAAGATTTTAAAAATTGGATTGGTTGTAAAATTAAAGATTTCAATTAAAGGAGAAAATACATAAACCTGACTAACAGTTGCAGATTGACACAAATTAATTTAACACTGGAAACGACGCTTTTGAGAAGTGAAGTCAGAAATGAATATTAACAATCTGAACAGCAATATCTGTTTCTATGGATAGACTGAGTTGAAAGTGAATTTACAAACAACAGGCTTTATGAATGATTTGGAAAAAGATATTACATACAAAAGACATTGACTGATGTTTTGATCAGATGGATGATAGGATCAAATTTTATGGAAGAAGTGAGTCTTCCATTTTTTTCTGGTATGTTACATTTTTCAAAGGATGTATAGTTGGAAAGGAAAACATCTTTCAATCCCACTTACCTATTCTTTGATGAGGTAAACTAAGAAGGCAGATTCCCAGGAAAGGCTCCAATATATGCTAGTATTCAGCCGGCCATTTCTGTGTCTGTTCATTTTTCCATTCCGTTCATTTTTCCTTATCCTGTGCCTATCAGTCCTTTCCCACAATGTTGTCTACTCTTTTTGGAAGGTTGTCTGAAACTGGTATCCAGCACAGAATAGAGGATGATAATGAAGCTTAGGAATGCCACTCCTTTCTTCTCCTCCTCTCTCTGAAGCACACCAACACTGTTTTAAAAAAATGAACAAAACAGCACCGGTGGTTTGGTTGTTAACTAAAGGGGAGATAATGGCCATGGGGCCCTCTACTCCATAAATGGTGCTGGTTGTTAATTCAGGAAAGGAAAGTTCTAATTTAACTTCAAGAATCAATATTTCAACAAGATATCTTAAAACTCAAGAGACAAGGACTTTGCTAAGATATCTATAAAGAGCAGCTTAGAGCTTCTGGTAGGGTCACAGCAATCCCCATCCCCATCTCAGCTTCCAGCTGTTATCTAAAACATTTATAGAACTAAGGTCCTCTATCCACATGAGCTTCCTTCAACTTATAGGCCCATGCAGAGTTGTGGCGTAAAATGACTTTTGATTCCACTCCCTCACTTAACCTCAATGATGTCCGTTTCTCTTCTTTTCTGGCAAAAATAAGTGGTGATGAAAATGTAACCTTGTTAATTCCTTCGTGCAAGGTGCTGATTAAAAGCAGCTTTCCAGGTACCAGGTGGAAAAAAGTTAGCAGCTGTAAATCATGTCTGCCTGTTGCTTGTTCTATGCTTTTATATCCACCCCTCTTAATTATTATCATTTCATGCATCATTGCCCCATTTGCTAACAAGGCTTGCAGACTCTGTTTGGAGGCATAGGTTAAATCTAAAGGTAATTATTTTCTGCAATACTGGCCAAATTACTGTGGCTTTCATTTCCTCTCCCCACTCTTTCACTAATTCTCTCCTGATGGTTTGTAGTCTCTCAGGTTGAAACCCTCAGGAGAAGCTTCCTCATTAGCACATATTTCTTGCTGGGATGTGGCTGTTATTGCTACTTGCACTCTTTTCAGATGCCCTCACCTTCGCTGGCCACTGAACATTCAAAACACCATGGAGATGCCAGCTACAGAGAATTTGTTAGCACAAAAGAAAGCAACATCCTTGTTGGCCTTCTTCCTTTGTCTTAGCACCCTAAAGGACTGTCCTGTACTATAAAGGCAATTATAAAGTAATTGCTCATCGCGATTGCCATTAAACGCAGGCCCTCTGCTTCCAGAAAGGAAGGTGGGAGGATAGAATGAGAAATAATTGTTGAGTCAATGCAAAGGTTTAACCACTATTGCCATCTATTTTCCAACTTCCTTTGTTCAACAATCTTCTAGCTCATTATCAGCTGTTTGACCAGCAACATGAAGGGCTAAGTCCCCAGCTTGCATGTTAAGGACCACAAAGCAGAATAATAAGAAAAAAGGGGGAACATTTGATGGTAAGGCTGTTGTATGAGGAGAAAACTTTAAGGGACTGTGGTGATGATGGAGGGACAAAAAGAGACATTATAAAAGCAAAACAGAAACAAACCACTACCTGGAGAAAAGGAATAATAATCTTATCTTGATATTCCTCTTTCTGATAGTTCTGATAACTTGGGAAAAAGAGTATTAATTGGGAAAACAGAATAAAACTAGACTCATAACCCTTTGGGTTGTTTTTAACATAAAGTCTTTGTTTGGATATCATAGTACTTCCCATGTTATGTTATGTTATGTTATGTTATGTTATGTTATGTTATGTTATGTTATGTTATGTTATGAAATGTAAATATCACTGTTTATATTTACATTTATTTGGATCTCAACACTAATCAGTAGTTTTTAAAACAATATAGTACATATATGTATTCTTTATATATTTAAACTTCTTTCCTTCAAAACCTTCCTTCCTTCCTTCTTTGAATTAAAAAATTATATTGAATGGTCAACACTGGAAAAAGTAATGAAATTCCCATAATGGAGAAGTAAATTATGAAAATGTCAGAATTTCCAGAAATGATCAAACTGAACATTAAAAAAAGTCTTGAACCCTTATATGGACTTTTTGCTAAAAGAAAAAAAATGAATTAATGATTTGTGCATTTAAACATTAAGAAAGACGTGGCTTAAAAGGATGTGAGATGGTTTGCAAAATATTTAAGAGGGAGGAAGGCAATAGCTATCTGTTGAAAAAAAGTTTTGAGTTCATTTATATATATTTCTTTAGTTTTCTTTTGCTTTTTACTTCCTTCCTTCCTTCCTTTCTATTATATGAACATTCTTAATAAATATAAATTTAAAAACTTGCTTTTTTTAACATATGATGTTTGCCCAGAAAATATTGTACAAAGAGAGCCACATTGGGCTATAGTAGCAAAAAAACTTCAACAATAGCATCTTTTCTGATTAAAAAAAGCATTAAAAGTTTAATCTTTCAGATTCCTTTCAATATTTGACCATCAAATAGCTTCCATGGTAGGTTTTGAGATAGGCAGGACAGCTATAATTACAGCAATAATAATGTAACTACTATAATTGAAATAAACATACTAGACAGCTCTTATTCCTCATAGTGGAAAAGACAACAAACAAGCAAGTCATAAGGTCACAGGATTGCAATAAAAAGTAAAAATAGAGTTGGGCTGCATATTTATTACATGATTTGTGATTTAATAAATCCACTGTTCCTAAGTGACATAAACTTTATATTTAAATCCTAAAGCCCCTTATTAAGGAGACGTGGTAAATATAAGGGGATTTGCTTTCTCACTTCTGAGTTAACTATGCGCACTTGTTCTGGAAATTGACTGTTAGAATTAAGTCTGGGTTCTGGGACAGTAAGAACCAGGTATTCAAGCACTGTTTTGTCCTATTTCCCCCAAAGTAGAATCAAAAGCTTCTTTCCATACCTCCCTGCCTCACCTCAAATTGCTTCTCACACAAGGGTGGTAAAACAAACTCTGTGCATAAACAAAGAATACTCTCATGTCCACAGGTGTGTAAAAGGCCAAGCCTTGTGGAGAGAAGGGGAGGGGGAGGGATGGAGAGAGGGAGGGAGGGAGAGGGAGAAAGAGAGAGAGAGAGAGATGGCCAAAATGTTTTTGTTCATAATTTCTTCACCGGTCATTCTGTCTCCTATATAGCATTCTACAGTGGAAAGGAAAGGAGTCACCTCTTCTAGTATGAGATCTATTCTGCCCAGAAAAAAATGGTGGCCAGCCAGCAGAGCTGGCAGCAGATTTGGACAGTGAGGAGGTTGGGGGGCAGGGGGAACATGGGCCAGTCCTGGAGTCTGGGGAAGGCTCTGATGAGTGCTTTGTGTTGGAGGCAGAGAGGGGCCACAGCTGTATGCCAGTTATCAGCTGCCTTTGGAGTCACATCAGTGAGGCAGAGGAACAGCTGGAGCCTGTTCCCAGCGTGTGCATGAGCATAGTTGTCAGATGAAAGGAATAGCTAAGGAGCAAGGCCACAGGTGGACGGTGAATGGCCCCTCTCATGGGGCCCCTCCCATGGAGACAATTAGTTCATTCCTGCATTTTTGCCAAGTATTGCAGTGTCTGAAAGATATTGGCTTGGCCACTCTCCAAGCCTGATAAAAATTGGTAATTGTGAACTATCTTGAAAGACTGTGGGCCGGGACTTTCCTGGAGAGGAATTCATTATAAATTAAATAAAAGGGGCTTATCGGGACTCGGATGTGGTTTCATGCTGCTGGGGAAGCCTAGGTCAGAACATGTTCAGGGTTACAGGTAGTCCTCAATTTCTTTCCAGATTGAAATGTCTGTGTTTTCAAACAGACTTGGTGTGGAGGTGCTCCTATGTTGACTCAAGATGGGTTGTGTTCAGAGGCTGGGCAGTCAACTCTCTGAGATAATGTAATATGGATTTTGAACTGTGCAGCAATTGGACTCTATGATCCCTTCCAACTCTATGATTGTATGGAACCCTGGACAAAACTTCACAGGCTGTTTTTAACTAGCTGGGTCTCTTCATCCCCCCAAATTTTTATTTATTTATGGATTTATGTATTTGTTTGTCAAATTTAGGTCCTTCCAATCTCACGTTTGGGGAAGGGTGAAACACAAATAGCTTATTCTGGGTAGTATAGGAATGACACATATTAAGAATTCTAACAAGGAATAATATAAATCATCATTTACATTAAAGTTTTAGTGAAACAGACAAGATATTGGGAGGAGAAGAAAAAATCTCTTTTGGACAGGCTCGGTTCTTTCATTCTTCTTAAGAGAGCCAAATTCAGTATTTGTTAGTTGAACTGACCCACATCTGCTGCAATGCTGCTGCTGTTCCCTCTCAGTTTATTTTTCTGCAAGACATTGGCGCGGGTGTACAAATTAGGCACAGTGGGTGGGAGACCCTTGCTGGCTTCAAGCTGGGATTTGGGATAACAGCCAAGGGAGACATGAGCAGTTTCCCCCAAATCATATTCGTTTTGTGCTCCCATCTCCAGCTGATGTCTGGCTACCAGGTGAAAGCCATTGTGGAAGAGGGAAATAGGAAGGAAGGAAGGAAGGAAGGAAGGAAGGAAGGAAGGAAGAAAGAAAGAAAGAAAGAAAGAAAGAAAGAAAGAAAGAAAGAAAGAAAGAAAGAAAAGAAAGAGAGGCAGGCAGGCAGGCAGGCAGAGAAAGAAAGAGAGAGGAAGGAAGGGAGGAAGGAAAGAGGAAGGAAGGAAAGAAAGAAAGCCAGGCAGATACACACATACAGAGAGAGAGAGAGGAAGGAAGGAAAGAAAAGAACGAAAGGGGGAGGGAGGGAGGAAGGGAAGGTGGAAGGAGGGAAGGGGAAAAAAGAAAAAGAACTAGCCATTGTCAAGATCACATTTCTAAACTGTGTGAGGCAGAAGTGGAGCTCTGAGATTCGATCTGAAGAGGCCACAACCTCATGGGACAGTTGGTGTATCTTCCAGCATCCCTGGAATCGGAGTTCAAGAGGAATTTGTCCTGGGTGCTTTTGACTTGCTGGTCAGAACTGGAGAACCATCCTGTTCTGGCCTCCACACGGGATCAGAGTGGGCCAAACTGCAACTCAAATATGGCCTCCCTGGCTTCATTCCTGAAATTTCCCCATTTTCATTCTCCTAGAATTTAGTGGCAAACCGTTGCTTTTCAGAATTGCCGCTTTCATTTCAGTGAATATATGGGGCAAATGAAAAGCCTTAAGATTTCTCAAAGAAGTGCATTAAGCATTTCCCAAAGTCATCTGTTAATGCAATCATAAAACAAAAACCACCTAGGGGCAACCATTTGTGTCTTTATGTTGAAGGTCAAAATGGCTGCCATCTTGACTTACACACACACACACACACACACACACACACTCCTGCTGCATACACCCTCTGTAACTGGGAGCTTATCCAGCATCCTTATACAACTTATTTCCTGCCTTTCAGTGTGATGAAAATATTCTCTCTTTGGCAAGATCAAAGTAAAGAGTTAAAAATTTCTGCATGCATATTGGGAAGATGCCATCTTCTTCAAGCTGTAACCGGTTTGGGCCAGTCTTGGCTCTTATTGGCAAATATTTTCCTTTTACAACATCCAAGACACAGTTAAAAACTTTAGGGGATCTCAAGGCAACCATATATGGCCACACAAAAAGCAAGGTTTATTTCCAGGTCATCCACAACTAGAAATAAAGATAGAAGATTGTTGTAGAGTATTGTAGAGAACAACCAACACAGTTGAGAGAGTGTTTTGCCAAGTATCAGGGCAGTGATCAGGTGCCCAGGCAATTAAATTAGTAACATGGTTGTTAAATGAATTTGGCTTCCCCATTGACTTTCAAAAAAGTTGCAAAAGGTGATCACATGACCCTGGGACACTGCGATTTTCACAAATACATGCCAGTTGCCAAGTATCCAAGTTTTGATCATGCGACCACAGGGATGCGGCAATGTGTGAAAAAGGGTCATAAGTCACTTTTTTTCAGTGCCATTGCAACTTTAAGGGGTCAATAAATGAATGATCATAAGTTGAGGACTACCTGTGAAGGGATTTTAAGCTTTATCATTATTTAATGTCAGCAGTGGTACCCCAAAAGTGGCCAATTTCTACAGTACTTAGTGCTAGGTTTGATGCAGAACTTCGCTATGGATAACAGCAAGCCCACAATTTTTTATCAAAAATTGGCACTATGATTTCATATCTCTGCTATGGTCAAGAGACCTGACATTGACTGGCTGACACATGACTCTGGGATGGGAATCAAAGACCTGAGACTCTTATAGCAGGAAAAGCTTTGAAACTACACAAAAATTCCCTTCCACGCCTTCTCTTTCATCCAGTGAGAAAAGATGAAAATAAGCCAGATAGCTCAGAATGAGCTCTAAGCTTCTAGAACAGTGTTTCTCAACCGTGGCAACTTGAAGATGTCCAGACTTCAACTCCCAGAATTCCCCAGCCAGCATTTGCATCTTCAAGTTGCCAAGGTTGAGAAACACTGTTCTAGAATGTTCTTAGTGAAGAACATTATATGATGAAGAACTTATATGAAGTAGAAATCAAAATGTTTGTCACTAAATTCCTCAAAATAATGGTCTTTTGCATTGCCACTACTGAGGAAGAACTCATGTGAAAGACTGTATATCAAAACATGACTCCAGAATGAGATGTGAGGAGTGACAGTGTCTAGGCCAGTGTTTCTCAACCTTGGCAACTTGAAGATGTCCGGACTTCAACTCCCAGAATTCCCCAGCCAGCGAATGCATTCGCTGGCTGGGGAATTCTGGGAGTTGAAGTCCGGACATCTTCAAGTTGCCAAGGTTGAGAAACACTGGTCTAGGCCCATTCAGTCATCTCATTTCCAGACACCAAACTTGCCTCTCAGCCCCAAGGCTTCTCACAAAGAGAAACCAACAAGCCGTAAAGGGAACAAAAAGACTAAATCGCCTCCCCACCATCAGTTAACACCCATATAGATTGACACCAAGATTAACATCATATCTACAATCAAGAAGCAATCAATACCTCAATCAAGGGACTGCCAAACAAGCTAACAGTAAACAGCCCAACCAAAGAACTGCCATGCCCATCAACACTGGCAAAGCAATAAGCCACCAGAATATAAATTACGAGCACTTTCTATTGGCACGGATGGTGTCATTTAGTTTGAATAGTTAAACATCTGCAAGAAAACAACCAGACTCAGAGAGCACCAAGGACTTCTCAAAGAGGAATCTGGTTCCTATGGCAACCTGAAAACCAGCAGCTCCCCATTTTCAGAAAGCTGACTGCCTGAGTTGAAAAACATTTTGCTCCTGTTCAGATACAACGTTACTTATTCAGCTTTTGTAAGCTCAGATCCAGGGCTTCTTGTCTGAAGCCCAAGCTTTGTTTCTGGGATCTTGCTCTGCTCCTGTTCTGAATACTTAAGAGTCCTTTCCCTCTCCAAGAAGAGCCTCTGCCGTGGAGGGCCACGAGGTTAAACTAACCCAGCAGATTTGGTTTGGCCAAGCCCTGGCTTCCTGGCACAGATTTGCCCTTCACAGGCTCTGCCTCTTCACGCACCAGATCCGCTCAGCACAAATCAGCAAGACTCACTTCTCAACCCAACCCAAGGATTAATGAAATGGTGGGAGAGATGGATAAACTGGTTCTGAAGGAGGGATCTAAAATGATCTAAAAGCGGAAGGGACTGAGACCATCCCTGAAATGCCCAAAAGAGAAGGAGCAACCTGAACAAAGACACAGTTCATGATACAGCAACACACAATGGGAGAGTGGCTTAATGCGGTTCCACCACAAAACCGCGCTCGACGAAAACGCGTACCTGACGTCATCACAGCGTGACAAAAAAAGCACGCTGTGAGCGCTAAAGCTAAAATTAACACCTAAACCTAAACCTAACCCCCCGAAACCTAACCCTAAACCTAACCCTTAATCTAACGCTAAACCTAACGCTAACCCTTAACCTAACCCTAACGCTTAACCTAACCCTAAACCTAACCCTTAACCTAACCCTAACCCTAACCCTAACCCTAACCCTTACCTTAACGTGAATCGGCTTGCTTTCAAAGCGCTTTTTAAAGCGCTCTTTTTTCTCCGCGGTCGCTGTTGTCGCGCTGCTGCTGATGTCAGCGACGCGCTTTAATCGGGCGCGCTTTAGTCGACCGCGGTTTTGTCGTGCCACGGCTTAATGCATTGGATGACAGATTCCAATTATATCCCCGGGATTTTAAGAAGGATCTGAAAATCTGCTTATTCAATAAACTCATGGAAGTGACTATGAACAGAAGGCTAAGAATAGTGATAGGTCTGTTTTGTTGTAAATCTTATTAGTAAAGCCAGGTGGAAGGTAGGTTTAGAATCTTTTAATTGTACAACATTATTTTCACTCCAGTTGTCAATATATTTCATTTGATTTTATTCCCTTTGTATAATTTTTAACTGCTGTTGGTTAGTTTTGCAAAATTGTGCTTGGAGTGTGTCCTCGTGGGGGAGTGTGTTATAAATAAAAGTTTTATTTATTTGTTTCCTAGACAAATATTCAGACTTTCCTCTGAATAGCAAGTTCACACCCACCCACGCCAACAAAACACACTAGTGGTAAAGCACAAACACGCAACAGGAATAATATGCGCGTGAAATTCTGGGAGACTTCTAACTGAAAACAGACTGCCACAAACATTTCACATCTGCACAGCGCTTCACTCACAGCCAAGAAACTGCCCTCTCTCTTACAAGTGCTGCTTTGTCAGATCATGTATTTGCTATAGGCATAAAGTAAATGTAACTTCTGCTTCTGTGGAGTCGCACAAAATATCTGAATCCTGGAAATGGAAGGAACAATTTAAGAGCAATTCTCTGCTCAGTGCAGGAATCCAAATTATGGTATGGCAGTTCTCAATTTACAACCACAATGGAGTCAAAATTTTTGGTTACTAAGAAAGGAAGTTGTTAAGTGAGTTTTGCACCATTTTACGAATGTTATTGCCACAGTTGTTAAGTGAATCACTGCAGTTGTTAAATAAATCTTGGGCTCATTGAGCGAATCTCGCTTCCCGCATTGAATTGGCCTATCAGAAGCCGGCTGGGAAGGTTACAAATGGTGATCACATCGCCCTGAAACAGTGCAACCCTCATAAATATATGCTAGTTGCCAAGCACCCAAATTTTGATTATGTGACCATGGAGATGCTACAATGGTCATAAGTGTGAAAACTGACCATAAGTCACTTTTTTTCAGTGCTATTGTAACTTTGAAAGGTCACTAAATGAATCAGGGGTGAAATCTACTTACCTTTGCTACCGGTTTGCAAATGTGAGCGTGCACATGTGCTTGCTCTGCTTGCATGTGCCACTTCCACGCATGCTCAGGGCCTTCCGTGCATGCACAGAGCGTCAAAAATGGACATGATGATGTCTGGGCAGGTGGGCGGAGCCTGCTAGCGAGCATGCCTGCAAAGATAAGTAGAACAGGAAGGGGGGGAATCCGCTGTGCCACACCTGCTTTCTAGCTAATATAAATTGTGCATCACAGCTTTTCATCGGAAATACCGGTTCATCCGAAGTGGTAGCATTTTTTAAAAATTTTTCCTCCAGTCCCTTTTAGGTCTTAGGTCTTATTTTCCTCTGGTCCCCCCCTTTTTTTTTTGCACCAGTTTTGGTTTCATTAAATCTTTTTTAAATTAAGATGCCCCAAGCAAGATGCAGAGGTATTGAAGCAAAATCTAACCAATAAAGAATAATTATTACTTTCATTATTACCTTCCAAACTTTGGAAATGTACTTATTATGCATGTATTTATTTGTTTTGAGTTAATATCTTCTTTCTTTTTATAGGGCATTCAAGGCAGTTTACAATTATACTTCGATTGATACTGCCTAAAATCCATTTCCCTTTCTGGAACTCTATCATATTAACTAATGTTCAAACTTTGAACAGCTATATTTCTCAATTCTTTTTACATATACTGTTTCCAAAGCAAATGCATCATATGCTATATCTCTTCTGTGTTTTATTTCTTTTTGCTAATGAAGAACTTCCTTTGTAATTAAATTACATTTGCTATTTTCAATCAAAATCCCTTTAAATGTAAGTGCCCAACTTTGAGACCATTAACTGTGCCACCTCATTTTGTATAATGTGCAAATCTGATAAAATATCTTTTACCAAGTTGATCCAAACCATTAATGAATATGTTGAAGTAATAAAAAATGTTTAATGCATTATCTTGTTCCTTGGGAGTTGTATTTTAAGACAGTCACAAAAAGTAATATACAATATGCTTAGCGCTGTGTACAAATCCTCTGTTTGTTGTTCAACTTATTATACAGTGAGTGTGCAAACCATATCACAAAAATTGTGTATTATTGGTACCATATCACAAAAATTGTGTACTATTGTAGACCCAGTGTGGCAGGGTTTACACAACACATTAAGCTTAGATGGACTGGGCAGTTTGTAATTAAATATAATTGATTTGTTTTGGGACACATTGACTAAAAGTAGGATAGTTTGATGAATATTTAATCTGTCATATAAATGATTTAATGGTGGAAAATTGTTGAAAGGGAATAGACATGAAAACAAAATCAACAGCAAGGATACAGAAGAGCTGTCTGACACCTTATTCTAGTGTAGGAAACAGATGGATGGATAAAAAGTCATGGTTCATTTTCATTTCACTCCTTTTCATCTAAGGTCTGTCTTTCTGTGTCGGCATTTGTGAATTCCTTTTGTCCATTGATCAATACAGTCCCCTTCTGTCTTTCTATCCCTTGGTTATTTTTTCTTTCTCCTGGTTGGCATCATTCCATGGAAAGTTGTATAGTTATGCCAGCAGGGAGTTGGACCCTGAGTGTACGTCTGTTTGGGGTGAGGAGGTGGAGAAAATTCTGTCTGTTACCATCTCCAGACCAATCAGACCCCTAAATGTCTCCCCAGCACCCGCCCCTCAGCCCCTATTGCTGACGTGTTGTCAAAATCCCACCTCAGGGTTGAAATAAACAGGCTCCTCAGAATAGACAGGAGCTGCACCAAGGTTCGACCCCAACATACCAATATTAGCAGGGTGCGAAGAATGTGAGAGAAGAGAATTTGCAAACCCAGACAGATATGCATAGATCCTCTTCACATACAGGAGGCCTTGCGCCATCACCGGCGTTGAGAATGTAGAGGAAAGGAAGAAGGGAACGAGGAACGGAAGAAAAAGCTTCTTCATGATTAGATCCAAAGCAGGGACCTTATGCATCAGATACAAGAGAGATGGGGGTGGAAAGTGACTCCCCCCGAAAGTATTCTTTACAATCTCAAACCAATTTTTTGAATACAGCAACAGGATGGAGCAAAAAGAGGAATGGGAAGCATCAAAAGGGCAACAGATAGACTTATAGATGGAGTAGTAGACCAAAAAACAGAGACAAAGAGGTGGTATGATATTGACTTTGACATTCAACTGAACTGGTGAGTAGAAATTGATTGGTGGTGGTAGAAGAGATTGGTGGTACGCTTTCCTTGACTTCTCTTCTTGGGACTAGAATGTTAAAAAATTATTCGGAGCAGCTTACCTTGGACCATTTCCTTGTGATGACATCATCAACAAACTTTTCTTCGTGGCTACTGCTAGGCAATGGCTCCTCATCAGAAGGAGATGAATCAGCGGCAGTCCTAGGAACTGTCTTGAGCCTGATGTGTGTTACCGGGGTGGCTGGCAACCTCTATGCCCTGGCGGTGGTGCGGGCCTCAGCCTCGGCCTCCTCTCTGCAAGTCCACCTAATTAACCTAGCTCTGGCTGACCTTTTGTATCTTTTGACGGCCCCCTTCATTGTTCACAATGGGCTGGTGAAGGACTGGCCCTTCGGGGAGGCTGGCTGCCGGATTCTGCTCAGCCTAGACCTCCTCACTATGCATGCCAGCATCTTCTTGCTGACTCTCATGAGCTGCGAGCGCTACACTGCTGTGGTGCACCCGTTCCAGGCTGCCAGCCGTGCGCGGCGATGCAGCCGACCTCTGGCCATTGCTGTTTGGCTCCTGTCCTTTGCTCTGGCCCTCCCTATGATGGTCATGATCCACCAGGAGGAACGTACAATGGGGAATGGAGCTGGGGTGCGTCGCCTCTGCTCCCCCACCTGGAGTGAGGAGCAATACAAAGTATACCTGAGCATCCTTTTTGGCACTAGCATAGTGGCACCTGGGATAGTTATTGGGTCGCTCTACTGGCGCCTGGCAAGAAGCTACTGGTTGTCACAGACCCGTGGAGGCTTGGGACGTTCCCCTAAGAACCGGGTCTTCCTCCTCATCCTAGTGATTGTCTTGGCATTTTGGGCCTGTTATTTGCCCTTTTGGATCTGGCAACTCCTTCCCCTTTATTGCCCCTCGGCAGCCCACCTGCCCATCCACACGGAGATCTCTGTCAATCATCTGGTGACCTGCCTGACCTACGGGAACAGCTGCATCAACCCTTTCCTCTACACTCTGCTCACACGCAACTACCGTGAATACTTACGTAGTCACCAACGAGGGGCTTCCTGGGGCTTCCTGCCATGCCTCCAGAGCAGAAATGGGTCTCAGAGGGAAGGGGTCACAGGCACCTGAGATACAGGTAAGCAAGGAGGGACACTAAAGGAAAGCCAAGATGAATCTTGCTCATAGCTGGTATGTGCTCACAGAATCATGATTTCTAACTACTAAGATAATTGTTCAGATGTTTGAGATCACAACCTGATCATCCTGTGAGACATCTGGAAGTCAAGAGAATGGCCCAGCTAGCATGCCCAGGTCATGCATTAGGGGTGATCAATAGAAATGCTAATTTTCAAGTGGATTAGAACAAGGTTGCTACCAATCCTTTGTAATGAGCAGAATGGAGAAACCATATTGATTAACAATTGGCATATATGCCAGGTTTCCCCCTTATTCCAGCCATTCTCCAAATTAACTTAGTGATTTTTTTCCCCTGGGGAAAATAACTCTTGCTGAGTAAAAGGTAACTAGAATATCTGGCCTCTTTTCATCTATGCTGCTTAGTAAATTTTTCCTCTGTCTCCATTGTGGAGATCCATTTCAACTGAACCAGTCCTGGATCAGAAAAGATCCAGCTCCATCGAAGTCATGTTGAAAGGGGGTTTGCAGCTGTAAGAAATCAGATTATAGGAAATAAGAGTCAACTTCACAATAAAAACAGGGTGGCTAATTAATTGGTATTCAACTGTAGCATTTGCATCCCATCCATATGTAAAAAAAAAACCTGTTCAGTTCAATTGAAAACTATTTAATTCCTAAGTTGGGTTTCTTCTTTTTCAGGCCCACAAGTAGACTACAGATTGCAAAATAATTGGGATCTTTTAGTTGAAAAAGAGATCATAAGCAAACTTACAGTTCACCACATAAAGATGCTGCAAATGTTATTTTAAAAATTCTTCCTTCAGTCATACAATAAAATGAAGTGATATAAAGTGATTTCTAAAATGAATTCAGAGAATATACTCTGGTTTATAGAAGGGATAGGAAATCTATCAATAACACCACCTAGAAATTTATCTAGAAATGTGCTTAATAGTTTCCTAAGGTGTATGTACAATATATATAAAACCCAGCCTGAAGATGGCGAGTGAGACCTCGCTGAAATGTTGCCAAGACAGTCTCAATCTTACACGGGAAAAGACCGGAATACAACAAGACCAGCATACCTACCACCCATGAATATATATTAATATAAAATATTAATACTGAACCTATTCAAATACACACAGAAAAATATTTTAACAATAATACTGTATGTTGTAAAATTATAAGTTCCATGTCTGATAATATTTTTCAAGGTTTTATATCACACATTCACATACAGACTTCTGAGCAAAAAAAAAAAATTCTTAGTTACAAATAGAAAAAAATTGATCCTTGCCAAATTTTGAATTTCTCAAAATTAAAGTTTTTGACTGCTCTAACAAATTCAAAATAATGAATATGTGTTGTAATTAATATACCTTTTGACAATAGTGCTTTAATACAACATCAACCTCCTCTTTATTATCAAAATTAATTTCATTATGAATGTCACAATTGTCTTTCTCATTAGGAGGTCTGGACTGTTTATTGTCCAAATGACTCTTTAGAATGCTGAGAATATCAAACTGGGAAAGAAATGAAAATTGTGCATTTTGTCTGAAATGCTCTGTTAAGTTCTAGTTCTTAGATATCCGAAGTAAGTTTCTACATCTTCAGCCTGCAACAAATTATATTGAACTTAAAATTATATTTCAACTTATTCTGAAATTATATTTCAAATTATTTCAATTATATTGAGATGAGTGTGCCTTAGAACAGAAAATCCTACTTTTAATTTGCTATTTTCAGAAATAATACATTAACTTCAGATTCTAATCCTACCTCAGTTACATGGAAAAAGATCTTACTGAATTTATATAGGACTTAAATCTGTGTAAGAATACAATGTGTTGTCATTTAAGATGAGACTAAATGTTGAAATCTTTAAGCAAATTTAAAAATGTTTCTTTCTATTTTTCACTGATTAAATCATTTTCTTGATTAGCTAATATAATATGCATTAATTTTAAGGTGCTAAGATCAACCAAACATTGCCCAAGTTATATATTTACCCATTAAAAGCATTTGATCACTGTAGTAACCTTTCTTTTCTTAAAATTAAATAGAAGATAGATGAGAGAGAGATAGATGATAGGTAGGTAGGTAGGTAAGTAGATAGATAGATATAGGAAAGAAAGTGAGAGGGTGGTGGTAGAAAGAGAGAAGGAGACAGACAGAAATAGAGATAACACAGTTTGGTGTTGCAGAAAAATAGATACGTATTTAATATTATTATTTTTACTTTTAAAATGTATTACAATATGGTATGCCAATTATATAAATAAATGACATAATTTGTACATGTAATTCCTTTCCCGGCAGTTAAATGGTTCTTATTGTGAACTCTATCTATTATAACAGCAGAAATGCATCTGTAACAACGTTTGGCTGTAATGGTGCTGTTTTAAATGAGCTAAAATGTGAATTTGCATCTGTGCTAAAGATAATTACATTTCAGTAGAAATGGAAAACATGATTTGCTTTGTTCTCAACATAAAATATACAACAATGCAAAAGACATTGTAATGCATAAAACTGTAGAACAAGACGAGAAATTTCATGATTGAAGTAAACTACATGAAAGATGAGCATAAATTTATGAAAGGCATAAGACTATCGTATCTGGGGTTTAAAGTGACAACTTGTAATTTGGAACTAGTAGAGCAGAATTTCAAAATTGAATTCTACAAAGTCTTAAGTCTTCTTGTCTTTTATAAGTAATGCTGCTGTTTTTCACCTTAATTTCATTTTAATGAGACATGTCTTTTCTGTCTTTAAGGATTGAAGAAATGTATCTCGAGTGCTTCCATCTGAGCTTTCTCCTGTCCTATATCTTCTTAATCCACCACGCTTGATGAAAAAAAAGTACTTTTTGATAAATATGTACACAACGTTCTTTGTTAAATATTTCCTGGCTAAGGCAGAAACTGAACATCTGTAGCCACTTTTAGAGGCTTATCACCTGATCTAAAATAGAATTTCCAGGTTTTTATATACGCCAGTTCTGTAAGCATCTGAAAAGCAGAAAGTTAAATAGTAGAGTCTTTATTGTCATTGTACAAAATAAATACAATGAAATTGGTTTTAGCCTCACTGGTGCAAAATTAGAGCGGAAACGAAAAAATAAAAAGAAACAACTAGTCATACATTTCCATGTGTGCACAGAGTGATTGTGGTTGTATTTAAAAGTCTGACAACCCAAGGATAGAAATTATTTTTAAACCTATTTGTTCAGCTGGCTATACTTTGATGTCTTCTGCCCGATGGTAGAAGTGCAAAGAGACACTGACCAGGGTGTGAATCATCTCTGAGTATCTTCCTTACTCCGCTAAAGCAGCGAGATCTGGCGATGTCATCCAGTGGTGTTAGAGGGCAACCAATAGTTTCTTGTGCCAAATTGATCACTCTCTGTAGTGCCTTCCTGTCTTCAGCTGTTAAACCAGCATACCATACTATAATGCAATATGTTAGTACACTTTCTATGGTGGACCAATAGAAAGAGGTCATCAGCTGTTGTTCCACCTGATATTTTTTTTGCAGAATTCTAAGGAAATGAAGTCTCTGTTGAGCCTTTCCAATCACCAGGGACATGTTGTTTCTCCAGGTGAGATCTTGACTAATAAGCACTCCCAAGAATTTAAAAGAGGAAACTCTCTTCACACAGCCTCCCTCGATATACAGTGGGGTAGGTTCCTTCCTGTGCTTCTGGAAATCTAGCACCATCTCCTTTTAAATGAAAGTTTTCCTCATTTTTTTGGACACATGCTGATGGACAATTTTAGATTTTTGTACAGAGTAAATAATACCTAACTTTGGTGCAGGTCACTTGATCAACCCCTTATTTCAGTGAAATCCCTCCTGGGCTTTTAAATCTTCAACAGATTTTTTTTTTTCAATGGCTGCTGAAAATACTTGTAATCTCCACATCATTTTTTCACTTTTTCTTTGGCATATCCTAAACTATGAAGCAACCTGCACTGGAATAGAGCCAGGATTTCATCCTGCTGAAGTTTAAGAGAGGGGTGAAAATATTTTTTTTTCAAGAAAGGCTGCTTTTTACTGGTTTGTTAGATTATATCTTATTGTAAAGAAACATTTGTAAGCCATCTGGAGCATGACATATCAATGTTGAAATAAATTAACTAAATAATTCCCCAAGTTAGAAGGATCATTTCTCTCTTTTTCTTCTTCTCACTTCTAAGCAGTCATTCAGTGCACCCTTCATGCCTGCTTTTCAGTTTTTATTGTGGGAGTGAATAATATGTTTATTTCAGGCTGGACAACTCACACGGCTACCAAATGTCAGTATTTTTTTTAAAATTATTTTTATTAGTAAAAGAAAAATACAACAACCAATAGCTGGTAAAAGACAATACAACATCCACTGTTTTGCTTTACATTTGACTACGTTTCAAGACATTCCCGTGATATCAAAATCATTATAGACATCAAAGGTTAGGTATCTTCTTCCCTCCCTCCCTCTTTCCTTCCCTTGTTTCTTCTTTCCCACTCCCCTTCCTTCCTTCCCTCCTTCTCTCCTTCCCTTTCTTTTCCTTTCCTCCTTTCCTTCCCCTTCCCTTTCCTCTCTCCATCCCCCCTCCTTCTCTCATACCTTCCCTCCCTCCTTTCTTCCTTCCTTCCCTCCTTTCCCTTCTCTTACATTCCCTCCTTTCTTCCCTCCTTCCCTCCTTCCTATCTACTCTCCTTCTCTCTTTCCTTCCCTCCCTTTTTCCCTCCTTGCTTCCCTACCTTCTTCCCTCCCTCCTTCCTATCTTCTCTTTCTTCTGTCAGTATTGAATACCGCTTATTTCTGCATCTCCCAGAAATTCCCAGGATTGCACTGCCAAGTAACATCGCATGATTTTCTTCTAGTGAAAGACCAGGTATAATGAGTTAAGCTCATGACAACATGCCAATTAATGTTTCATGTTTATAATATGGTTTCTAAAAATAAAGTCTCCTCCACATTGAGTTTAGCCTCTGGAAACTTCATGGAGACATACCCATTTAATTTCCTTCTTTTTCATATAATAATCTTTCAGTGTAGTAATACAGAAATGGTTTACCACTGCATTCCAGCAGGATGTTCTTTGACGTCCCAGCTTAGACTAAAAACTTGGTGGTTTTAGTGTCTTCCATGCAGGTGGAATAAAGTCTGGAGGCAACCACAAAAGGGTTAAAAAAAGTCAAGAAGGCAATTACGTTCCCTAGATCAAAGTCAGTTTCTCTTTAGGAAAGGTCACAAATAATGATCACATGACCCTGGGATACTGCAACCACCATAAATACATGATGGTTGCCAAGCGCCCTAATTTTGATCACATGACTGTGGGGATGCTGTGATGGTTGTAAGTCTGAGGACTGGTTATAAATCCCTTTTTGCGGTGCTGTTTTAACTTCAAACAGTTGTTAAACAAATGATTATAGCAGGGGTGGGCTTCAAAAATTTTAGCAAGGGGTTCTCTGCCCGGTTGCTGGGTGGGTGTGGCCTAGTCGGTCTCCTGCACCATGGCCGAGGGGGGGCGTTTTTGCCCTCCCTGGGCTCCGGAGGCTTTCCTTGAGCTTCCAGAAGTGGGAAAATGGCCTCCCCAGGCTCTGAAGCCCCTCTGGAGGTCAGAAACCTGTTTCTGGTCTTCCCAAACTTCCAGTAGGCCTGTTTTTTACCCTCCCCGAGCCTTCACACACACCCTGCACTTACTGGATCCAAAACAGGCCACGTGGGGATTCCTGGGAGGGGAGGAGTGGGTGGAGCAAGCCAGGATTGGGATTTCAGGGTTCTCTGAACTGCACCAAATCTTAGCTAGAGGTTTTCCCGAACCCTTGCAAACTCTCAGCAGCCGAACCCTGATAAGTTGAGGATTATCTGTATTATTATTTTTTATCCTTGTAACTATCGCAGGTTTCCTTAAGAATCTGGGGAAATGGTCATTTAATTAAGGGTCTCAGCTCAGCACTATTTATATAACAATTTTTCATAATATTCTGGGAAGAAGAAATATTTATTTAGGGCTCTTTCCTCTCTACTAGCTTATGGCATCTCTCTGGTATCTCCCAACCATTAATGCAGAGGTGTAAAGCTTGTCCACTTGTTATTTTGGAACAATAATAGTTAGATGCCCTGGAAGCGAGTAAAGATCTCTATTTGCAAAATTATCTAATTAGTTTTGGGACTGCTGCACATTATGGAAATAATTATTCTGAAGAGTGGAATTTTAGTTTTATATTTTAAAACCACCTTTGTAAATAAATACCCATTAAACTCCTCACTCTGGCTTTGATTTATATTTGCATTGTATTGATTTTCTTGTCACTGTATCTTTCTAGTTCTTTCTTTGTCACAATTCTTTTTCTAAAGAATAAGGGGGGGAAAAACCAATACTTGGGCTTTTGCTTAAGTGGATTTTGAATCACCTTTCAGGCCACGTAGCATATTCTAATGGAATAATTTCTTGCTGGTTTTAAACTCCCACAGCTACAGCAAGCATCCTAAGAACAGATTCTTTTGGGATTGGTTTTTTTTTATTGTTGAGGTCCGTTGGAAATCCTTCTGGAATAAGATGATCTTGCATCTCTCTGCACACACCATTTTCCTGGAATTTTCAACAATTTAAAGTGATGGGTGGGTGTTTCAACTTGAATTTCCCGTAAGTAAAAGTAAAAATACTTGGAAAGCAAGCAAATCTCTACCTAGAAACCACAACATTTTTTCCTCACTCAGTCATTTTTAAGTTCCAGAACTCTGAAGCTACAGAGTTCTATCTTTGTAGCAGTTGGCCAATGAGCTATATTTTTACTTCTAAGAGAGGCTCTGGTAAATACTAATGTATTTTCTTTTTTTTTCTTTTTGATAAATTGTATTAAAACTTTTAAAAACCAGTTAAAACTAGATAAAAACTAATATAAAGAAAGGAAAGGAAAAAAGAGGAGGAAAGACGGGACAAAGGGGCAAAAAGAAAAGATGAAAAGAAATGGAAATAAATTTCCTTTACAGCAAATACAAGTACAATTATAAAATTATATCTTGCTCTATGGTTACCAAAAGCAGCCTATTTCTTCTATTATTTTCTATTCTAATATTTTCTAATGATCAAAATCACAAATCAAGAGTTCATTTTTTTCTTGCCTCATGAAAAAAGTCCATAAGGGGTTTCCAGTCAGCCATAAATATAAATGTTTTCTTTTCTCTAATCAAATAAGTCAATTTAGTCATCTGTGTAACTTCCATCATCTTCACCCAACATTCCTCCATTATGAGTAATGTCAAGCCTTTCACTTTTGAGGATATAATAATCTCACTGTGGATACCATATATAAAAGCAATGTTATCTGACTTTTTCCCAGTTGTTTCTCCATTAATCCCAAAAATCTCTTGTTTCAAATGCAGATTAGTCTTTAAAATCTTCTGAACTAGTGGTCTAATTCATTACCTTATCTTTTGTTATGTAGAGTCCACCAGTAAGATGCACTTTTTAATAATAAGAGCCAAGGTGGCGCAGTGGTTAAATGCAGCACTGCAGGCTACTGCTAGATCAGCAGGTCAGCGGTTCAAATCTCACGGGCTCAGGGTTGACTCAGCCTTCCATCCTTCCGAGGTGGGTAAAATGAGGACCCAGATTGTTGGGGGCAATATGCTGACTCTCTGTAAACCGCTTAGAGAGGCCTGAAAGGCCTATGAAGCGGTATATAAGTCTACTGCTATAATAAACAAAAAGGCAGGAGGTCTGCAACCTTAAACACTCAAAGAGCCATTTGGATGGGCATGGCCACTTCAATGTCACTCCCACCCAGTCAGTTCACTCTCTCTCTCTCTCTCTCTCTCTCTCTCTCTCTCTCTCTCTCTCTCTCTCTCTCTCTCTCTCTCTCTCTCTCTCTCTCTCTCTCTCTCTCTCTCACACACACACACACACACACACACACACACACACCAGTCATGGCTACCGCGATTTTGCGGCTCCCTTTTTTTTTTCCTGTAGGAAATGGGTCTCCCACTCTCTGTTTGTCTCTGTCTCTCTTTCTCAAAAGGGAGCTGGAGCAGAAGGATAAAAGAGCTGCTTGAGGCTCTGGAGCTGCGGGTTGCCTACACCTGCCCCAGGGAGACCTGGTCTCTTCAACTGGCTAGGTACAAATTTATATTAAAGCACTTTTGTTGAAAATAAAAATAATTTATAAAAAATAGTTAAAAGTTGTTTTCTACCTTTTTTATTAAGTTTTTTTGCGAAACATTCTTGAATCTTTAAATCCTTTTTTCTTTTTTGTAATCTTTAAAGGTTTGATTCACCGAAGAAGGTACAGTATCTATGTTTGTAGATTAATTTCTTCGCAAAGTGATTAAGAAATGAGGAAGGAAGGCACAGCTTAATGTCCACATAATGTCTACACCACAGTCGTAAGATAAATGGAATCCCAGGGCAGACTGGGACAACTTGCCACAGCCAACTTACCACAGGACAATTCCTTGGGGGATAATTTAATGCTGGATAGCTCAAGAGAGGGACAAGTAGAATAGCAGCCTCACCCCAGCCTCAAGGACTTCTAACTTGAGAAGGATCAAACCTTCAGCAGATAAGGCCTACTGCAATTCACTTGTCCCCCTCTTGAGTTATCCTGCATTGAATTTTGCTGAGGCAAATTGTCCATTGGTGAGTCAGTTGGGGCAAATTGTCCTAGGCCTAGGCCAGGGATGTCAAAGTTGTGGCGTCACTTTGTCGTCACGTGATGTATCATGACTTTTTCCCCCTTCGCTAAACTGGGGTGGGCATGGCCAGTGCGACACATCCGTCCTGTGGGCCCCGAGATTGACACCCCTCTCCTAGACCCTCCCAGGCTCCTGGCAGCTCAAATACTGAGACAGCTGCAAACATTTTCATCTTCTGCAGTTTACTAACAAGGAGCTACTGTCCAGACTGCACATGGGTTATCTCATGATCTCCCTTTGATCCATGTAGATTATGCCAGCCTGCCAGCCAGTAGTCTTGGCTGCAATATCTCTCCACTCCTTTGGATAGCATCACCCTATTGTAATTCCCCACCAAAGTTCCACTACATAGTAGCTTTAAGGGCCTTCTAAATGAGGTTCCACCACAAAAGCGCGTAGGACAAAATCGCGCTCGACAAAAGCGCGCTGTGACGTCATCACAGCGCGACGAAAAAGATCGAAAAATTGTAAAAATAAAGCGAAAACCTTACCCTAAGCCCCCCAAACCTAACCCTAAACCTAACCCTAAACCTAACCCTTAACCTAACCCTAAACCTAACCCAAAACCTAACCGTTAAAGTAACGAAAAACCTAACGCTAACCCTTATCCTAACCCTAACGCTAACGCTCTAAAGCTAACCCTAACCCTTAACCTAACCCTAACCCTAACCCTAAACCTAACCCTTACCTTTATGTGAATCGGCTTGCTTTAATTTAATTTTTATTAATTTTTATTTGAATTTTTCGATCTTTTTCGTCGCGCTGTGATGACGTCAAAGGCGCGATTTTGTCGATCGCGCTTTTGCCGTCCGCGCTTTTGACGGGTCACGCTAAATGAGAGATTTTATAATTGAAACTTCCAATAGACTGTATCTCTAAAATGTTCAAAATTTGAGA
Organism: Thamnophis sirtalis; assembly: GCF_051295495.1. Classification (NCBI taxonomy): domain Eukaryota; kingdom Metazoa; phylum Chordata; class Lepidosauria; order Squamata; family Natricidae; genus Thamnophis; species Thamnophis sirtalis. The sequence goes on from NW_028261384.1 coordinate 120,435,498, forward strand.
AGACAAAGGGGGCTAGCACTGAGATAATATGATCCTAATTGGTCTAGAGTTCATCTTAAGGGTTATAAGGTGATTCTTGAAAATTTGAAGAGGCAAAAGGGTATGAGTTGGCCAGGAAATTGCCAATGCACTCTTGCCTCCCTGCTGACATGTCTGAAAATGTCTCTTTAGTTTCCACCCTAGTAGCAGGAATTTTGATGGGGAGCTGTTCTGAAATTGGAGCCTTCCAGGAAAAATAAATCTGCTTCCACTTTGAAGGCAAATGGTTTCTTTCACAAAATCAGAGCACAGGGAAGGACCATAAACATTGTCCATCATCCTGCTAATTAGCCCCTTTTTTCAGCATCTCTGATAAGTGATCTAGTCTCTGCTTAAAAATTCAAATGACAGTCTAATCCCTTCCAATACAGGTGGTTCCACTGTGGAATACTTCTGCCCTACGGACATTCTTCCTAATGTTTAATCTACGCCCTTCCCTGTAACTTAAAATCCTTAGCCTAGTTCTGACCCTCTAGAGCAGGGATGTCAAACTCAAGGCCCACGGGCTGAATCCAGTCCATAGAGTGCTTAGATCTGTCCCATGGGCCCACCCTAGAAACAGCAAAGGACCGCCCCATGGTGACCCTGCCAGTGAAAATGGAGATTGGGAGGGCAGTGCACAGCCCTCCCAGCTCAGTCTTCAGTCGTAAGGACCTTCTGAAGCCCTCTGCCAGTGAAAATGGAACTTGGGGAGACTACACGCAGCACACCCGAGCTCTGTTTCCAGCCCTGACAGCCTCCCTGAGCTCTGTTTTTCCCCGGTAGAGGGCTGCAGAAGGCCGTTGTGGCTGAAAACGGAGCCTTGACGAGTGATGTCGAGCTGGATGCACCCACCCCAGCCATGCCCCCCAAGCCCCTGAGGTCAAACACAATCTTGACGCAGCCCTCAATGAAATCGAGTTTCACATCCCTGCTCTAGAGGAAAATGGTAAATTCTGCCATCAACCATGTGGTAGTCAGCGGCATTCGTGGCAAAAAAATGAAATAAAAAGTGAAGCCCTTGTCAGTTTTCAATGTGTCCCAATGCACTTAAAAAAGAGTGGAGCATCAGTTGTGCAGTTACAGATGCCATCTTGGTTTTTCTGCCGATCTGTATGGACCCTCAGGCAACAGATCTTCTAAGGTGGAAAAGTGGCAGCTGTATAACCTTTCATAGCATCTTTGAAACGGAGATGAGCACCACCCCCTAAAGTTGGCTATGACTAGCAGAGTAAAATCCATAGGACTCTTATAGCATCTTCTCTAACTTTTAAATCTTTCCTCCTCAGACTTGGTGCCCATCTTTATTGTCCTCTTCAGGACACATTTCAGGGTATTAATAACCTTCTGCAGTGACCAGGGCATAAAATTCCTGGGGCCCAATTAAAATGACCATGGGAGGCACCATTAGATTGGTCTATACTACTGTTTTTCAACTTTGGCAGCTTTAAGATGTGTGGAATTCAACTCCCATAATCCCCTTCCAGGAGTTGCTTCACACATCTTAAAGCTGCTAAAAGTGAGAAACACTGGCCTACACTGTGCTTTCTTTGGGGCAGTTCTTGCCAATACTCCAGAAGATATACTTAGGGTAGGCGCCCTCATCTTGTTTTTTGCTTCTGTGCATGCACAGAGCAATTTTTATTGCACTGTGGGTATGTGCGCAGTGTGCATCAAGTTCGTGTGCACGCACATAGCGCCCATGAGTAAACTAGCAGTAGTGACTTCCAGAACCCACCCCTGGGCTCAATAGTAGCAACTGTGAGAGAGATCTTGGAGTCCTAGCGGACAACCATTTAAATATGAGCCAGCAGTGTGCAGCAGCTGCCAAAAAAACCAACACAATTTTGGGCTGCTTAAACAGTTGGATAGAATCAAGATCACATGAAGTGTTAATACCATTTTATAACACCTTGGTAAGGCCACACTTAGAATACTGAATTCAGTTTTGGTCGCCACAATGTAGAAAAGATGTGGAGACTCCAGAAAGAGGGCAGAGAAGATCAACAAAGATGATTAGCGGACTGGAGGCTAAAACATATAAAGAACAATTCCAGGATGAGTCTAGTTTAATGATAAGAAGGGGTGATAACATAGCAGTGTTCCAATATTTGAGGGGTTGCCACAAACAACCAATTCTCCAAAGCACCCGAAGGCAGGAGAAGACGCAATGGATAGAAACTAATCAAGGAGAGAACCAACCTAGAACAAAGAAGAAATTTCCTAACAGTTAGAACAATTAATCAGTGGAACAACTTGCCTCCAGAAGTTGTGAATGCTCCAAAACACTGGCAGTTTTAAAAAAAGAGACTGGAAAGGTATTTTTCTGAAATGGTATAAAGTTTCCTGCCTGAACAGGAGGTTGGACTAGAAGACCTCCAAATTCCTTTCCAACTCTGTTATTCTGGGCTGTAAATTTTTAGATACTATATCACAGGTAAGCTGTCGTCTATTATACACCTTGCTGCAAGGATCAATATGACTTATTTGATTTTGATCTCACATATACAGAGCATGACGTGACGTCATCAGCAGCGCGACAAATAAAATTAAAAATAAATTAAATTAAAATTAAAATTAAATTAAAGCAAGCCGAATCACATAAAGGTAAGGATTAGGGTTAGGGTTAGGGTTAGGTTAAGCGTTAGGGTTAGGTTTAGGGTTACGTTAAGCGTTAGGGTTAGGTTTAGGGTTAGGTTAAGGGTTAGCGTTAGGGTTAGCGTTAGGGTTAGGGTTAGGGTTAGGTTAAGGGTTAGGCTTAGGTTTGGGGGGGTTAGGGTAAGGTTTTCGCGTTAATTTTAAATTTACCGCTCACAGCATGCCATTTTTGTCGCGCTGTGATGACATCACGTACGCGCTTTAGTCGAGCGCGCTTTAGTCTACCGCGGATTTGTGGTGGAACCGTAACAAAGGTGACCAAGAATCCGATGGTCACCCTAACTGACCTCCAGAGAAACTGTGTGGAGATGGGATAGAGTTCCAGAAGGACAACAATCACTGCAGCCCTTCACTGACCTGGGCTTTAGGGCGGAGTGGCTGGACAGAAGCCTCTCCTCAGTGCAAAACAGATGAAAGCACATTTGGAGTTTGCAAAAAGGCACCTGAAGGACTCTCAGGCTGAGGAACAAGATTTTCTGGTTTGATAAAACCAAGATTGAATTGTTTGGCCTCAATTCTAAATGTAACGTCTGGAGGAAACCAGGCACCGCTCATCACCTGCTCAATATCATTCCAACAGTGAAGCATCAGTGGGGGTGCAACTGCAGAGACTGTGAGACTAGTCAGGGTTGAGGAAAAGTTGAATGGAGCAAAGTACAGCAAAGTACAGGGATATCCTCAACGAAAACCTGCTCCACAATGCTCAGGACCTCAGACTGGGCCGAAAGTTCATTTCCAACGTGACAAGATGATCCGAAGAACACAGGCAAGATGGTTTACAGGAATGGTTTACGACAACCCTGTGAATGTCTTAGAGTGGCCCAGGCAGAGTCTGACTTGAACCTTAATGACCATCTCTGGAGGGCCTGAAAATACCTGTCCACTGATGGTCGCCATCCAACCTGACTGATCTTGAGAGGATTTGCAAGGAAGAATGGCAGAAAATCCCCCAATCCAGGTGTGTAAAATGTGTTGTGTCATACTCAAAAAGACTTGAGGCTGTAATCGCTGCCAAATGTGTTTCAACAAAGTACTGAGTGAAAGGGTCTGAATACTTATGTCAATGTGATATTTCTGGTTTTTTTTTATTTTTAATAAATTTACAGGCATTTCTAAAATTCTGTTTTTACTTTGTCATTACGGGGTACTGATTGTAGAGGGGGGGAAATGAATTTCAACAACTGTAGAGTCAGGCTGTAGCATAACAAAATTGACAAATGTGAAGGGGGTCTGAATACTTTCTCAATGCACTGTATATAATAACCTGGCTTGTAAATGAGGCATCCAGTTGACTCTCCTTTCACACAAGACTGAGCTCATTAGAGTATTTTGATTCATTAACTTATATTCAGAACCAGACGCATCTCACGCTCACCTATTCATGCAATAGATGGTTTTCCTAGGACAGACATTCCCAATTATTGACAACCAAACAAGCTGAAATTCAACAGATACAGCCTACTTTCCTTCCAGCTTGCAAAGTCTAATCCAGTTCTCTACTGAGAATTTAGTACTAGTAAATCACAGATAGCATCCTTCCACTGCCCCCTTGAGGCGATTGCAAGTCAATACAGCCCAGAACAGGCTTATTAATAATACAGGTAGTCTTCGACTTACAAATGTTCGTTTAGTGACTGTTCAAAATTACAAAAGCACTAAAAGAAGTGGCTTACAACCGTTTTTCATAGCTATGGCCTTTGCAGCATCCCCATGATCTTGTGATCAAAATTCAGATACTTGGCGAGTGGTTCATATTTATGACCATTGCTGTGTCCCAAAGTTATGTGATCACCTTTTGTGTCCCTCTGCTGAGCAAAATCAATGGGGAATTCAGATTCACTTAACAACCCAAGTTACTAATTTAACAAGTGTAGGGATTCACTTAACAACTATTGCAAGAAAGGTCGTAAAATGGGGCAAAGTCACTTAACAAATGTTTTACTTAACAACATAAACTTTGGGCTCAATTGTGGTCGTAAGTCAAGGGAATAACAAGTAAGAAGGGACCATGTAGGTCATCTAGTCCAATCCCAACCCAAGCAGGAGACCCTACACCTGTGATGGCGAACCTGTGGCACAGGTGACCATTTCTAAGGGCACACGCGGCATTGATCTGACAGCTCCAGACAGCGAATTTTTGGCCTTGATTTTCAGCCATTTTTTGCTTCAGGGAAGCCTCCAGAGGGCAAAAAAAAATCCCAAAGCGCAAACCGGAAGTTCGGGAAAGTCCATTCCCAAACTTCCAGTTTGCGTGTTGGGCCATTTTTCGCCCTCGCCAAGGTCTTAGAAAGTCTTTGTGGCCTGGGGAGTGTGAAAAACGGACCTACCGGGCCCACCGGAAATCGGGAAACAGACTGTTTCCAGCCTCCAGGGAGTGGGGAGGTCATTTTTGCCCTCCGCAGGCTTCTAGAAAGCCTCTGGATCCTGGGGAGGGTGAAAAACGAACCCACTGAGCCCACCGGAAGTTGGTAAATGGGCCATTTCCAGCCTCCGGAGGGCCTCTGGGGAGGGCGGGAGAGGCCATTTCCGCCATCCCCAGGCTCCAAAAAAGCCTGTGCGCATGCACGGGGCAGCGGGGGGATGGGTCACGAATGCATGCCCAGGGGGCATGGTGTGGAGGGGCATTAAATTATGGGGGTGGGTATGTGAGCCATAGAGCTCACACTCATGCTTTTGGCACCCAAGGTGAAAAAGATTCGCCATCGAAAAATTTCAGTTACAATGTGGAATTGGCTAAGTGGGAAAAACTTTGGATATTTAATCAGAAACTAACAATGGCTACGGCATATAAAGAAAATCTTTATAAGATGTTCTACAGATGGCATCTCCCTTCAGCACGTCTCTCCAAAATGTTTAAAAATATGGCCCCAAATTGTTGGAAGTGTAAAAAAACACCAGGCACTTTTTATCATATGTGGTGGACATGCAATGAGGCAAAAAATTATTGGAAAATGATTCAATCATGTTTAGAACAAATGATGGGAGACCGAATCTTGTTTAAACCAGAAATTTTTCTCCTAGGTATAATACTGGAGGGGTTTAAGAAAGCTACACTTTATTTAATTATACATGTACTAACTGCGGTGCACATAACTTATGCACAATATTGGAAAAAAGAAAATACACCATCAGAGCTAGATATAATCAGAAAAATGTTGGCCTGTGCTGAAGCAAATAGGCTCACTCTTGAACTTAAAATTAAAGGGGAATCAGAATATTTTGAAGTCTGAAACAGATTTTATGACTGGTATAAGACAAGGTGACAAGACTGGAACAAACTGTATATATTGTGATTGGACAGAAGGATTGATAATGTATTAAGTAGGCTAATTGTCAAAGGTTGAGACTAGTTCAGTGGTGGGTTTCAAAAATTGTTCAAACCTACTCTGTGGGTGTGGCCTCCTTTGTGGGAGTGGCTTGCCACCCATGTGACCTGATGGGAATGGCTTGCCATTCAGGTGACCGGATATGAAGATGCCGACGACACTTGTCAGAACCACCTTAAATTACCTCACACACAGCACTGGCATGCATAAGAATATGATGTAAACTTGTTTTTTAAAAGGCATCTTTGGTTTGCATTAAAACAACTTCAACACACGCAATGTTCTGATTGCACCACAAACGCAGTAGTCATCCTTACCTTTCACAGAGGCACTGAGTTTTATAAATAGGAGCATGATAGTGTAGAATAATTATATCCAAGGACTAGTGGTGGGTTTCAAAAAATTTTGGAACCTCTTCTGTAGGTGTGGCCTGCTTTCCGGGTCCACTGGTGGAACCTCTTCTAACCGGTTCAGTAGATTTGACGAACCGGTTATACCGAATAGGTGCGAACTGGTACGAACCCACCACTGGACTAGTTGTATATAATGTGAATGTATGGTCACTTCGACTTCGTGGTACTGCATTGTTTTAAATGTAAAAATAATAAAAATATATTGAAAAAAAAGAAAGAAAAAGATTCGCCATCACTGCCCTACACCATTTCCGACAGGTGGCTGTCCAGTCTCTTCTTGAAAGCTTCCAGTTATGAAGCTCCCACAACTTCTGAAGACAAGCCATTCTATTTGTTGATTGTTCTGTTGGGAAAAAAATTCTTATTTCTAGGTTAAATCTCTCCTTGATCAGTTTCCATCCATTATTCCTTCATGTACTTCATGTAGGTTGCCATCTTATGGGGCTTTGGAAGGTGTCCTGGGCAGTAAAGTTTTTTGAAGTTTACCTCTAAATTCATAAAAAATGCTACCATGAACGATTTCCAACATCACAGATCCTTGGGCTGGTGTAATTTCTTTCTCTTTTGTCAGCTTCCAATTTCTTTTGAATACACCAGACTATGGTGAGAAAACCAGATCTTGTTTGCTATACTCAGAATACCTTCAGTATTTATTTTTTGGGCTTCCTGGGCGGGACCTTGCTGATGGTGGCAGCTTAATAGAGCTGCTCCCGAGTTCCTGGGCGTTATCTGCTAGACATCTGACAGATACCTCATCCTTCAGGTAAGAAGGGGAGGAGAGAGATCCAGCTGGTAAGTGCCTTTTTAAAAATCTTTGCAGCTTTTTTGTCTGCGAAGAGAGGGGGGGGGCAGCCGAGGCTGAATCATCTCCGTGCCAGAAACTACAGCTGGTTTTTTTTCCAGCTCAAAGTAAGATCCTCCCACTTAGAACAATATTTGAACTATCTATCTGATTTTAATACAAGCAGAGCCCATATCTGAGAACCTCATTTGCTTATTTAAATCCTAGCTTCATTTTTTTACAAGAGCTTCCTTCGTTAATTTGGTTATCTAAAAAAAAAAAGCTCCTAAAATGGCGATTGGGTTTTCTCCGTAACAACGCTCACCTCCCTAATCTTTTTGCAAAGAACAGCTATAAAACTTCAAAGGGAGGAAACAGCTGGCCAGCAGCTTCTTATTAATTAGTTTCATTTCTACAAGATTCTACAAGACTTTCCTCTTATCAACTTTGCTAATATATATTTCTGATATAGAGAAGTCTAAAATGGCGCTGAATATGCTGAGCTGCTTCGTTACAATGCTTTTTTTTCTGAAACCTTCTGAAAAGTCCTAAGGAGCTAACAAAGGGGTGATTTAATCCCTTTTTTCATAGCTGCACAGCGGGCCAGTAGAGTTTGATTAATTGCTTGAAGATAAGACTTATAATGGCCTCAAAACTAAATCCTGGGCTGAAACCTCCTCCTAGAAGTACATCCCCAATACCTGGCACAAAGTTGCAGCCTCCACCCTCTATGCCCCCTACTGGAGATTTGCTAACGAAAGAACTTTTTAGAGAGGATAATTTAGAAACTTTTAGAGAATTTAGAGAGGAGATAAAGGAGGAGATAAAAGAGCTTAAGGCGGACTTATATGATAAAATTGATACTAGGATTGCTAAAATGAAAGATGATATGCTGGGACTTGTAACTGTACTGACAGAACATGTTTCTGGAATTGAAGATAACCTAGAGGATCTTTATGAAGCTAATACCAATTTGACATCCAAAACTGAGGTGGTGCAACAAAAAGTTGAAAACGCTGAAAAACAAATTATTATGATACAGTACAGGCAGATGGAGCTGGCATTAAGAGTCAGGGGGTTGCGTGAGGATAAACAGGAGAACTTGAAACAGATTTTTTCAGAAGCTTTTGATTGTCTGGTGGGAAGACCGGGGTCCAACTTTGACTGGCAGATCGATAAAGCTTATCGCGTTAATTCTTGGGTGGCAAAACAGAAGCAACTTCCCCGAGACATAGTTATATACTTCACCACAAGAGAGCTCAGAAACATGATACTACAAGAGTCCTATAACACTAGGCTTCAAATTGTGGGCCAGGATTTGATTGTTTTGAAAGAAATACCACCTCAAATGCTAAGAGCCAGGAGAGACTATGCTTTTTTTAGTGGAAGAACTCAGAAACTGTCAGATACAGTACAGATGGGATGCACCATTTGGTATTATATTTACATTTGACAGGCAAAGATATCATCTCAACTCCCTATGGAAAGCTCGAGATTTTTATCACAATATTCTGAAGGCGGGACACTCTGCACCATCTGGATCTGGAGAAAGACCACAAGAAGGACAAGACAGACAGCAAACCACACAACTACCCGGCAAGATGTACCATCTCCCCTCCCCGGAAGGGCAAGGTGTTATGGAACAAAGACCTAGCCATATGACTACCAGACGAATGGAAAAACAAGCTAAAAGGCAACAACCTCAACAATTATCGGCCATCGATCAAGGAGTTACAGCAACAAGCTCAGAAGCTATGGGAGGAGCTAGGCCAAAGGTTAAACAGGCCATGCAGGAGGCTCTAAAAAAGCTTCAGGTAACCAAAGTTGACAACTAAGATTCTAACATGGAATGTCAATGGACTGAATTCTCCACAGAAGAGAAAGAAAATATTTCACTATCTTAAACAGTTTAAGAATGATATAATTTGTTTGCAAGAAACTCATATCAAATCAACTGATCAAAAATATTTGCTTAATCCAAAACTTGGTCAACATTTTGTATCTTCTGCTATGGAAAAGAAAAATGGTATAGTCGTATACTTAAGAAAAGACATCAAAGCTGAACTAATTGAATCAGATCCCTTTGGAAGATATATCGCGTTAGATCTAATCTTAGAAGGGAAAAAGACATTACTTTTGGGAATTTATGCTCCTAATCAACAGCAAGACGGATTCTATAGAAATCTTCATGCTAAATTAGTACAGTGGGACTATAGGTCTTGTATACTATTGGGTGACTGGAACGGTGTGATAGACACTAAAAGAGATAAGAAGACCTCTCGCCCAAATACTAAAATGCGAGCTAAGTTACCTAAACCTTTTTTTGACATGATGGACGACTTTGAATTGAGAGATATTTGGCGAGAAAGAAACGCAGAGGAATATGATTTCACTTTCTTTTCTGATAGACATCAATCCCTTTCAAGAACTGATTTTATACTAATCACTAATGATTTGCTTTCTAGGGTGAAGAAGACAAAGATTGCAGCTAGGGTCCTTTCGGATCATAACCCAGTTTGGATGCAATTGGGAAGGGCAGTGCAGGCAAGAAGGTCTTGGAGACTGAATGAAAACTTATTCAGATGTGAAAAGTACATTAATGATTGTAAAAAATTGTTATCTGAATACTTTGTTTAGAATATGAATAAGGGCACACCTATGGAATTTGTATGGGACGCAAGCAAAGCGTATATGAGAGGAGTGCTGATGAATATAAACAAAACACATAGACATAAACAAGTGCTAAAACGAACAGAATTGGAAGAGGAAATTAAGAGAAATGAGTTGGAGTTAACAATGAATCCAGGCGATACAAAGGTTAAGGAAGCAATTACCATATTAAAATCTCAATTTGACATGTTGATCTCTGACCAGGTAGCCACTAGTTTATTATATGCAAAACACAATACTTTTTGTAATGCAAACAAACCTGGCAGATGGTTAGCTTATCAGATTAGGAAAAAAAGGAAAACTCGAAATATATCTAAACTGAATTATAGAGGGAAGGAGGTGTTTCAACAGGAGGAGATTCAAAAGGCATTTCAGGAATTTTTTACAGAATTGTATAAAGGGGATAAAATTAATGGTTTAGATATAGACAAATAAGATAAAGAGAAAATACCCTCAGTTAGAGAAGAGCACAGGGACAAATTGAACCAACCAATAACCTCGGGGGAAATTTTGCAGGTAAGTAAGCAACTAAAGTTAGGGAAAGCACCAGGTACAGATGGTTTGACAGCGGTTTACTATAAAAATTTACAGTTAGAAATGGTAGAACCTCTTAGAGAATTATTTAATAAGATTCAAATGGAAGGTAAGGTGCATCCATCTTGGAAGACAGCGTTTATATCTTTGATACCCAAAGAAGATCAAGATACTACCCAACCAAAAAATTATAGACCTATCTCATTACTTAATGTAGATTATAAATTTTTTACTAAAATACTAGCAAATAGGTTAATGCTGGTTATTCAACAATTGATACACACCGACCAAACAGGTTTTATACAGGGGAGACAGATGAAAAGTAATGTTAGATTAATTATTAATGCATTAGAATATTTGGGAAAGAACAACCAAATTCCTGCTGCGTTCATATTTTTGGATGCTGAGAAGGCCTTTGATTGAGTTAACTGGCAATTTCTATTGAAGATATTGCAAAAAATGCAGATAGGAGATAGCTTTTTACAGTCAATTAAAGCAATATTCCAACAGCAAATAGCACAAATCATAGTCAATGGAAGTTTAACAGACTCTTTTCAAATTGGAAAAGGTACAAGACAGGGCTGTCCTTTGTCTCCACTATTGTTTATTATAACTTTGGAAGTATTGTTGAATAAAATACGGGGCTTGGATGGTCTAAAAGGGATCAAGATTAGGCAGCAAGAATACAGAGTGTGCACTTTTGCGGATGATTTGGTCATAATATTGGAACAACCGCAGGAATCCAGTATGGTTTTAATGAATACGATTAATCAATATGGTCAAGTGTCTGGTTTTAAAATAAATTTAAGAAAAACAAAAATATTAGCTATAAATTTGAATACTAAACAAAAGGAAGAATTAGGAGGGATGCTAGGATGTGAGGTAGTCAAAAAAGTCAAATATTTGGAGTTAATATTTTAACCTCAAACGGGAAATTATATAAGCATAATTATGAACCACTTTGGCATAGTATACAGATAGAGATGAAAAAATGGGAGAAATTGCACTTATCTTTGCTGGGTAGGATAGCGGCAGTGAAAATGAACATCTTACCAAATTTTTTATTTCTCTTCCAAATATTACCTGATCAATATTACTTGATTACCACCTGTCGGCTGTGACCAGGGGGGCATTTGCCCAGGTTTGCCTGGTGCGCCAGTTGCGACCCTACCTGAACCGGGAGGCTCTCACAACAGTCACTCGTGCCCTCGTGACCTCTAGGCTGGAATACTGCAACGTGCTCTACATGGGGCTGCCCTTGAAGAGCATCCGGCGGCTTCAGCTAGTCCAGAATGCGGCCGCGCGAGTGATTGTGGGTGCACCTCGGTTCGCCCACGTAACACCTATCCTCCGTGAGCTGCGCTGGCTACCTGTTGATCTCCGTGTGCGCTTCAAGGTGCTTCTTACCACCCACAAAGCCCTTCATGGTAGTGGATCTGGGTACTTGAGAGACCGCCTCCTGCCAATTACCTCCTCGAGACCCATTAGATCTCATAGATTAGGCCTCCTCCGAGTGCCATCTGCCAGCCAGTGCCGGCTGGCCACTACGCGGAGGAGAGCCTTTTCAGTAGCAGCTCCGACCCTTTGGAACGATCTCCCCGTGGAGATTCGTACCCTCACCACCCTCCAGACCTTCCGCACAGCCCTCAAGAGCTGGCTATCCCGTCAGGCCTGGGGGTAAAGATTATAATTTGCCCCCACTCGAATGCTGAATGAATGTTGCTTTTTTTAAAAAATTACATGTTATGTTATATGTCATTGTATGTATCCCCTCCCATATAAGTTGTTAGCCGCCCTGAGTCCCCTCAGGGAAAAGGGCGGCCTATAAATAAACTTATTCTAATTCTAATTCTAATTCTACCTATACTTTAAAAAGATGCGAATCTTTTAGAATGGCAGAAGGGTATCAACAAATTTGTATGGGCAGGAAAGAATCCGAGGGTAAAGATGAAAATAATGCAAGATGTACGCGAGAGAGGAGGCTTGAAATTACCTAACCTAAAACTATATTATGATGCAGTGGCGCTATCTGTAATTAGTGATTGGACTCATTTAACCAATGATAGAATACTGAATATCAAGGGACACGATCTGGTATATGGTTGGCATGCTTACCTGTTATTCAACAAAAAATTGGATAAGAATTTTAAAAGTCATATTTTAAGAAATGCTTTACTGCGGGTCTGGAAAAAATACCAATATAAATTAAATGACAAGATACCCATGTGGGCAATTCCTAGACATGCAATTGAAAATATGAATATAGCACAAAAACAGGATAGAACTACCTACAGACAGCTTCTCATTTTGGAAAGGGTCCACAGTAGACAGCTTAAGGTTAAAGTTATAGGGGTAACTTTTCTCTTTTTTCTCTCCCCACCTCCCGTATCCTGGTTAAACTTCTGTCTGTCCTTCTCAACCACCTTTCCAACAAGAATTCTGGCTTGTTTTTAACTTCTTCAGTGGATAAAGTTGCCGAATGATTAATGTGCATTGATCAGAGCCAAGACATGTGCAGCTACAGAGGCTCTGCGGACGCGGGGAACGGATTCCTTATATTGAATTCTCTCCCTACCTCTTCGAAGCGCTGCCAGCCGCGAGAAGGTGCTAACCCGCCCTCAGCAAGGAAAGGGTTACGCCAGCAGCAGAGCAAGGCGGCGTCGGGGATCTCAGCTCTTTCCGCTTCCTGCTTGGGCCTCGGAGAAGACGAGCGGCTGTGATCTCGGGTGAGAATCGGGTGGGGAGAGTTCTGCAATGATAACCCCGATTAGTCGAGGAGGGGGCGGAACAGATGATATGCTTTGCAAGTTCTTGCATAATTGCATTATTTCGGCTAATTCTGCGCTTCTAGCAGAAGAGCGGGGATGCGGGGGGGGGGGGAGCGGGGATTCTCCTGGCTGCAAGGTGCAAAGGATGGCGGCTGAATTGCATCCAGTCTCGCTGCTATCCTGGTTACCCGCAATGGCCAAACCACTATACTTTTCCGTTTCCAGCTACTAGCTGATATAGATCAGCATCTATAAAACCTGGCGACTTTAAGACATCTGGACTTCATCTCCCAGGCTTCTTCTTGCTGGCTGGGGAATTTTGGGAGAAGAAGTCCACATGTCTCAAAGTTCGCCAAGTTTCAGGAAAGCTGCATTTTTAACTGGAGTGGGGGAGCTTTAGTTGCCCATTGTGCTGGCAGCAAATGGTCTGGTCTGCCTTTAGTTTGTCAGTTCTCACTTCGGAAGCCATGTAAATGGGTGCCTGTCCATTATCGCTTTCAAAAGCAAATTCCATTAAAGATCTCCCCGCAACTTTATGGTACTACCGATGCTTAGCCAGCAAGGTGACCGAAAGATATAGAGTTATGTGCCCATTACCCAGTCCTCCCTTACTTACTTGTGGGTTGCATTTTATTTTATTCTAATTTCCTCCTTGCTATAAATTCCCCCTTTCAGCACTTTGGAAAGGTAATTGTGTCTGTGTGTGTGTGTGGGGGGGGGGATCTTGCCAGGATAATTGTTTTGCTGGACTTTTAAGGAGAAATATTATACTGGGAAGGTGTAAAGGGGTTTTGTTTAAATGAAGCAGCTCTGAAACTGGAGTGTGAGACAGATCTATGCTGAATTAGACAAGGGTTCCCCCCTCTAATATTCTGGTCTAATAGCAGCCATCCAGATGCTTAAACAGGTAATCCTTCTCTAGTAACTGCATTGTATAATGACCATTAGCAGTTACCACAGTAATGAAAAATGATCTTTGGGACCAATCACATTTATGATCTTCGCAGGTCTGTAAAGCAAAGGAAAGCTGGCATAAGATTGTAAGCAGTCATAGCTTTGCTTAATTGCTTTGCTTAACAACTGTGTTGCCAATGTCAATTGTGATCACTAAATGAGGACTATCTGTACCAAGCTTCTTCTTCCTCCTCCTAGGCTAGCCAATAGATGCTTTGGGATCCATGGAATTGAATAAGTAGCTACTATATTTTGTATTACTTTAAAAAAATAAAATAAAATTCCAAAATGTTGTAACTTTGGCTTGTGGTGGAATTGCTGCAGCTTTTAATCATTTTCTGCATATTTTTCTGCTTGTGTGGAAACAAAGGTGTGCTCTTAGGTATATTGAATACCATTTTAGGATGCCCCAGTGGTACAGTTATGTGTTACAATATCCTTGTGTTTGATTAGAAGTATCGAGGCATGTCTTATTCGTAATTAATGCACGGTTAACTGATTACTGGGATAAGACTGAGCTGGAAATATTTACGTAATTGCTGAAGTTGTTTTTTGGATTTTTCTTCTTCCCCAGAGCCATCTTCTGCCTGCCCCCTTTCTTTTCGACTGTTGCCCACGATGAAGAAAAACCTACGGAAAAACCAGGATGAGCGTTACCGCCTAAAGTTTCAGCGCCTTTGCCGTGTGGCCAAGGTGCTGGTTTACGAGAACGCAGCCTTGTGCGATGAGATTGCCCGGCTGGAGGCCAAATACCTGCAGATACGTGAGGAGCGCCGTTTCCTGCTTACTCGCCTCTTGCAGGCACAAGCCGTGGCTGAGGATGAATCTCCCATGCCAGCTGTGGCAGCCGGCCTGCAGCCTTCCTCGGATGAGCCGCCTACTCGCAAAATACGCCGGGAACGCAAAGGCAAAGAGAATGGCCGAGCGTCCAAACGCAGGGCACCTCTGGAGCTGGGCATACGCAAACTGGTCCCCCCAATTCCTTTGGATCCTGCCGGACGGCCAATTTTTCCTATTACTTTAGGTTCACTGACTGTCTACAGTCTGGGTGATATCATCTCTGACCGTCCTGGTTTCCACACTGAGAATGCCATCTACCCTGTGGGGTATTGCAGTACCAGAGTTTTTGCCAGCACCCGCAGGCCAACTCACCGCTGTCTCTACACGTGCCAGATCAAGGATGGGGGCACTGGGCCTCGCTTTGAAATGGCCCCTGAAGACGAACTGGGGGTAGCAATATCAGGATCCACTCCGGATGCCTGTCATAGTCAGCTGTTGGAAGCAGTGGGTGCTGGCCAGCTCGAGCCAGCAGGGGCTGAATTTTTTGGGTTGTCACACCCCGCAATCCAACACCTTATCCAGAGCTGCCCAGGGGCACACAAGTGTGCTGGGTACCGCTGGTGCCGCTTTGAGGTCTGCCGCTCGAACGATGGACCCCCTCCTGAGGGGCTGTCTCCGAGGAATCCGGGCACTGATTTTGAGGCCTTCCAGAGTCAAGGATTGGCTGGGCCTCTGAATCTGGATTTCCCTGCGGCTTCTCCTTCTCCACCCAGCGGAAATGGCTACACTGAACTTTTCCTGCCTTGTGCTACTTCGGCTGGGTCCCCCCTCCCTCCGAGTCCAGAAACTGACCCCGATTGAGAACAGCCAGAGGGCAGCTTTCCAGGTGCACCACTCTTTCGTTCTAGCTCCTCTGTGGGGAGTATTGCCTGATGTCACTAAAATGGGCTTGATTGAAATTTTCAGGGGCTTTTTTCTTTACCTTTAGGTTTACAGCAGCTCCAAGCACCCGCTTTAATCTCTTAAGCCTTCCATAGAAACAGTAAGAAGTAATTTAAAAACTACATTAGCGGGAATCAGGGCTTTTAAAGGGGGTTATGGTATTTTAAAATTCCGAGGTTCACAAACTTTTGGAACCTCAAACTCCCCCCCCCCCAAAAAGAGACGAGATTGCTTAGTTTTGCAAAATCATTGATAATGTGGCTTTATTTTAGAGGTGGACACTCTCATTTCCATTTATTCTGGAGCAATATTTGTTCTGTACAACAGGAACAGCTACAGAAGATCTTGTCATTAGCTCATCCAAAGTGGGAACCAGTTTGGAGAACACTCCAGCTTCTTGTAGAGAAATTCATGTGCTTTAAAGCCTTTTTAAACCACACTCCCGCTCTGCCTAGATAAACAAGCTGTTGGCTTATCCAGTTGGACCTGGAGCAAGGACACATGCATAAGCTCCCTTCCGAATTTGCTACCCTCTACAGCAGGGGTGGGAAGGTATGTCCCCTTTATGACCTATGTTCCTCTTTATGACCTATGGCTCAGGAATTCTGGGAGTTGACGTCCACAAGTCATAAAGGGGCCATAGTTGCTCACTTCTGCTCTACAAATAATCCTCACTTAAAAACCTGAATTGGGACCAGAATTTCCATTGCTAAGTGATGTGGCTGTTGGGAAAAACTTCACATGACCATAATATTTACCATTGGAATTTTTGATAGTCCTAGTTGCATGTCATTAAGTGAGGACTGCACTTTTCCTGCCTTACTGTCCACTTCAGCTCAGCCCAGCCAGCCATCTCACCCCAATCACTGCCTTTCTAGCCACCCTACACTCCATTGTTTGTCCTTGCTGCCCCAGCTGACCACTGTCTTCCTCCCATTGCCAGTGACGGCTGCTTCACATGACAGCTGTTGAGAGAGCACAGGGAGAAGAGAAGCAGAGAAAAGCCGAAAGGGCAGAGATTGGAGATAGGTGGATGGGGGAAAGTGTGCCCCGAGGACATAAATGCAGCTGGGCTGGCAAATAATTTTGATCATGTGAACGCAGGGGTGCAGGAGTGGCCATAACTTCAAGGGCCAGGCATAAGTCTCATTCATTCAACATCCTTTAAACTGCCACTGAGTGATTGTTAATTGAGGACTACTGGTAATATTTGTTTGTGACTCTGCAGGGAGTTACAGTTCAATCTGAGAATCCTATCGTAAGCCAATACATCTGGTGATATAAATTATAACATCTGAAGTCAGGGAAAGTACACACCACTCATGTTCTGATACTAGAAATTGAACCTTCATTTTGATCCCAAACAGCCAAAGGACAACTTGGGAACCAGATGAGATGAGATGGAATGCATGTAGTCTGTAACTTACTATCACCACCCCTGCTATTAAGCTTCTTGAGTTTTCCTGCAGCTGGGCTGGCAATTGGTGTCAAAATATTTCCATTATAGCCCAATTGGAATGGTAATGATGTTAGATCATGTCTTGTCAGTTAACATGTATAACTTCTAAGGCTGTGATGGCGAACCTATGGCATGCATGCCACAGGTGGCATGTGGAGCCATTTCTGAGGGCACGCAAGGTCAGCTCTAAGGCGCAAGTGCTGGCCGGCTGATTTTGGCCTTGATTTTCAGCTGTTTTTCACCTTCCAGAGGTTTCAGGGAAGCTTCCTGAAGCTTCTGGAGAATGAAAAACCTTCCAACACGCAAACTGGAAGTTTGGGAACGGACTTCCGGTTTGCGTGTTGGACTGTTTTTCGCCCTCCGGAGGCTTCAGGAGGTGTATTTATGCTTTCACCCAGAATTTTCAAATGAGCATTATCAAAGAAAATGTTTTTGTAAATTGTATTTGTGTGTGTGATACTCATTAGGCAATGATACGATGAACTCCATGCTGATATTGTGTTAAGATACCTTCTTGTTGTAACTGAGGGTTGTAATTCTCCTTCCTGTTTTGTAATGTATGAATGCTAATAGACTAGCAATTAAATTACAAGTGTTCCTATACTTTTTCCATTGTATATTAGGAAAAAAGGTAGAACATTTCAGAGTAAAGTAGAAGCACATCTATGCCAATGTTGGCAAAGCATCATTGGTTACAGAGCTTCCAAATTCATACACAAAATCAAGCACACAATGACTGACATATATTGTATCATGATTTTTTTTCTCGTTACTGATTTTTCTTAGTGTATTAAAAAAAATTGTCCATAAGCCTTGATTTTGCATCCTATTTTGTCTTTGAGCCCTATATTTGCTTGGGAAGAAAATTTGATGGTAGTAGTAAGAGAGAATAAGGTAAAGGTTCCCCTCAGACATATGTGCTAGTCGTTCCCAACTCTAGGGGGCGGTGCTCATCTCCCTTTCAAAGCCAAAGAGCCAGAGTTGTCCGAAGACGTTTCCGTGGTCATGTGGCTGGCATGACTAAATGCCGAAGGCACACGGAATGCTGTTACCTTCCTACCAAAGTGGTCCCTATTTTTCTACTTGCGTTTTTTATATGCTTTCAAACAGCTAGGTTGGCAGAAGCTGGGACAAGTAATGGGAGCTCACTCCATTGCGTGGCACTAGGGATTTGAACCGCTGAACTGCCGACCTTTCTGATCGATAAGCTCAGCGTCTTAGCCACTCAGCCACCACATCCTTCAGGAGAGAATATGAATACAAAAATAATGTCACTTATCCAATAATAAAGTCTCCTTTTTACAAAAGGATTTCTTTCCCCAATTTGTAATGCATAGGCTCATAATCCTATCTGTGCAAATCAGTTGTGACATGTTTACATATACATTCATCAGTGTTCATATATACAATCCTCGACATAACCAGTTGCTTAGCAACCATTTGAAGTTATGGTAGACACTTCTAATCATCTCCAAAGGTTCTTAAAAGAGGGTTATGAAATTCTGACAGCTGCCCCACCCCAAAACCATCCCGTGGCCACACATTGGGTGCTCATATACTGTTATTTGCAGCATCTCATTGTTATATGCTTGTGTTTTACAATTTATTTATTTTTTTGCTAAAAAATAGTATTTACTTTTGGCTTTCAGTAAAACTGGCCTGTAGCAAACAATGCTATGTTTGCTATGCATACAATGCATAACAAGCAATGCAGCGTTCACCTGCAGAGTGCCACAAAAAAAGGTAAAATGGAGTCAGTCACATGGGTGAACTGCTTTAGGACCATCATGACCTACTGTAATGGTCATAAGCTGAGGAGTACCTATACACATCTGAGAAATGCCAGCCACACAACTACAATATGTACTTTTTTCCTCAAATTTGATAGAACCATACCAAATGGCCTTGTGTGTGTGTGTGTGTGTGTGTGTGTATATGAA
The DNA here is from genome assembly GCF_051295495.1 of Thamnophis sirtalis. NCBI lineage: Eukaryota > Metazoa > Chordata > Lepidosauria > Squamata > Natricidae > Thamnophis > Thamnophis sirtalis. Next base: position 120,454,741 of record NW_028261384.1, read on the forward strand.
TGTACAATTATCAATGTAAATAGACATTGTTTACACACCAGCTTTCTCTTACAAGTTCTGTATTAGTATTTTTGAACAATTTGATCTAAGGGGAGAGAACAAAGTGATACTGATCCTAGCAACACAGATATGAATTGCTGCTGAATGATTTTCCAGGACCAATGCTTCAGAATGGCTATTTGGATGCATTTAATGTCCATCAAGTATATATCCAAACTGGGTCCATCACACATAAAAACTGCATTGCCCTCCAGGTTTGTGTGTATGTGTGTTTCTCCATGTATGTGTGTAAGTGTAAGGATTTTCACGAGCTTGCATGCTTGAAGAAGGCAGAACTATCTCCCAACCACGCTGGAAAAACGGACCAAGAAGGTATCCAGTTAAATTAAGATTACTGATCTTTCAGTTAACGTATCACTGTTGGCTTGGGAATTATCTGTTTGGATATTATTGTTTGGTTATATTGAGGTGCTAATGAGACAGCATCCTGTCCTTCAATGGAAACCAGGAAACAATCCCAGATATTTCTGGCAGAAGTTGTCCAAGTGATCTTCTTGCCCAAGCACTTTTCTAGCATCCCCATTTGGTACATGCTATGGGGTTGTCTCCTGATCAGGAACTTGAAAAGGAGGGCAAAGAGACAAACAGGTATGTCCGAAACATAGCAAACCTCATTTACCATTAATAATCTTGATTTGGATGCAGGAGAGGAATAAAACCAGAATTTAGCTGGTAAGGTTTCAGTAGCTCCTGGAGGTATGCTGGTAAAACTAAGCAATGTTGTTGTATACCCGCACAACGTCTACGTGGTTCTCAAGGGCTTCTAACAACTTCATAGCCCCTTCCATCTCAGCATCTGATAGCTTGGCGTGGACAACTGGGATGAATTCAAGGCCAGCAGACAAAGAACAAAGGCCTAGCGACTCCAGTTTTTCACGTACTTGGTGCAAGGTGGACACAGCGGAAATAAACTAAGTGGCAAAGAAGACAAAAGAAGGAAAAAAGATATCGTTATAGCCCAGGGGTCTGCAACCTTAAACACTCAAAGAGCCATTTGGACCCGTTCCCACAGAAAAGAAAACACCGGGAGCCACAAAACCTGGGCGGGCGTGGCCAACTTGAAATCACTCCCACCCAGTCACATGACACCACCACCCCCAGCCATGCCTACCCAGGTTTTGTGGCTCCTGGTATTTTCTTTTCTCCAGGAAACAGGCATCTCTTTCTCGCTCTCTTTCTCTCATTTCTCTCCCTCTCATCACTCTTTCTCCCTCCCTGTCTCTCACCCACATCTCCTTCTCACTTTCTCCCTCCCATTTCTCCCTCCCTCTCTCTCGTGTGTGTCTCTCTGTGTGTGTGTGTGTGTTCCCTCTTGAACCACTTCCAAAAACAGTTGAGGGTTGGTGGGTTTTTCTGGGGGGTGGTGATGTTCCTCCCTGAGTGCTTTTTACCATATGATTTAAATCAAGGGTCATTTCAGGTTCCCAGATAAATGAAGCTCTTTCATCCCACTGCTGTGGCTTCCTATTGGCTGAATCCACCACTGGCTGGCCCCGCCCCTTGTCCTCCCCTCCCAGTCACTCCTCACCTGAGAAGGTAAGAGCGATGGTGGCAGATGGAGACTCATTCCATATTCCAGAGAGGGAGAGAAGTGCTCCTGTACTTGCCTCTTTTTCCAGCCTCTGTCAGTGCTGCGCGCAGCTAGGTTGCTTGGCCCGACCCAGCTGCAACCAATGATCTGCATCATAATGGGCTCCAGAAAGAGGAGGGGAAGCCGTCTCCCCCATTGTAAAGTGCACTAAATTTAAGTCTGCTGCGCAAAGCGCTGCAAGAGCATCAAGCAGGCCATGGAGGCGGCGAGAGCAGCCGTGTCAGCCACAGCCGGGCTGGGCTAGTGTCTCAGGCAGAGAGAAAGTTGTACATTTCCCCGAACGACCGAGGGGAGGGTAAGGGGCAGGGCCAGCCAGTTGTGGGATCACCTGACAGGGAGCTACAGCAGAGGACACAAAGTGCCGCATGTGGCTCAGGAGCTGCGGGTTGCCGACACCCATTATAGCCAGTGCCTAGAAACCTAAACCACCTGATCAAATATAAAAAGTTCAAATAGTTACAACCATGGGGTCCTCCAACAGTGGAAGCTTTTTGTACCCTTTGGGAGACTAAGAAAATCTGCAGAAATCAAACATTTGCAGAGTTTACACTTTTAGATCAGGGTTGCTATTACCACTTGTTCCACTGATTGATTGTTCTAACTGTCAGGAAATTTCTCCTTGGTTCTAGGTTGATTCTCTCCTAGATTAGTTTCCACCCACTGCTTCATGTCCTCAGGTGCTTTGGAGAATAGCTTGACTCCCTCTTCTTTGTGGCATCCCTTGAGATATTGGAAAACTGCTATCATGTCTCCCCATGTCCTTCTTTTCATTAAACTAGACATACCCAGTTCCTGCAACCGTTTTTCATATGTTTTAGTCTCCAACCCCTAATCATCTTTGTTGCTCTTCTCTGCACTCTTTCTAGAGTCTCCACATCTTTTATACATTGTGGGACCAAAACTGGATGCAGTATTCCAAGTGTGGCCTTACCAAGGCATTATAAAGTGGTATTAACACTTCACGTGATCTTGATTCTATCCCTCTGTTTATGCAGCCTAGAACTGTTTTGGATTTTTTGGCAGCTGAAGCACATTGCAGGCTCATATTTAAATGATTGTCCACTAAGACTCCAAGATCCCACATATACTGTACCTGTGTACCAGTATAGAAAGGGTCTTTAGACTGAGCAAGTTATATCAGAGCTTGGAATGCACTTGATGAAGATCAACTATCATGTTTCCTCAAATATAAGACCCGGTCTTATTTGTTTCCCTCCTAAAGAGGCAATAGGTCTTATTTGGGTGGGAGGGAAGACTTACACAGTCTCACCTCATGGAGGCAGCACCAATAGCCCTGCCCAGAGAAGCCTGTGAGCTGCTGGCCCACTTAATCTGTGGCTGCTTGCCGCCACTAACACACGGGACCCGTGGCCTCCATTTCGCCATCAGTGGCCTTCAGAAAAGGCCTCTGCAGCCAAGAAACGAGCTCCAGATTGACGTGCGTGGCATCCCCGGACCTCCGTTTTGCTGTCAGAGGCACCGTCAGAGCTTGTTGCTCAGCTGCAGAGGCCTTTTGTGAGGGTCTTTCGTGCAAGTGTGTGCTGCTTACTTTGCTAAATTTAACCCCCCCCCTTTCAACTTACCCTAAGCACCACCTTCTCATCCTCCTCTTCCTCTTCCTCGACATCTTCAGCTTCAGCTTCAATTGCCAAGTCGAATGCCCGATCCAAGCTGACAGGTCTGCCGGATTTGTCTTCCTTGCTAACAGTCACAATCCCCTTTTTTTCAAAATGATTGTGAATCCCTTCGATAATACTCCCCCTGCAAGGAACCAAGTCTTCAGCCTAAGACTTAAGCAGTGGCTTGCTAGAACTTCTACAATCTCTGATGTGGAAGGACTACTTACAGCAGGGGTGCCCAAACTTGGAAACTTCAAGACAGGGCTGGAGAATTCTGGGAGTTGAAGTCCACAAGTCTTAAAGTTGCCAGGTTTAGGCACCCCTGACTTACAGGAATACCCACTTCTTCCAAAGGAACAAAGCACCCATATCTTCTTCAGCAGATTCCCTGTTAAACTTGCATGCCCTCCCTCCTACCTCTTGCAAACTAGCCAGCCAACACTCCTCAAGTTCCACTAACCCGTTTTTGTTTAAAAGATGTCGGATTTCATTGGAAGTCCTCTTTAAGTTGTCTGTCAGTATCTCGACATATACAGATGAGCCACCTGGACCTCGGACGCCGCAAAGGTGATAGATGGATTTTATTTTGTCCTGCCAAAGAAGTTAACAAATGGTAACCTTCAGAAAATCACATAATCTTCCCCATCACTTCAGTTTTCAGGATCAAGCATATTGTCCCCAGCTGCCCCTTTAAAGCAATTTATCAAAAGCAGGATCCAAATGCATTTTAAAAAATTTATTTAAAAGATTTGTGTGGCCACCTATCTTAAACATAATTCTGGGAGACTCACAACAATGAAAGCAGTAACTCAAAATCACAGACCACAAAACAGTAACAAAAATGCAGCGCGTAAGTCATCTCCTTGGGATGCCCTACAACCAACCTAGATATCCTCCTTCTATCCTAACACCTGGGTAACAAGCCAGTTCTTGGTGGGGTACCAAGAGGCGAAAAGGGAGGGGTCCTGCCAAATCACCAGAGGAAGGGTGTTTCATAAGGAAGGATAACCACGGAAAAAGCACCCCTCTGAAGTGCTGCTAGATGGCAAGGAAAGGGACCAGGAACATGCCTGCCCTATCTGATATGGCAGGATAAGCAGTTATTCTCAGGAGGAGGAGGAGATCCTGCAAATATCTGGGTCTTATTCCATGTACCGTTTCCCTGAAAATAAGACCTCACCGGATAATAAGCCAATTGGGCTTTTGAGCACATGCGCTAAGATAAGCCCTCCCTGAAAATATTGCAACAAGGCAGCAGCCATTAGGTGACCACGCTTGCAGCCTCCTGCACCTCACTAATAATAAGACCTCTCCGAAAATAAGACCAAGCGCCTTATTTCAGGGGTCAAAAGAAAATAAGACCTGTCTTATTTTCAGGGAAACACGATAGGGTTTTAAAGGTGATAACCAACACTTTGAATTGCACCTGGAAGGAAGCTGGGATCCAGTGCAGCTTAAACAACAAGTGATGTAATATGGCCAAACCTAAGGAACACCTTAGGTTTGGCCATACACCAGTTGTAGCTTCCAACTGATCTTCAGTTGTTCTTCAATGCATCCCTTAAAAATGTATTCCTTAAAAGATATTTCTAAGCTGCTTTTCAGCTCTATACGCTCCACAAAGGAATGGATAATTTAAGACTGAACAGCAATTAAAATCACAAAGCAGAGACCAAAAACTGGTTGGTCCTAGTAACTGTTTTGCTCCCAAATACAGATAGCCAACAACTTATAACAGTGCATTTGGTGATGTTGAAAGTTACAATGGCATTGAAAAAGGTGACTTATGATCGTTTTTCATAGCTATGATTTTTGCAGCATCTCAATGATCATGTGGTCAAAATTTAGATGTCTGGCAACTGGTTTGTGTTTATGACAGTTGAAGAGTCCCAAGGTTACGTGATCCCCTTTTGCGACCTTCCAACAAGCAAAGTCAATGGGGAAGCGAGATTCACTTTACAACCATGTTACTAAGTTATCAACTGCAATGATTCTCTTAACAATTCCGGTAAGGTTATAAAATGGGGCAAAAGTCTCTTAAGAAATGTCTCACATAAACAACAGAAATGTAGCAACATAGCTGTCTCACAAAGAAGGGAGCAGGGACATTCAGAGGGAGGGATGTGGGGGAAGGCACATTTATTGTGATATTGTGGAGCAAATAACACATATCATGTCTTGTACCCTGGCCTAAGGGTATAATTCTTATCTTGATGTCATATAGCTTATCAATAGGATGACACCCCCATCATTTTAACATTGCCCCAGCTTGTATTGTACATCTTTGGCTATAGCCATTCCTTTATGTAGACCTCCAATTACTCAGAACCTACCGCACCAGAGATGGCTGTTTCAATAGAGCCTTTTGGCATATTCTTCCTTCGACACACCTCAATAATGTTGGCTAAATTACTGTTAAGATTTGGGTTGGATCCTCCTTCTGAAAAGGCAATGCAGAAAGAGATGGCAGGTCATTATCATTTGTTTAGGAAGCCAAATGGTGCATTTTAAAGAATTGGAAATAAGAAAGCTTTTTGTTCGGTTAGTACATGAAAAGCAACAATGCAGACAGCAGAAAGTTAAGGCTGGACAGAAAAATAGGTGTGCATAATTAAGAATGTACACACCATAGTTTTCTTCAAAGTTGTAAGTAAGGAAAAGAGAGAACATTCAGGACCCAGCCTAGTGTTAAATGCAGAACATCTTCTATTAAATCGGGGAGGGGGGGGAATAGGGGAAGAACCCACTGAAAGGCTCATTCAGTGCAAATAGGAAGCAACATGTTTCATAGCTCCATTTTATTTTATATTCCATTTTCATTATTTTTATAAATATGTCAAGGCAGCAAACATAAACAATACTCCTTTCTCCTCCTATTTTCCCCACAACAACCCTGGGAAGTGGGTTGAACTGAGAGAAAGTTTCTGGCCCAAACTCACCCAGCTGGCTTTCCCATCTAAGGTGGGACTAGAACTTACAGTCTCTTAGTCTCTAACCTGGTGCCTTAATCACTAGACCAAACTGTTTGGTCACTGTTTAATCCTAACAATCTTGGCAGAAAAGATTGCTCATCAACACATGTCACAGTCCTGTCTTTTCTGCAAGTCCATCACTCAGACAAGTTAGCACAAGAACTATACTCAGCTAAGATAGGTTTGTCCAACATTTATTGCCTGGAGTATGTTTTTTCCATATGGTAAATCACAAACCCAAATGGCTGGATTCACACAACCCACTGAGCTAACATTCAACCAACCATATTATCGTTTCATGTCATATTGTGATTTAGTCAAAGCAGTCCTTAGGATTCTTCACCATGATTATTTTAAAAAAGGTAGTGAAATATTGGATCCTTACCCTTCACAGCAAAACGGATCATCATGGTAAGTTTTTGGAAGGCCAAGGCACGTGCAATATCTTTAGGCCCCTTAATATGTTTGACTTTGGACCACTTGTTGTGTCCAGCAAGTGTGGTACTGGAGGCATGGATGGCACAACTTGGATGATGGAAAAGCATCATACGGGATGGTCGAAGCAGAGGACTCAGCCGTGTGTAAATGCAGCCCACGGACATGACTTGGTTAGCCAAAGATCCTGGAACAAAAGAGAATATGAAGGAAAATTACCATGGAGCCACTTCAAAGAAAATATCATATATATATATATAAACATGATGGTGGTGTCCCCTTAAATCAATCCTAATCCTTGGTGACCACAGGAACAAATCCATTCTGAAAATGTCGTGATGACATTTTCAGATACGGCTTGCTATTCAGTTTTTCCTTCGACTGAGGGAGAATGATTGGTCCAAAGTCACCTAACAGACTTTCATAGCTAGAGCAGAATTAGAACTCAAAAGTTTCAAGGGTTCAAATAGAATAGAATAAGAATTCTTTATTGGCCAAGTGTGATTGGACACACAGGGAATTTGTCTTTGGTGCATATGCTCTTAGTTACATAAAGAAAAATAAAATAGAATACATTCATCAAGAATCATAAGATACAACACTTAGTGATAGCTATAGGTTGCTAATAAGCAATCAAATTATACTAGGAAACAAAACCATATAAATTTTAAAGATACAAGCAACATGGTTATAGTCATAAGTGGAAAGAGATAGGTACTGGGAAGGAAGAGAATAATAGGAACAGTGTCTTAGTAGATAATGCTGGCCCTTTAAACCCTTTACCAAAGTTTTCCAAAAACAGACCCACAGACACACACAAAAGCTCAGTTAAGAGTGAGATAATCAGAACTACCCTTCCCAAAAGGTACAACCCACGTGTATAGTTTATCTGAACATATTAGAAATGTAAATTCTGGGGAGTCCCCGTCCCCCAGGCCCAACAGCAATGCCTAAAACAATCAAATGATCCATTTCTTATGTCCAAAGTGTTAGGAATAGGATAGCTATCAAAAGAACAGCAAAATAAGGTCCAAATTCTTATTTTTTTAAACGGTTATATTTCCAAGGATGCTCTTCTTGCTATTGATTCGTTATTTTGCCCTTTATTTCACACGTGCAGGACAACGTCTACAAAACAAGCCACGCTCCCCGGTTCGGCATTTACCCTTCTTTTATGGGGACGGCATAAACTGCCTGCCCTAACCTTGGTTTCAGAATGCCCGATTGGTCGGGGAAGAGAGTTTTAAACCTGCGATCCTAAACATACACGGAAAGATTTAAGTGTGCAGAGAAGGTCAGGAGGGGGGGGGATCCATCATTTGCTGCAATTAACCCATTACTCCGCCTTCTCCATCAGCTGCCCCCCTTTACCTACCCACGAGTAACTTTGCAAAGCGGCGAAATAAAATCCCAGAATTCTGCAGAATCCTCCCACTCAAATCTCCGCCCCGTCGGGGGAAGAGCCTGAAATTAACTCTTTCTTCTCGGCAAGTCAATTTTCCAATGCCGATTTTCTCACGCCTCCTTTATTTTTTTCAATGGAAAATCACTCCCCAGCCCTTCGCTTGAAAAGATTCCCTGAGCCGCTTTGCAAAGAGAAGCTTCTCCTGGTGCTGAAGTTTAAGGATACGAGAGACAAGGGAAAAGGATACGGGAGGGAAGAGGAAAACGAACAATTTCGTGGGTGAAGTCACTTCCGGACTTGGGCCGCATTGGCGGATATGAAACGTCTGCGAGCGTACAAAGTCCACCACCGCATAAGTATTTCACCACTAGGGAGCGATGGAAACGGACGGAGAGATAATGACTGGCGTTTGCTTAGTTGCTCCAGTGAGTAAAAATCTTCCTTGAAAAGAGAAGGCTGGTCCTCCACGGCAGTTTCCTCTAATGCAGAGGTGTTCAAACTTGGCAACTTTATGACTTAGGGACTTCAACTCCCAGAATTCTCCAGCCAGAATTCTGGGAGTTGAAGTCCACAAGTCTTAAAGTTGCCAAGTTTGGGGACATCTGCTCTAATGGCATAGGTTGAACATAGGTTGTCACTGGAGCATTTGGTTTACAATTCCCATTGTTGATGTTAATTGCGAAGTCGTGTGGGACCCATCGTGACCCTTTTTTAAGTTGGCTTCCCAGTATATTTCATACTTTTCTGCCTCAAAATGACATGAAATGCCACACTATTAACTTTTGGACACATTTTTAAGGGGTGCAAAAAACACCTTCAAAAGCCACAAGGGCTGTACAAGAATACAATATTTAATGACAGGCTAAGCATCACTTTTTAGAATCACAAATGAAAACATAACAGACTATCCTTTACTTAAAATTATGTTACTCAACTTTGACAGCTTTAAGTTGTGTTGATTTCAGCTCCCATAATTCTCCAGCCAGCAAGCTGTGGTTACTGGCCTCCAAGATACACTTGTCATTCTATTTGAAGTCTGCTTTAATTGAAATATAGTGATTCAATAAGATTGAAAGGATTTTGTTCAGAGTCACAGAGTTGAAAGGGACTTTGGAGGTCTTTCAGTCCAACCCTATACTGCTCAAGGAGAAAACCCTATACTGTTTCAGACAAATGGTTGTCCAATCTCCTCTTAAAAACCTCCAGTGATGGAGCGCCCACTGTTCCACTGGTTAATTGTTCTCCTTAGTTCTAGGTTGCATTTCTCCTTGATTAGTTTCCATCCATTGCCTTTTGTTCTGCTTTGGAGAATATGTTGACTATTGGAACACTGCTATCATGTCACCCCTGGTCCTTCTTTTCACTATACTAAGCATACCCAATTCCTACAATTGGGGGTGGTGGTAATCATCTTTGTTGCTCTTTTTTGCAGCCTTTCCAGTCTCAACATCTTTTTTTTTAATAATATGGTGGCCAAAACTTGATGCAGTTGTCAGACCTGCAAGCAATCTTTTGTTTTGCGTTTCAGGCCTTCCACACTTTCTACTGTGGGAAAATGGGAGGGGGGAATTATATGGAATTGGGTGATATGTAGCCATAATAAAATTCTTCTTAGAAAGTCAAGTTCGCTTTTGTCTCTGCTCCTGGATGGATGTGGATGGGAGGAATCTGTCTTCGTGATAGTGAAAGTTTGGACCATGTGATGGAGTTGTGGGTGTTGGGGAAGGATCTTAAAGTTTCAACTGAGTGGGAAAACCTGGAAGCTTTCAGGTTCGGGATTTCCCAGATGTGCCAACATGACATCTCTAATAAAGTGGAACTTTGAGGAATCCCAAAATGTGGAGTTTTATTTCATTGGGGGTGTTTTTTGAAACCCTGACAGCAGTATTCTTCAATTTCCACCAATCTATTTCATACAAACCTGTTACATAATTTCCCCATTTTTTGAAAAAGAAGAATGGAGAAGGCCCTTAATTACCACTATCTTTGACAGGTGATAGAAACTTATTTGGGATATGACTGATATTTGTACTAGCAATCTTTTTTTATGAAATTAATCATCTTGCAATAAATTCTCAAGTAGCACATAGATCTAGCCACTGATACATTATCTGTGTTTAATTTTTTCATGCTTCATCTTTTAACTTTCAGATCAGAAATGTTAGTAGCATATATTTTTTGAGTTTACAGTACCATTTCTGCAGTCCGCCCAGTGTGTTTGCTCTTTAGATTAACCAAAAAAGCTAGCTTATCATTTGTCCCAAGCAACATAGCTACTGAGAATCATTTAGTAAGAACTACAGTATTAAGCAATACAGTTGTAGTCTAGGACTATTCTAGTAAACAATACAGTATTGTAGAAATCACAGAAAGAGTATGTTTCATGTTTTTCTTACAACTTGCTTTTTTTTTCTATGTGCAAAGCAAGGGTTAGGGCAGTGGTTCCCAAACTTGGCAACTTTAAGACTTGTGGACTTCAACTCCCAGAATTCAGAGCTGGCTGGAGAATTCTGGGAGTTGAAGTCCACAAGTCTTAAAGTTGCCAAGTTTGGGAACCACTGGGTTAGGGTTAGGTTGCCCTTTAGAGTGTGCCAAAAAGTGAGATTTCATGAAAACCAACTTTCATGTACAATACACAGAAATAAATAAATTTGCAAAAACTACAGTGAACAAAAAAAAAAAAGAATAACTGAATTTTACTTATTGGATTTGCAGCATGAATTGCAATAGGCTAATTGATGGCTAGGTGAACCATGGTTTATTGAGTTCTTTCTGTTGCTTTGATTCACACAGCACATTGCACTGTAAAGGACCACATTGTACTAAAGTACTGTAACGGTTATAAGCTAAACATACACAGCCACAAAGTAGCCACGCACGTTTTAGAAACTATTTTAACTCCCTACCTCAATTAAAAATAGCATTACATTTGCACATCCTGAATTCATCTTATTCCTAAAGTAATTTTGTTTTCTAAACTTTGCTACCAGCTATTTTGTTGGATATGAGGGTAATAAATCTTGCTATAAATCTTGTTACTCAGATTTTCAGGTTCATGCTCCAATATCAGAGAGGAATGCGGTAAATCTAAGTACAGGTAGTCCTCAACGTATCACCACAATTGGGACCAGAACATCAGTTGCTAAGTGATGCAGTCATTAAGTGAGTTATCATGTGACTGGACCCAATTTTACAACCATTATACTGCAGTTGTTAAGGAAATCATATGATTGTTAAGTAAATCATGTGGTTGCTAAGTGAATCTGGCTTCCCCAGATTCACTTAATGATCACATTATATTTTGACCTTCCTTGTTGGAAGCTGGCTGTAAAGATTGCACATTATGTTCACATCATTGCAAGATGCTGTATATGTGGTAATTGTGAACTGTGTCTAAGCTGTGTCCAAATTCTGATCACTTGATTCTGGGGACGATGAAATGGTTGTAACTTCAAGTATGGGCCATAAAAGAGCTGTGGTGGTGCAGTAGTTAGAATACAGTATTGCAGGCTACTTCTGCTGGTTGTTGGCAATCAGTTTGGCAGTTCAGTTCTTACTAGGCTCAAGGTTGATTCAGCCTTCCATCCTGGGTGAGATCATTCGACGGCACGGGATAAAACACCATCAATATGCGGACGATACACAGCTGTCCGCCCTGTGCCAACTCAGTGAAGCGGTTGACATGATGTGCCAGTGCCTGGAGGCTGTTAGGGTCTGGATGGGAGTTAACAAGCTTGTACTCAATCCAGACAAGACCGAGTGGCTGTTGTGTTTCCCTCCCAAAAACTTGGTCAATATTCCATCACTCAGGCTGGGGGGTGAAAATCTACGCCCCTCAGACAGGGCTCGCAACTTGGGGGGTCCTCCTGGATCCACAGCTGACTTTAGAACACCATTTGTCGGCTGTGACCAGGGGGGCATTTGCCCAGGTTCCCCTGGTGCACCAGTTGCGTCCCTACCTGGACCGGGAGGCGCTCGCAACAGTCACTCACGCCCTCGTGACCTCAAGACTGGACTACTGCAATGCGCTCTACATGGGGCAGCCCTTGAAGAGTATTCGGAGACTTCAACTCGTCCAGAACGCAGCCACGCGAGCGATTGTGGGTGCACCTCGGTACACCCACGTTACACCTATTCTCCACGAGCTGCACTGGATCAGTCTCCGGATATGCTTCAAGGTGCTAGTCGTAACTTATAAAGCCCTTCATGGTATTGGATCTGGGTACTTGAGAGACCGCCTGCTGCCAATTACCTCCCACAGACCCATTAGATCTCACAGGGTTGGCCTTCTCCGGGTGCCATCTACCAGCCAATGCCATCTGGCTATTACCCGGGGGAGGGCCTTCTCTGTGGCAGCTCCGGCCCTCTGGAATGAACTCCCCGCAGGGACCCTCACCTCTCTCCAGGCCTTCCAAAAAGCCGTCAAAACCTGGCTTTGCCGGCAGGCCTGGGGGTGATGAGTTCCCTCCCCTCTCGACATGTATGGTTGTGCGACTGTTGCTTACTTTTATTATTTGTATTTCGTTTTTTATGTTCCCCTTTTTCCCCCTTGAATTGTTCGCCGCCCTGAGTCCTCACGGAGAAGGGCGGCATACAAATAATAAAATTATATTCTATTCTATTCTATCCTTCCGAGGTCGGTAAAATGAGGACCCAAATTGTTGGGGGCAATACACTGACTCTGAAAACTACTTAGCGAGGGCTGTAAAGCAATGTGAAGTGGTATATAAGTAATTGCTATTGCTAAATCACTTTTTCTGAGGCTGCAATAACTTTGAACAATCTTTAAATGAACAGTAATAAGTCAAGAAATATCAGATACATTGTACATATCTATTGAACAAGACAATATATTGTAGCCACAGACATCCTGTGTTGATAAACCTAATTAACACATGGAACCTGTCTTAATCCAGAAATTCCAATCCTCATAATTTTCAGCAACTACTTTTTCTCCTCCCTGGACAGTGGATTCCACTTGACAGCCAGGTGCCTTTCAGGAGTATAATGTGCACATCGCCTTTCTGAAATTCCCAATCTGAACGCACGGCTCCAAGCATTACTTGTAGAAATGAAACTTCAAAAGGCGGCTTCTTTGCCATGATGGAAAAACCTTTTGCATGGGCTATTTAAGGACCTGGGAAAACTATGGTACACAACGCACAGACACATTTATGTGAACCCTGGCAGTTGCATAACTGAGTAAAAAAGGAAGTATAAGTTAACCACTGCAATGGGCTTTATAAGACCAAAAAATATTATTAGATGGGTGCGAAGAGCTTAATCTATCTGATTAGCAGATGTACAAAAGCATGCATTATATTCTATCCTAGTGTTTCTTAATGTTTGGGCAAGACTGTGGAGTTATTGAAGTATTGATGTGGTTCAGATGGAATGTATTTGTGAAGTTACAGTTTGTAGTACTTTGTCTGGTAAGCAACTACTGGTAATTATAGCTTCAGTTAGTAACTGTGGCAAATAGCTATGCTGACTTATTTAGAAGTCAAAAATATGAATAGAAAAAATACCTCATTGAAATCCATCTTATATTGAGCTCATTCATAATATGATGTTGGTAGGCAAACTAACAGAAACTTACTGTAGAAAGCAAAGCAGGTGATAGAGATAAGCAGGAACTATTACATGAGCAAAAAAGGGTGGAAGCGTTTTTAAGGGCGGATCAGTCAGATGACATTCAGAAGTGACTCAGGCAGAAAACTCCCTAATTAGCTGAACTATGGGGGGGGGGGGCTGTCACAGCACCACCAGACTTTCTGTTATTGTAATCTAACTAATCTCAATAAAAGTAGTTTTAATCTTCCTGTGGAATTGATTTTCTGGTCTGGTCCATCTGGGCTGACACTTACTTTATGAACTATGATTAAAACAAAATTTAGAACAATGCTGGGGAGTTTGCAGGGTGTGGTTAAAATAATCAAGATGGTTGCAACTGAACTTCTGTTTTTATCAATTTTATCAATCAAAGGAGTAAAATTTCAATCATATGTTTGTGGCCACCATCCTGATTAGTGTCAACCTGGTCAAATTGTTTGGAAATAAAATGATTCATTCATCTATTGTGGTATAGAAGAGATTAAAGTAATTTCTAGAGAGAAGATGGTGTCACAGAAACATAAAAGCTCATGGATATTGCATTTCTCTCTACAATGAAGATAGGGGTTTGCAAGCTGGAAGCAATATAAAAAAGAGTGGTTTGATGTGATTGCAGCTCATTTACTACATGGAAAAAATGGAAAATCTGTGTATAAACATTGCTTTTAAAAACAACTTTAGATAATACAGGTAGTCATCGACTTACGGCAATTCAGTGATGACAACACTAAAAAGAGTGACAAAGAACTGGTCTTTGCACTTACAATAGTCACAGCATCTCCATGGTCTCTTGATTAAAATCTGGCCACTTGGCAACCAGCATATGATGGTTGCAGCATCCTGGGTCACATGATTATCATCTGCAACCTTCCTAGTTTGTTCCTGACAAGCAACATCAATGGGAAAGCCCAAAGTTGTTTTTTTCAAGAGGCAACTGAATTTCCTGGTTTTTCTTTGAAGATGTTTCCTTTCTCATCCAAGACGTTTCTTTAGCTCTGACTGAAGAATTCAGCCCCACTATCTAGTCAGAGCTGAAGAAGCTTCTTGCATCAGAAGCAAAATGTCTTCAAAGAAAAACCAGAAAGTCCAATTGCCTATTGAAAAAGCATCTTCTGTCTTGCTCCGTCGAATTTGCTTTCCAATCCGCAGGGCTAAGAAAGACCTTTTGCACAGGATGGGAAGAAAACTTAGCCCAGTAGTCTCTGCATCTATCCCCAAATCAATTCTTTTCAAAGGTATTGAGACGGGCGGAGTGGTTTTGCTTACAGACAGACAGTACATTTACCACAGAAATTAGCTTTCACAATTCAGGCTTCAAATTGATGACTAGGATAGATATAACTGATCTTTTAAAATGTATATTGCTTATTGTAGTACTCCATACCTAGGAAGATTTTTTTTAATGCATATTTCCAACCAAGCCACTAAGCAGTGGGGTAGTAGCCTTAGGACCTTAGCAACAACACAGCACAAATGCCTGCAAATGTCGCCTCAGATTCTCCCGTTAAGCTGCTGTCAACTCAAAGAGGAGTTGAAAAATGGCAATGCATCTTAGTGTTGCTAGAATAAGGGTTAAATATATTTTTTTGTTTTTTAAAAAATTGGTTTTCAGTTGACAGTCAGGGTGGGCAGAAGAGTTTATAAGCATGCAGGCTGTATGCCACTTTGGCTATCAGCAAAGGATGTGTGGATTGGATTAAGGTTTGTGGATTGCATTGCTACTGCACAAGGAAATGAAGAGTGAGAGGCTAGCTGCGTCAGAACTGGGAGAGAAGGCAGAAGGGGGTGGGGGGTTAAAACCCAAAGCGTCAGTCTTGCGTCTTCAGAGTGACAGGCTTTCCTGCCTATCTCATGCTTAATTCAGAGGTTTAAAAATAGCCTCCAGATGTTTATGATTGGGCAGTCGCAGAGCAAGAACGGCCTGCCTGAGCAAATAGGACTGTGAGAAAAGACACAGCGAGATCAAAGGAGCAAATACCAAAAGACAGCAGCAGAAGAAACCCGGACCATTGGTGCCCAAGAGGAAATCCAGTGCAGGTTGAAGAAATAGCTCAGTGGGGTGACGAGAGGAATGTCGCACCGCATATAGGTGTGGCCTGAGAGGCATGAAGAGTCGCCAGGGAAAGTGAAAGAGAATATTTGTGGATCGATGGGGTGCAGGAAGAAGATTTCATAGAAGGAGCCGGAAGAGAGGCACTGGCAAAAAAAAAATCTGGGTGAGTCAAGGAATTCCTTCAGTGGAGTAGGAAGTGGGAGAAGGTATGTTGCTTGAATTGTGCATCATGAATATATTATGTCATCGTCTTCATTATTTGACATAGATTCTGGGACAAAGTACATGTAGGATGTGTTGGCCCGCTTACCCCAAAAAGCAGGGTGTGTGTGTCTGTGGGCTGAAAAAAGTGGGGAGGAGTTAAGCAGTGAATTGGACTTTCGAGCTCATCTCTCCGTGAAAAGATGGATATTGATCCAGAACACGTGTATTTAAAAAAAAAAAAAAAAGCACATGACCATAAACAGGTCATGTTTATGTGGACAGGTCCCTCTAAGCCTGACTCATACTTCTCCCTCTGAGAAGGGATTGAAGTTGCTGTGAAAGATGGCACCTGACCAGGCCTTGAGGTTCTGGACTGGAGATGATGGGAACATCTTGTTTAGTTCTCTGGGGGAGGAAGGGGCAGGTTTGACAAAAGACAGTGCTGCCTCATGATGAAACTGAAGCAGCTACCACAAAAGAAAGGAAAATGAAAGAACTGCAAACCCCTTTTAGGCATTTTATACCCAGCATATGAATAGGAAAGCTGGTTTGGTTTAGTGGTTAAGGAACCAGGCTAAAAACCGGGAAATGGTGAGTTCTAGTTCCACTTTAAGCATGAAAAACCGGTTGGGTGACTTTGAGCCAGTCACTCACTCTGAACCTGCAACATTAGACTTGGGTGACAAGGTAACTGGTCAATGTTTGTTGCCACCAATAGATCAATAAACTCAGTTAATACAAAAAAAAAAAAAAAACCACAACTTTTGCAGGAAAACACTCATAAGGAAAAGGATATACAGTACATGAATAACGAGGAACAATATAGGACAGCATACCTGGAATTTTGACTGTTTTAATTCTTAGCAGGATTGTAGCAATTGTATCCCTTCTTTTGCCTGCCTGATTATAAATCTGGGCATTTCCTCCCAAGAATCAGCAACAGCCATGCAGTCTGGAGAATCTGGATCTCAGTTCTATTCAAGACTTCAGGTTGAGGAAAGTTCCTTTGAAACAGGGACAGGAAGCCTGAGACACCCCCAATATTGAGATAGTCCTTATGGCCATAATTGAACCCCGTAATTACAGTCGTAAATTGTGATGGTTGCAAAGTGAGTCCCCACATATCAATTCCTGATTTTATGACTTTTTTTGGTGACATTGTAAATACTGAGTTTCTGGCAAAAACGTCATAAATCATTGTCAACCCCAAATATTCACAGACGCAGGTTCTGATTCAGCATTCGATATTTCATGCTGTTCGTAAAGAGACTTTTGAAACCTTGATGAATCCATTGCAGGTTGTATCAATAAAGGACATTCCATATCAGGAGACATCTAACAGTCAATATTAAACTGAAATCGGAGCGGAACTGGAGTGAACAGATATACTTGCAGGATTAAAATAAGTTTCACTTAGTGTCTCATTTTTCCCCAAACTTGTAATCTATTTCAGCACCAGTATGCATTGTTGCAAATGCCAACATCTTTAACCCTTTACCATGAAAGTTGAAAGGTTGCTGATTATTGTAATTCTGTAGCATCATTGCCTTGTGCCTAATTTATGTATTTGGATGAATTTCAAAAAATGTGATGATTGTGCCACAAAATTTAGAGAATGAGTAAGACTACAAGCCTGTATTCTGATTCACATATACCAGTAGATTCCCCCATCCCTTCTGTTTAATCATGTCTGAGACTCAGAGATTTCCTAGACAAATCTTTATAGTTTTCTTGGAAAGATTCTCAGAAGTATTTTGCCATTGCCTCCTTCCTAAGGCTGAGAGAAATTGACTGGGCCAAACTCACCCAGCTGGTATTGTACCTAAGGCAGAACTAGAATTCATGTTTCCCGTTTTCTAGCCTGATGCCTTAACCATTATACCAAACTGGCTTTCATGGATTAAATGAATTAATATCAAAAGGTGAGCTAAACAAATTTCTTCTAAATTTCTAGCACTCATTTTCCATCACAAAGGGGCGCCTTGGTGCCAGTTTGATTTCCCCTGAAACAGCTTCCTCACTCTGAAATTTTGCACCTGAAATCTCAGTTGGGGGAGCACATGCTTGATATTCAATTTTAAATAGTCTTTCTCCAATATAGTATGATCTCACAAAAAATACTCGCAAGTAATTCTCCTCAAATGTATATACCATCTTTTTAACCTGACTTTAAAAAAAAAAACCTTCTACTGCTAGAAGAGCCTTAGAAGAGTTAGAACATATCAGTGGTCAATAAAATAAAAACTCAAATAATTTAAATAAATAAAAATTGGCCAATTCACAATATCCTGTCTATCCAAATTCTCTATGGACAGTAGATTCTGATTTGTTTTTGCTCCCCCCACCCCCGGACATTCTAATGCTAACCTGTTTTCTGAAATTAGGAAAAATCTTAATTATGTAACCATAATCCTTTGACTCCCCCCCCCCACTCTCTCTGCTTAGAAAGATTCCTCGGAAGCACTGCAATTTCAGACTAGAGGGCTGCTATATCTCTTGGTCCTTCTATTGTCACAAGTATTTCACAACCAACTTAAGTAATAGCAAATTATTTACTGACTTTAAAAGATTGCATTGACTATTAAGCACATCTCAACAGCTTCTTGGAAAGTTGTTTAGATCCAAGTCACTGGTTTGGAAAGACAATAGCTACTACAATGGAGACTGGATTGAGCTTTGATAGGAAGAGCCAATTGCAACCAACTTCTAAAGATCATTCTACTAATGCAACTGAGCGACCAAGTTTAGTGCATCGTGGGAATACTGAAGAACTGATCCCTCAGAGAACCAACCAATCACAGGAAGGTCCTCCCAAAACATCTCAATGCTGGAAAGATGCTGGGAATGAGTCATCGCTTGTGGTCACTCAAGTATTGCAATCAATGAGCAGCCAGTCATGGCCAGATGCCATGAACCGCGAAAAGCTGCAATCTAATAAAACGGATAGTCCTTTGAAGAGCTCAGAGCCAGCAAGTTCACCTGAAGAGATTGTGACAGGTGTGGATGCTGTTCCTGAGGTTGTATCACCCTTGTCCCTTCCACTGCAAAACACATGGATGCTTCAACTCCACCTAGAGGATGACATTGAAGACTACCTGGAGGGATTTGAGTCTGTGGCCTACAACAACCGCTGGCCCAGGGCAGAGTGGGTTGCTAAACTGAAGCCATATCTAAGCCGCAAAGCTCTTCTAGCCTGCAACATCTTGGAACCCAACCTTGCCAATGACTATGACGTGGTCAAAGAGCGCATCCTGCACCAATATGGCATCACAACTGAAATGCAACGCCAGTGTTTCAGGCAGTTCCGTTACCAGGAAGCCACGGGCCCCCGAGAAACCTGCCAAATCCTGCAGACCCTTGGACAGCGCTGGTTGAAGCCAGAAAGGCACACCAAAGAACAGATTTTGGAGTTACTAATACTGGAGCAGTTTCTCATCATCCTGCCCCCAGAAATACAAGACTGGGTCCGAGGATGCTGTCCAGAGACTTGTGCTCAGGTTGTGGATCTTGTTGAAAGTTTCCAGCTGGGGAATGAGGTGAGAGGGCTATAAGTGGTGGAAAAACAATTTGTCGTAGGAAGTTGCTGAGTTTAGTTATACAGGTAGTCCTTGAGCTACAATCATAACTGAGCCTGGTAATTACAGTCTTGTTGTGATGGGGCATGACTAAATTTGATTTTATGACCTTTTTCGTGGTGGTTAAGTGAACTTGTTGTTCACTATAGCAGGTAAATCTAAAATGCTGGTTTCCAGAAAAACTCTTGTAAATCTTGATGACATGTGACAGGGAGTGCTGCCAACAGCTGAAAAATGTCCTAGTTGCCAAGAGTCCAAAATGCAGTCACACGACTGGGGAGAAGTGAGACATCAACATGTTGAAACCGGTTTGTAAATAGCTTTTCAAGGGTGGTGGTGTTTCATCATAATTTCAAATGGTTGCTAAACAACCGATCATAGGTTAAGGACCACTACATGTATCACTATGCTAAATACCTGAATGATGGGTGCAAAGCTGGGCTGGAAAATTTAAGATTACATGGCTGTTAGAACCGATTTAATTTCCACCAAACCACATTTGTTGATTGTCTTGAATATAGTAGCAGGGGTGTTTTGCTCATTTTCAGGCATACCTTTTGTGGGCCGT
This sequence comes from Thamnophis sirtalis, assembly GCF_051295495.1. NCBI lineage: Eukaryota > Metazoa > Chordata > Lepidosauria > Squamata > Natricidae > Thamnophis > Thamnophis sirtalis. The sequence goes on from NW_028261384.1 coordinate 120,474,836, forward strand.
AAAAAAAAATCCAGAGAGCCATTAGATGCCAGTAGTGATGTCTGCAAAAGCCTTTTTGCCATCTAGTAGCCTAGATTTTACAGCCTGGATATGGTAAATCTCACTTATGTCAGGTTTCCCTGGTTCACCTGATTCATTACATAGGTGAGGGGGATGAAGGTCAGGTTGAGTCGACTGTTGTGGCTTTGCAAAAAGAAATAGGAACTATATCGGTGATGGCGAACCTATGGAACGCTTGCTAAAGGTGGCACGCAGAGCCCTCCCTGTGGGCATACACACCATTCCCAGCTGCTCTTCCGAGTTTTTTGACATGCATTGAGTATCAGCCAGCAGCTCTCCCTTTTTTTTATTAAGGTTTTTATTTATTTATTTTTTAATACAGCTTTACACATATTATGGAAACAAAGCATTGACCGGATCTTCCCTTTTACATCATCTCATTTACATAATCCATTTTACATTATAACTTGGTTTTCACTTTCAGCCAAATTATTTTCTTCCATTATTTTCCATTTTTATACTCATTTTTTATCTTAGAATATAAACAATATCTTCAATTGCCCCTTCAAAAATTGCACCAAATTATCACTTCATATTTCTCTATTGATCTATTTCATCACTTCTATTTCTCTACTGATCTATTTTAAACAATATATATCCTCTAGTTACGTTTTGACATAGAGAGCATTTCTTTCAATTTTTCTCTACAATTAATAATGTATTATGCTTCCTTTATTTCTTAATTAGTTGCACAACAATACCAATCATACTACTGTTCCCTTTAATCTACTAATACAACTCTTTTCCCCTTTCTTCCTCTTTTATCCATTTTCTCTTGGGCTCTCACGAATTCCACTTTTAATCATTTCTCTTCTTCTCCCCCTTTCTCCTAACTTATTCTTTTTTCTTTTTCTTGTTTTTATGGTTGTAGTATCTTTTTTTCAGTGTATTCATTTTTATTATTCTGGTATTTTTCCCCAGAGTTTTCCTTGTTCTCCTCCCCTTCTTACTATCTTGTGGTTTCTTTTTGGGGTGATCTCCCCTTTTTTCTGCTTTGTAACTATAAATCCCAGTAAAATAATGTGTCTGCATTTTTTTCCAATTTTCTTTCTTCCACTATATCTTGCTCCTTATTTGTGCCCCCTCTTACTCCCCCTTCTCCTATTTCTTGCCCTGTATTTTCCCTTTGATTTTCTATCTTTTTTTAACCAATTAATGTTTCACACGCATTTTTCAGCATCCCAAATAATTCCTCATACATCCACATCTCCATTTTGCAAGTTTAACTATTTTTACATATTTTTAAATTTTGGGGTTATGTTACATTTAATTACACATTTAGGGTCTTCTAAATTCAGTGGCTCAGTTTTAGCATTAATCCAGTCCAGCCTGCATTCCAGATTTTTTTCTCTTCCACAGCCATAAACAGTTGCTGCCAAACTTTACAAAAACAGATAACAGTTCCTGTAGCCAAGGTCACAGCTGCACTCCCACTAGCCTGAGAAGTATTTTCTGGTAAATGGCTCTCTCCAAACTGCAATACAATAATCCACAAAAAAACAGAATAAAGAAAGGAGAAAAGGGACTTCCCCCTGGGCTCTTCCTTTTGGTTGTTAATTTTTTTTCACTTCCAAAACTGCAGAAGACAGAATCTCCTGAGGCTTTGGTGCTTTAACCTCCTCTGCCTCCTTTTTTTAATACCATTCCCTGAAAGCCACTTAGCCGCTGCTCTGGACCCTTTTTAAGATTCAGATCAATTTTTTTCTCAGCCCCACAAAAAAAGTTGGTCAATCACTCATCTGGTTTCAACACTTTGTTCCAACACCTTTCCAGCACCAATCACTCACCCGGTTTCAATATTTTGTTCCAATACGTCTCCAGCCAGGGCCGGATTTTCCTATAAGCTAACTAGGCTTCAGCCTAGGGCCTCAAGATGAAGAGGGGCCGACATTCAAATTGTTAGCAAAATTAAAATTACACTATTCTAAAAACAGTGAACACTAAAACACTGAACCGAAAATAAGGAGAAATTCTACGCATATGACTAATAAACAAACATAAAAATGTATTAGTTAAGATCGTTCCAGTGCCGCGGCAGTTGGGGAGCCCGCCCACGTTCCCAGCACCGGCGGTCGGGCGAGAGGCGCAGCCGCTCCCAGTAGCCGCCCCGTTGACGCGGAGCCCACCAGCGGTCAGGCAGGTGAGGGCGAGGGGGCCGAGCTGGGTAGCTGTGCGCAGCAGGGGAGGCAGCCGGCCTCGCTGCCTTTGCCGCAGAGCAGAGCCGCCCTCCGTCGGGAGGCCAGCTATATATATTGATACATATTGATATATATTGATATATATCACAGTAATGATGTATTTTATTGTCTCTCATGTAATTTACAAACTTAAAAATGGGAGGTGAAAGGGCCTCATAAGTGGAATAGCCTAGGGCCTCTTTTCATCTAAATCCGGCCCTGTCTCCAGCAGTATAACTTAGTCCAGAGCCACAGCTTTATAATGGTCATTCAGTTATGGCCACCACCACCACTGCCAGTTTGAAGGGTTTTTCTCCAATCTCCCAAAGAACTGCCAGTTCCTCTAGATCAACTGAGACATCCCTTCTTCTTCCCTGTCCCTCCAGGTCAGGTTTCAGTCCGAAGACCTCCGGACAGTGGTTTCTCCAGCTGGATTTCTGCAAGGCTCAGCAGAGTCTGCTTTTTTCCAGCCGGTCTTAGTGCAATGCTTCTGGCTTCTCCAGCCAGCTGCTCTCTTCTGGGTTCTGGCACTTCAGCACACATACACACACGTGTGTGTGTGCATACACTCCAGTTTCGGCACGGTGTTGAGTGCTGTCAGTGAACTATATGATGGTTTTGAGCCACTAATGCTATGCATTTTATTCTTATTATTTGTTAACCAATTGTCAGCATTCTAACTTAAATCTGCATTTGCACTTTTTCCACATATAAAAAATGTGTACTTTCTCTTTCTCTTTGCAAAGCCACAACAGTCACCACAATCTGATGGCGCAGGCAATGTTAAGGTTCTTGTCTCTAAGACCTCTAAATTGGCTCATCACCTGTGGTCATTGCTTTAAGAAAATTCACAAAACTCTGTATTTTGTATCTCACAAGACAATATCTTGTCAATCTTACACGGGAAAAGACCCGAATATGCCAAGAATATACCTATGCATATCTATACCCGTGAAAATCTATGAAAAAAAAAACACACACACACACACACACACACACATATATATATATGTTTTCATAGATTTTATTATATATATATGTGTGTGTGTGTGTGTGTGTGTGTGTATGTATGTATGTATGTGTGTATATATATATATATATATACTTAAAGTCACAACCCCTGGTATGCCCAGGTGTGGGAGGAAGGTCACACTTCCACTCTCTGTCATTAGGCTCGTCACAAGAGTCCATCCAGACAGAAACCCAATATTTTTACTGTTGCCTTTGTTATATTTGTGTTTTTTTATTTGTGCTGATAAATAAATAAAGGAAGACTACCTTTATTCTTTATACCTTAAGTCTTCCTTTATTTATTTATCAGCACAAATACACACACACACACACACACACACACACACACACACACACACACACACACACATATATATATATATTTAAAGTCACAACCCCTGGTATGCCCAAATATGGGAGGAAGATCACACTTCCATTCTCTGTTCTTCGGCTCGTCACAAGAGACCATCCAGACAGAAACCCAATATTTTTTACTGTTGCCTTTTTGTTACATTTGTTATATTTGTGCTGATAAATAAATAAAGGGAGACTAGTATAGATCTATTTCAAGCTATTTAGCTCTCATCAGCTAGCCATACCCTTGCTGGGAATCGAACCTGTGATTGCCTCTTAGGCAGATGTGTTAACCATTGAGCTACAGGGCTCGACTCCTTATCAGCCAGGCCAGGGTGAAAGGTATATTTACTACAGTTATGTTTTCACTTCTTTTCAATTTGCTGTTTTTGTTGTTGTAAGCTGCCTAGAGTAGCCCCATGGTGAAATAAGCAGCAAATAAATTTATCTAAACAAATAAATAAATAAAGCCTGGGAGATTCTAGAATAGAGGTGTCCAATTTTGACAACTATTGGGACTTGTATACTTCCCAGCATGGGAAATTCTAGGAATTGAGGTTCACTGGGTCTTAAAGTTGCCAAGGTAGGACATCCCTGTTCTAGGGTGTAATTATCCTGATTCTTTCCCCATCCAGTTCAGCACTTTCTTGTCTTGGGCCCCTCTCTGGAATGAGTTGCCGTCTCCCTGGGAAGCTGCGTTGCCACTGCTGATATCCCCACACACACTTCTTCAGTTGCACATTCCATCACAATACTGGAGTCAGAGTCCAAGTAAAATAGGGTCATCATTTGAACTCCATAGTGTTGGAAGAAATTTAATTCAGAAATTTAATTCATTCCTGCACTGCCTCTATCCTTCCTTTTAATCATTAGCACAACTCACAAACAACTGACACTATAAAATCACGTAGCACACAAAGGTAATAAAAAATTGCAAACATCACAAAGCCACTTCCTTCATCAATAGAGGTGGTGCCCAAACTTAGCACATATCAAAGAAAAGATCTGTAAATAAAAATCGAATCAAACATTTAACTTCCAGAGCTGCACATCCACCAAATTAAACATTACAAAGAGCATATTCACACACCGCTCACAAAGGACCAGATTTCCTATAAACATTATCAACTTCGGTACCTGTATGCTCTCGAATAAAATTACCTCCTTTCCAAGCAGCAGCATTCTTGCAAAATCCCAGCTCATAATGGAATCCCTGTTTCCTCTAACAATAGTTATGCTGAGAGAGTTGACTGAAGGGATTAAAAGGTTCTTGAAAGCTTTCCAATTAGTGTATTTGGGGATTAATCTATTTGGGGTTCTCTTTTTTTCCACATCTGATTTTTTAATGTCTCTTTCATTCCCTTTCTCTACCACTCAAAAGCCACCAGTGCCACTCAAAGACATTGACGTGAAGTTCTCCAGTGAAGAGTGGGCTTTGCTAACTGAGGAGCAACGAGCACTGTATGATGATGTCACGCTTGAGAACTTTCAGAATGTGTCCACTCTGGGTGAGGACTGGCCAGTTTTCTTCAGCCCTCTTTGTTTTCATGGCAACTCAGGGACAATGCTTTTCTCGTTCCATGATGAATCTAGCTTCTAATGCAGTGTTTCTCAACCTTGGCCACTTGAAGATGTCTGGACTTCAACTCCCAGAATTAGTTGGGGAATTCTGGGAGTTGAAGTCCAGACATCTTCAAGTGGCCAAGGTTGAGAAACACTGTTCTAATGCTTCTCATCATGACCCAAATGACCGGAGGGGGGATTTCTAGTCCACAACATTTGGAGAACATCTGTCTTAGAACGTTAGGTTAGCAGGACCCTGGAGTTCTTGGGGAAATGATAGCTGTGTCCAGACAATAGTGTTATTGTCTGAACTTTCTAATATTCTGTAAAAGTATTTATTTATTTGGTTCAGACACTGCCTTTCATTCAGGAATTCAAAGCAGTGATGGGTTGCTCCCGGTTCAGCTCAGTTCGGCTGAACCAGTAATGACAGCAGTGGGAGGCTCTGCCCACCCGCCCGGGCGCTTCTGCGCATGCACAGAAGCGAGCACGAGCCAACTGCTAGTAAACCGGTTAGCAACCCTCACTGGTTCAAGGTGATATATAAGTAGCCCTCATTTTATGACCTCAATTGAGACCAGAATTTCCATTGCTAAGCAAGTTGTTAAGTGAGTCATGCCCAATTTTGCAACCTTTTTCCCCACAGTTGTTAAACAAATCACTGCAGTTAAATGAATCGTGACATCATTGACTTTGCTTGCTGGAAGTGTCTGGGAAAGTCACAAATGATCAGGTTCAAGTGATCCCAGGATTCTGTAACTTTCGTTAAATACATGCCAAACATCCAAATTTTGCTCATGTGATCTTGGGGATGCTGCGACAGTCGTAATTGAGAGGACTGGTTATAAATTACTTTTTTTTCAGTACCCTTGTCATTTTAAAGTCACTAAACAAATCATTGCAATTCGAGGATTACCTATACATAGCAAATTCTTCCCATAGCAACCCTGGAAGTTAGATTGGCCTAAGAGTGAGAGACAGACCCAAAGTCATCTAATGAACTTCTGGGGTTGAGGCTGAGCTTGAACACTGCCTGCCTGCCACCATTCCACCACCTTCGCTACTATGCTGAGCTGGCCCTGCACAGGTTAATCAGGGACATTCAAGGGAAAGAGAATAGCACTGACACTGGTGCATCCTTGTTTATCTCTTGTTCTGTTCTAGATCAATTCTCCCTTCTCCTGCCTGTTTTTAATGTTTAATGTGGTAGCTCTTTGTGTTTGACCTGACTTTCAGAATTTTTCACTGAGAAATTGGGAAGCCATAAACTTTTGGTTATGCTTCTTTCTCTTACGATTTTTTTCTCTTGGGTAGGAATTCCTCTGGAGAAACCAGAGATAATCACCCGGATACAGCAAGGAGGAGAACTGTATTTTCAGAATAATACTATCAACTCTCCAAAAGATCGATTCACAGGTAAGGAAGAAGACTGAACAGGGAGTTTAGTTATGATCCACCTAACCTGTTGCCTAGTTCTTTATAGCCTAATTTTTACAACACACACACACACACACACACACACACACATTTTCATATAGACATCCATATTAATAAGCCCTGTTTGTTCTGGTATTAGCAGGAGAAATTAGGTAAAGGTAAAGGTTCCCCTCACACATATGTGCTAGTCATTCCCGAATCTAGGGGGCGGTGCTCATCTCCGTTTCAAAGCTGAAGAGCCAGCATTGTCGCCATGGTCATGTGGCCGGCATGACTAAACACTGGAGGCATTTGGAACGCTGTTACCTTCCCACCAAAGGTGGTTCCTATTTTTCTACTAGCATTTTTACATTCTTTCAAAGTGCTAGGTAGGCAGAAGCTGGGACAAGTAATGGGAGCTCACTCCATTATGCGGCAGTAGGGATTCGAACCGCTGAACTGCTGACCTTTCTGATCAATAAGCTCAGCATCTTAGTCACTGATCGACTGCATCCCTTAGCAGCAGGAATTATGATTTGAATTACTTGGAGTGGGGGCTATGTGTGTGCAAATTGTCCAGGGATGTCTGCAGGAGAGAGTCAAAGATGTTAAGATGGCGGGCACAACTCTATGATCAAAACTTCACCCCTTTTGAATATATTTCATAAAAGATGTAAAAGGGGTGAGACTTCAATAGCACAATCAAGGGTGCTGTTTGAGTGGTTTTGACCCATTATTATTGAGGGAGCTATCCATGTACTTATGGGTAAACAACCCACTGGTGGAGCCCCAGACCCAATTTGCAACCCCAGAACACATCCAGATTATACTCCCAAAATTTGACAACAAAATTTGCACCAATATATTTTCTACTTTTTCATCCCCAAAGAGACGAATAGACATGGTAGATTTCCCCAGAACTTAACACACCTTTAACCTTTTTAAAAAGCCATGTTTTCCTCCCCTCCTCCATCCAGCCAACCCTGTACCATCAGCTTTCAGAGAATACCTCTCAAAGAAAGAAGAGGAAAAGTATACCCTTGTTATTTTTCTATGAATCAGAGCAATGCCTATCACATCAACCAGTGGTGGGTTCTGGATCCCGGTGCACCCCGTATGGTGCAACGGGGCCAGCCGCCTACCACATGAACATGCGCAGCGTGCGCATGTGTACTTACCACCCGCGATGCTCCACGACGCCTCTGCAACGCTCCAGCTACTCGGTGGAGCATCACGCAGGCGCCATGCACTCCGTGCGCTTGCGCGGAAGCCCCGAAAACTTCAAATACCGGTAAGGAGCGTGGGCGGGCGGGCCCTCCGGAGCACCGTAACGGAACGGTACCTACCTCCAGGTCTTAACCCACCACTGACAGCAACATGCAGTTTGGAAATCAAGAGAGAGCTTTCCTTACTCCGTTTCCTTAAGCCTATTTCCCAGTTAAATAATGGGGCGGGGGGGAAAAAGGGAGATAACCTCTTCAGTTTCCTTAAAAGCAACTGCTCTTCCTTCTTTCCTTTGCAGGAAACCAACATTCACCAACTGCTATCCAAGGGGTGGAAAAACGTTCTGTTTTAAAGAGAGCCACAAAAACAGTTAAGGTACAAGCCATCGCAATGGAAGTACCTCAGGAATATGTAGGTCTAGGGGAAACACTTGTCAAAGAGCCTTCTTCTAACTGTATCAAAGAGGTTGCTGCATCAGTGCCCCCAGCTAGTACCCTCCCCCTTAAAAAGCCATTGATTTCCTCAAAGCATAAATCTTCCAAAAGAAAGAAGAACCAGTCATCTAGAACAGAGGAGCAGGCTTCCACAAAAGGTAGGCCTCAACCCTCATTGCTGCAGGAAAGATCTGGAAAAAAGGAATCGGGAAGCCAAATTTTGACTGCCAAATCTGGTAAACAAAAGAAGACTCTGGCTCCTCAGGGTGCTAGTTCATCGCAGCTGAAGAAGCCAACTGCATCAGTAGGGCAGCACCCCAAAAAGAAAAAGAAATCTGAGGTTCTGACTGAGCCACCCAAACCAAACAAGGAAATCCTGTTGGGTAAGAAGATTGTCCAGGACAAAGAGCATCAGGTGGCATCTCTGGAAATAAAAGTCCGTGAAGCCACTCTCCCAGTCACCACGTGGAATCCTCCTTTCAGTGCCACTGTGGTCTCCGATCTCACATGCCCAGATTGCGGGCGGTCCTTCAAGCAGAGATTTGACCTGCGCCAACACCGGTTTGTCCATACCCGGGAGAAGCCATATGCCTGCACATTGTGTGAAAAGTGTTTCAGACATCCAAGCAACTTACATATCCATTTGCGGACGCATAGTGGGGAACGGCCCTATCAGTGTCCTGACTGCGGGAAAGCTTTTTCCCAAAGTTGCAACCTTCGGACTCATCGCAAGATCCATACAGGTAATAAGCCATACAAATGCTTTGTCTGTGGCAAGTCCTTCTGCCATAGCTCCAATCTCACCATCCATCAGCGAATACACACTGGAGAACGCCCTTATCCTTGCTCAGTCTGCTCCAAACGTTTCAGTGACAGGTCCACCCTGGTGCAGCATGAACGGACCCACACTGGCGAGAAGCCCTATGCTTGTGTGGTCTGTGGACACAGGTTCAGCCAGATATCTCACCTCGTGAAGCACGGCCGCATGCATCCAGATATCGGTGACCCAGCAGGGCCCCTGAAGACCCATCTCCCAACACTTCCAAAGGGGTCTTCATGCAACCTGGTGGAAAAGCCTCTTTCCGAATGAAGGGTCAGAAGCCACCTGCACGGGGTGAGAATCTTGCCTGGATTTCAAAAACATGGGCTTCTTCTTCCCAGGCTAATGGTCAGAAGAATTGCGCCACTACATAGAGATGGCTGGGCAAATTGGAAAGGCAAAAGAGAAACCAAGACTTACAATAAGCAAAAGAAATGGCTGGCGGAGAAGTAGTAACAGAAAGCGTAGGAAGGGATGACAGAATTGCTAAATCTGGAAGCCTCCCTTGCAAATAATCCGCTGTAAATTGCTAGATTTCATTAATCGCATTCAGAGGAACCTCTGGAAAAAAAAATAGTCCAGGTGTGCTATATAGTCTGTAAAATAAAAACAAATATTCTTGCAAAGTACTCTTTCCCAAGTATATTTTCCTTTAAAACAATTCTTTTTAAATATTTGTTTTCTTATTCCTAACTACTTCCATAGCTTTTTGTGCTGCCATCATCTCCAGGGATTAGCACTGCATATAGAAACAGATAACAGGTGGACAATTCAAGGCATCTTTGCTCCCTTAGTCATTATCACAGAAACGGCAGGAAAAAGCTTCTTGCAAGATGTAAGGAAAATGTATTGTGTTTGCAGTCAGCAATACTCATTAGCTCCTCCTGAGTTTGGAGCAAATGAGAAAAAGAAATGAGCTGAGAGGTTTGTGGAGTCGAAGAAGAGCTACCTGAAGGCAGAGCAGAGGTGGTATTCAGCCAGTTCTGGCCGGTTCTGGTGAACCGGTAGCGGAAATTTTGAGTAGTTTAGAGAACTGGCAAATACCACCTCTGGCTGGCCTGCCTCCCAATCTATTAGCTGTCTCCCGAGTTCCAGCTGATCGGTTGGGTCTTCTTTTTTTGCCCTGCAGAGGAGAAGGAGCTGGAAAGCATGTTGGTGGGGTGGAGAGGGAATGGAGATTTTGCAGTATCCTTCCCCTGGAGTGGGGAGGAAATGGGGATTTTGCAGTAACCTTCCCCTGCCATGCCCCCATGCCCACAGAACCAGTAGTAAAAAAAAAGTTTAATCCCACCACTGCAGAGCCAAGATACTTTTTTGACACAGGAATTTTGTAATGCCAGCATGTTTTTAATTTTTCCTACCTCTGGAATTGCAGTGCATCTTCTACACCAGGGTTCCCCAACCATGACAACTTCAAGATCTGTGGACTTCTACTTCCAGAATTTCCCAGCCAGCCAACCAGAGATAATGTTATTTTTAAATATACATATATATATATTTAAAATTGGACTGATATATTTTTATATATATCAGTCCAAATACTAGTTAAATGTAAAGATTAAAAAGTAACAGCTTGGCTGTTCTTTATGATCAAATAAATATTTATTTTTGAAATGTGTCTTTGGGAGGAAATCTTCCACTGCATAGTATACTATAGAGATTTCTCTCTCCTGTTATTATGGACTGGAACCAAGAGATGGGCAATCAAGGACACCTCCACTGAATGGACTGTGGCTTGTATCTATCTTTTTTCCTGGAGCAGCTTATTTATTACAAAGGCCAAATCCTTTATTTAAAGTTTTGCTCAACCCAACAATGAAGTAAATGGAGTCTGGAAAAGCAAATGGATAGAATGAACTGTAAAGCCATGGGTGTAAAGTATAATGCTAAAATAAACTACAGTATTTGGATTTATGTTGTTATTGTTTCATTTACTATTATTGACAATTATTAGGTTTGGAATTAGGCTGGAATATTAGAAGTATTTTAAATGGAAGCCTTAATAATGTTTTATATAAGTTGCATAAGTGAATTTTGCCTCATTTTACAACCTCTCTTGCCCCACTTAAGTGAATTACTACAATTGTTAAGTTAGTAACTTCAGTTGTTAAGTGAATATGGCTTCCCCATTGGCTTTGCTTGTCAAAAGGTTATAAAAAGTGATCTTATGACCCTGGGACAGTACAACCATCATAAATATGAGTCAGTTGCTAAGCTTCTGAATTTTAACCACATGACCATGGCAATATCACAGTGGTTATTAAGCGGTAAAAATGATCATAAGTCATTTTCTTTCAGTACCATTGTAACTTCAGACAATCATTAAATGAATTGTTGCAAGTCGGGGACTACATATTCTGAACAAATCACACTATTATATGACTTTGTATGGTATATGAACTGATTGAGCTTGCTCAACCTAGCTGCCTGGAGTTACAAAAAATCTGGACAGAATAACAGAGTTGGAAGGGACCTTGGAGGTCCTCTAATCCAACCCTCTACTGAAGCAGGAGATCCTATACCCATGATGGCAAACCTATGGCACGTGTGCCCAAAGTGGCACGTGGAGCCATGTCACTTGGCATGCTCAGCGTTGCCTGTTCCTCTTCCGAGGTTCAGACCAATGGCTGTCCAATCTGTTCTTAAAAATCTCCAGTAATGGAACACCTACAACTTCCGGAGGGAAACCAACCTTGATCTTGTCCAAACCCTTTCATCACATGAAGAAACATTCAATGAATGTTTCTTCATGTGATGAAAGAACATGTGTCATAGAATGCATTCAGTATTTCATACAATTAGAAACTGCAAAGGGCCTCTTAAAGACTCTTAAGCTACCAAGACCAAACCTCTGCTCAGTACAGGAATTTAAAAAAATAATCTTGGGAGAAATAGCTGTGCCGCCTCTAGAATATTAATTCTAAAAAAATACCTCAGAGAGGACTTCCGGTTGACATCGCGGTGATATCAGACACAGGGAACAGGTCTCCGTGTTCCCTGTGCTGACTTCCTGTGCTGGTGGGCTCCAGGAGGAGTCAAAGCCGCCCTGCAGGGGTGGTGAAACAAAGAGGGGTGCCCTGTGAGATCAAGGAGAGTTGCAGCTCTCCTGTCTGACCTGGGGCTCTTTTTCCCTCTCAGTCATGGCAAGGAGACGAGAATGCTTAAAGATGGCTGCCACAAAGCTGTAACAACCAAAGAACAGCAATTAAGACTGGTATTGGAGCAAAGCAGGGGAACAATGACCGGAACTGGGGGAGGGTTTTTACCCCAAGGAATAATTTGGAACTTTTTGCTCAGAATTATTTGTTAAAGCAGTGTCTAAGCATTCTGATAAATACCAGACTGGAAGAGGAAGATACTAGAGAGAAAAATAATAAATTATGAAATGTATAGAAAATTGGACTCTTAAACTGGGAAGATGCGGTACTGGGAAGGCATTTTAAAATGCTGGAATTATTTACCTATAAAACTTATTCTGCTTTTATAATTGATTTATAACTAAAATGACAATTACCCCGTGGTAATACTGAAATTTAAGCTAAGAGTGTCACCTGCTGACAAAAGGAAGCACTACAAGCTTGGAAATATGTATGAGACGGACTATGAAAATATTTACTGGAATATTCCCAACTACCCCAAGACTATTGGAGATTTAAATACAAAAATAAGCAAGCTACTTAATTAAAGGAACCCCTGAAAGACTTCTAATAACCTCTGGGATTATTCAAATTGAACTGACTGTTTACCTTTGGGAAATAAAGAACTGTGATTAGTGCACTCCTTGCAGGGCAACCTAAGGACTGAATAAATAACTCTTGGATTGTTGAACAAAAGTGGAATTTCTTTTTTAAAACAAAATAAGATGCTTTATAAGGAAGAACCAAGTGAAACATTGAAGGAGGTGGCGTCTTTTTTTTTTTCTTCCAAAACACAAAAGACATTATGGATAAAGGATTTAAGGAGATTATGGAAAAAATGGAAAATGCTATACAAGGGATGATGAGCAAAGACCAAGGCATCCAGGAATGGGAGGAGCTGATAATAGAATTGCAGGAAAAGACTGAGACGAAGAACAGAGAATAAAAGAAGAAGACAAGGAGACAACAAGGAAAATAACAGTGACTGATTAATTAAACCAGGGGAAAAATATATTAAGAGACTCAAAAAGAGAATTGGAGATACAGGAAGATACCTTTGAAAGGGAGATAGGAGAATGGGCAGAAATTCTGGAAACTACGCAGTGGAGGAGGGTAGAGGTGGGAAAATACTCAGATTGAACAGCCAAGAAGCAGATGTAGAAAGAGATAAAGATCCTAGAGAGGAATATAGGAGACAAACCAAAAAGAAAAAAGCATAACAATTAAAGTATTGAAGCGGGAAAATGATGATGGATAGACGATTTTTCATTTTTTTTATTTGATTTGATTTCTCTCTCTCTTTCCTTTCTTTTTTTTGTAGGTAGGTGACATGATTAGAAATTAGGTAGGATAGAAAGAATTTTTTTTTAAACAAAGGGTGACATGAGTAAAAGTTAGAATAAGAGATAGAAATAAAAGAAAAGGGGAATATTAGTGTATACACTTTTATATAATAAAATAAAATAAGAATAATAATAAGAGAAAACCTGGAATAATAGTAGAATAATGACAGATTGAAACTTTATATAAATATGTATTACTATTAGAAATATATAAGTTGGTTGAAAGTAATAATTATGACTAATGCTATTAGTTTTATTTGTATTAGAATGTATAACACCCAGTGCCACAATGTTTACGCATTAATGTTTGTAAAAATATAAATAAAAATTTAAAAACTTCCAAAAAAATCTCAGAGTGATGGTTGTGCTGCCTCTAGAATATTAATTCCACTATCACAGTTTTTCCTTACAGTATGAACCGTTGGATCTATTCAAATGGTGGGCAGAAACTAACCATCAGCCAAGGGTGCTTGAAACCAGATTCCTGCCCTAAGCGTAAATCTAGAATCAGTGATGTAAATAACATTTTCCAGTTCAACAATATTAACATTTGATTGGAATTTGCTTCTAGTATTTTGGTATCCATTATTCTATATTTTGCCTTCACAACTATGAAGCTATTTTCTGTAAACCTCATAAAACTCTCCCCTGATAGCCATATACAAAGATGGCCCAAATACATTTTGGGTGTTTCCCAACCATGGCTACTTTAAGCTATGTGGATTTCAACATTCCAATTCCAAAATTCTCCAACCAACATAGCAATGGCCCATTAGGCTTTGCTAATGTGCCATTAATATATAGCCTGTGTTTAAAACATTATAGAAGAGGCATAAGTTTTATTGGACAAGACTGAAATTGCTTTGAAAGTGGACTTAAAAATGACAGACTAAAAGAATGATGTGGAAAAAGATGGTAAACTACAGACTATCAGAATGATACCAGCTGATGTCTTAATAATTAAAAATGATACATAAATAACAAATAAATGAAAAAAGTGACCTGGATAATGATATAAGGATAATAATGATATAGGATAATAATCCTACATTAGATTTAGAAAAAAAAAGTCCTGTTAAAGTTTTGAAAGATTTTATGAGAAGGAGAAAAAAAAATATTAAAAAAATCCAGTATTTGAAGGGATTAAAGATGAAGTTTGTTAAAAGTAAAAGGAATATGGATATGTCTAATTTAATGAAAAGAAGAACTAAAGGTGACATGATAACAGGGTTCTAATATCTCAGGGGTTGCCACAAATAAGATGGAGTCAGGTTATTCTCCAAAACCCGAGGGTAGAACAAGAAGCAATGGGTGGGAACTAATCAAGGAGAGAAGCAATTTAGAACTGAGGAGAAAATTCCTGACCTTTAGACAATTAATCAGTGGAACAGCTTGCCTCCAGAAGTTGTGAATGCTCCAACACTGGAAGTTTTAAAGAAGAGATTAGATAACCATTTGTCTGAAGTGGTGTAGGATTTCCTGCCTGAGCAGGGTGTTGGACAAGTAGACCTCCAAGTTCCCTTCCAACTCTGTTATTCTATTCTATTCTATTTGAATATAAAAATGCTTTATTTGAGCAAGGTTAAATTCGTATGTTATCTCTGGTTACCCTTAATGGACTTTTACTAACTGGGATCAAATGGCTGCCATTACACTTGCTTACAAATAAGAGATGAGATGTATGGGAAGAAGGTATCATTAGTTGTATTTTAAGAGAAAATGATATGTTACTAAAAATGCATATACTTCATATACTTATGAACCGATAAGTCACTTCTTTATATATTTTTCTTTTTTCTTTCTTTTCTATTTTTCTTTCCATTCCTTTTACTTCTTTTTAGTTAGCACTCATTCGTAAATTCTAATGCCCACCGTCCCCCCTCCCTCACCTCGCAAACCCATAGAAATCTTTCAGGCTGGGTGTTACAGTCCAGCTGAATCTGAAGGCATTAGACAGGGAGCATATCACTTGTGCTGTCCTAAGTTTCCTAAATCATTAAGTTATTGAGTCAGGAAAACCTTGGTTACTTTGGCCACACACTACCTGAAGGTTTACATCAGTGTTTTTCAAACTGAGCTGCGTAAAGATGTATGGACTTCAACTCCCAGAATTCCCCAGCCAGCGTAGGGAATAGTTCAAGGCTGACTGGGGAATTCTGGGAGTTGAAGTCTACACATCTTAGCGCGGCCCAGTTTGCTGTTGCAAACGTGAAAGAGTTAAAAAAATATATACGCCGCAGCCATGCTCCTAGAGTGGCTCGGCGAGCGCCATCCAAAGGGAGGCGATGCAAGATGCGATCTCGCTTTTCCGTTCCGTCCAAAGATGGAAAGAAACGGAACGTGGCCTTCAATTTGATCCCCTTTATTATTAGCCTCGAGGGGAACCGCAACAGCGGTGAGTCCTGGGCAGGGAGAAAAAAGAGACGGAAGCCAGCGGCGAGAGTCCCGGGCTGGAGAAACTAGGGAAACAACGCCTCGCTTTGCTTCGCTCCACCAGCCACGTGGTTCCAGAGCTCGAGGGGCTTTTTTGGATCGCGGGAGGGTCGCCCTTTGGGGGCGGGCAGTGAAGTTGGTTTGGGGCTTTCTCTGGTCAATGCACGCGTGTCCTACCCACGCCGTGCACGGAAGATTCGGGTCTTACTAAATTGATTCGCGCTAGTTTTAGGCGGAGCGGGGTGGTGGAAGGGGAGGGAGAACCGCGCTATACGGTGCAAGTATGCAGGTGGAGGATGCTGACTTGCTTTTGCTTTGAAAAGCAACGCAAAAAAGCTCCCTGCAAGTCGGGCATCGCTGCAGCCGGAAATCAAGGGTCCCCGTCCCCCCACATCCACCCCTCGCTTTCTCTCCTTGTTGGGTTAGTCTTCTGCTTGCAGGGAGTTTGTGGCGAGCTGTTTTTGGCAGCGCGAGCATTAAAAAGTGTGCGCTTCCCCATCCGTGTCCTGAAGTGGTGCAGTCCGCTCTTCCGCTGCGCTCGGAGGCGAAGAGGGAAGCGCGAGGTAGGCTGCATGAAAGCGAAAGGTGAGCCAGCAGGGCCCTTCCACTCAATCCCCCTTTTTTTGGAGGGGGGTTTGTTTCACTATTTAACCCCTCTCCTCCCAGAGCCGCCTTGCTAAAAGGGTCGCCTCCGTGTCAGAGGAAGAGACGGGACGGTGATCTCGACTCGCTTCGTTGGGCAGACCCGGGACTCATGGTAGCCTGGCAATGGTCGTGATAACCTTCAGGAGCCCTCCCTTTATTTTGTTTTCTGCTCTCCTTGTGCATTTCGTTGCCCTGAAAATCACGTTGCATTTTTCCCCTTTCATTTTGACATGAAAAAGAGGGTGTGACAGATTATTATTATTATTATTATTATTATTATTATTATTATTCTCTTTTATTCATTAAACATGAAACTCGGTCAACTGAACATTAAAAAATGCATCACAAATACCATTGACTGGTGCTAGTGGTTGATATGGGCTGCTGCCAGCATCCTAGGTATCAACCAAGTATCTTCTTATTTATTTATTTTATTCATTAAACATGAAACTCAGTCAACTGAATATTTAAACTTATTATTATTGTTGCTGTGTAATCTTTGACTTGCCAATATTATTCCTTTCCTCTCTCAAGATGTGCCTGTTCTTTTGTTTATTTCTCTGAACCATTTCAGATGCTTTCACCTTTTATGCCTTGTGACAGGATCTGCATCACAGAATGCTTCT
Source organism: Thamnophis sirtalis (assembly GCF_051295495.1). Classification (NCBI taxonomy): domain Eukaryota; kingdom Metazoa; phylum Chordata; class Lepidosauria; order Squamata; family Natricidae; genus Thamnophis; species Thamnophis sirtalis. The sequence goes on from NW_028261384.1 coordinate 120,492,079, forward strand.
CTTTCTACAGCTCTTTTCCAAAAGCTTTGGGACAAAAGACCCTCTTCCCCTTCCCCTAAGTCATATTAACTAAGATCATCTATCTACATTTGAAATAACTTCATCTTGTTTTCTTGTGTTTCCTTGTTCTGTTTATTTTCCTAGTTATTTTCCTTCCTATTTTTAGATTGTAAGAGCCTTGGGACAGGGAACTGACCTCATTTTTTATGGATAACCTCTGCATGGATTGTTGATTTAAAAAAAAAGAATAAAAGAATAAATAGGAAGCAGAATAAGGCAATAGAAGAAACTGAAACCCTGCAAATAGGAAGCCAGCAGTATTTTCTCTGATGCCCTAAATCTTTATTTACATTTTTAAAGAATGAGATCTGTCTACAGTATTACCATTTGTTTTCTCTTTCATTTACAGCTCGTTCTTCTCCAGGTTTAGTATTTTTGTGCTGCTAAGAAGGTAACCAGATAAATTTCACATAGTTTTATTTAAATATTTTTGGTATGTAGTCAGAGCACCTAAGGGATAAATATTTGATAAATAGTTTTGATGAATGGCTATTACATTGAGAATAATTAAAAGGCTGTATAAATTTTTCAGTGTTTATGGTTATCTCCCAGCAAAATATTTTCTAACTAACACTGCCTTTATGGTAAGGATGGCAGCTGAAAATTTTCACCTCAGAGATAATTAGGAATAAATCTTACCAAATACAATCAAATGGCATTTAAAAAAAAGGCATGAAGAGAATGTTGACGTCAAAGCATTACATCAAAGCTATAATGCAAACTTCAAACAAAACAGTAACCAAGGAAATTTGGTCGCATAAATTGAAAATAATGTTACTTTAAAAGTCTTATTTTTGGGAAACTATCAGTCTCCCATTTTTTCTGACAGGAGTATGCCCACACTGCCTTCTTACAGATTTCACTAACCCCTGCCGAAGTCTGGCCCCAGAGCGCTTTGAAAGAGTCTGCAGCAGAGACACAGCTGCTCCATTGGCAGCTCATCGGGCCACAAAATGGCTGCACAGCAACACCCAAACAACATGGCTGCTCTTTCAAAAGAGGTAGAGGACATGAGATGTCCGTTGCAGGTCCAGGTGAAAATGGAAACTCCCTGCCAGGCAAGTGACAGTGCAAAAGAGGGAGAAGGAAATTGCCCTGCCACCATTCCATCTGCAACCAGTGAAGAGTTCACAAGAGCGGTGTCCAGGGTGAAGCAGGAGCTGGCCGAAGAGCTACCGCAGAGCTGGGAGTGCCAGTGGCAAAGGGTGCTAGAGGTGGTGCCTGCTCCCTTCATCACTCCAGTCTGGGACAGCCAGCAGTTGCCTCCTTTGACTCAAGGGGGCAGCACCGAGGCCTACCTGGCCACCTTTGAGCGTGTGGCGGACGCTTCACAATGGCCACGGGAAGAGTGGGTGACTCGCCTTGTGCCAGTCCTTAGTGGACAAGCTCAGCAGGCCTATTTCACCCTGGATGCAAAAGACAAAGCTGATTATGGGAAGGTGAAGGTGGCCATTCTGAGGCTGGATGACTATCTCGCCCTCGAGGCGCATCGCCAGCGTTTCAGGCATTTCTGCTACCGGGCTGCCGATGGGCCCCGGATGGCATGTCAGCAACTGCAGGAGCTCTGTCACTGCTGGCTGAGGCCTGAAGGCCAGAGCAAGGAGCAAATCCTGGATCTGCTCATCTTGGAGCAGTTCCTTGTCATCCTTCCACAGGAAATGCAGGACTGGATTAGGGAGCGCGGTCCGGAGACGTGTGATCAAGCGGTGGCCTTGGCAGAGGAGTACCTGCAGGAGCAGCAGGAGACAGAGAAGTGGGCCCAACAGGTGAGGAATAGCTAGTTTTTCTGGGGAGGATGGAGGACCCGCCAGGATAGGCAAAAGGGAAAGCACATTTTGCTGCCATGAGAGATCAAGAAAAGTCAGGGCTGTGAGTTGAAAACAAGAGCCTAGAAAAAGGCAGTGACAGGCCACCCCCGTTATCTTGCTAAGAAAATCTCATGAAGTCACCAGGAAGTTCAGCTCATAGGAGATTTTTTTAAAAATTATACCTAGACATGCATAAAATATTTATACATACCTATAGTATACATACATATATGTAGAAAAGGGTATTGTTTTAGCTTTTGTAAAGAATTGGGCAATATAGTACACCGCGAAACTATCAGTATAGGTAATCCTCAACTCATAACTGGTTGCTTAGCAACTGTTCCAGGTTCCGATGGAACTACTTGGAAATACAACCTAGATTTGATTCTCCACCTGACATGTGATTGTACTTTAGGCACTTAGCAACTGGGCCAAATTTGCAGCATCTGGTCATGTGACTGCATTTCACGATGGTTTTGCCAAACACTGGCATTTATTTCCAGTTGTTGGCAAAACTGCTCATAGAAAAACTGTTGGTTCACTTAATGACCGCCACAAAAAAGTTTATAAGATCAAGTTGGTGATGTGACCAACCTGCTTTGGTCATCATGAGTGAATGACTATCAAGAGAGGCGCTATTATAATTGTAATTCGGAAGTCTACCCCTATTACATGTATAGATGTATAATAAATGATGGCCTCTTACAAGACTGTCCTGAAAGACTATACACCCCCAAATAAAAAACCCAAGCTTATGTGTATGAGTATTAATAATGAAGAAAATTGCCTACCCAATTCAAAAGGCAGTATGTATCAAATAGATGGGAAGGGCAAACCAAAATCTTTAAAATTTACTGTTACCCTGTGTGTAATCAGTTATGATTGACTGGAAGATACTGAACAAATCAGTATATATTTCCATGCTGGTTACTCTGTACTCTGTACTCTGTAGGCAAATGCACCATTACTGTGTGTAAATGAGCTAAGCTGGGTAGATTGTGGGAGAAACTGATCAGCAAACTCTATCTGCATTATTTGGGCTGATTGTACTGCTATTGGAATAAAGCAATCACAATTTATTTGTTTTGACTGCTGAAGAATTACATATGCTGCATATCCCATCTTTTCTGTGTAGTTTTCTTTTTTATTGTATGGGCAGTACTTTTCTTTGTGCATCAATATGGTCCAGAAACTTGACTAACGTCATCAAAGTTCTGCACTCAACATCAGTTTCAAAGGCCTACCCATTGTATCCAGTACAGATGCTCATAATTCTAATATACATCCTGTCCTTAGATTAACTACTCTAATCATGTCTATCTTTATTTCAGGTAACTGTACCAATTGAGATGGTGATAGTTAATTCTCCCACTGTAGATCAGTCCCAGTCAGAAGCAAAACATCTCCACAAAGAACAGGTTGACAATGAAAATAGTATTTCTCAAGGTAACTGTTTTATTCTATTAAACAATATATGAAAAGAAAAAAACTATATATTCAACAGTGTTACTACATAATGCAGTGATAACATAAAAAAGCAGGGGAAGCCCTGGAAAATTAAGTTTTGAACAAAAGAATTCCAAAAAGATTTGACCATATTGCTCAAAATTCTTTATTGCCTCTTTGTCGGGGAAAAAAATCAGACTGGCTAGAAGCACATTTCAGCAGCCCACTGCTAAAAGTCAAGCCATATTATATTATTTCTCCATGCCTCCAAAATCTATGATTCTTGATGTCTTTATAATTTCCAAATATTGGAGATACTACCAAAAAAAATTCTATGCCATTTATATGCAATCTACATATACGAAAATGGCTGTATGTGTGTATATTCCAGCATAACTCTGGAACGCCTCAAGCAATTTCAACCAAACTTGGTACACAGATGACTTACTCTCTGGAAAAAAAAACTACTGTGGGGGTAAGACACCCCTAAAACTCCTCGGGGTGCACTGTTCTGTTGTGATTGTTGTCACAGCCTGTTGTGTCTTAAAATGGCTTCTGCTGTGAATGGCTTCTACTGTACAGCGCAGTGGAGTTGCCATGATAATGGCTTCACAGTACTCCACAAGGGGGCTTCCTCTGGTAAAGGGGGAAATCCAACATTAGACAATACGTTTGGTCTGGACATTTCCCCCCTATAAATAAATACCTGGGCAGCGCTGGATTATCAGCTAGTTTTTAATATAAGTGAAAATGAATTTCATGTTATTTAAAGCAGCCTTCTACTTAACCAAGACAGGATTATTCAGCCTGATTTTTCAGAGACTTGTAAATAATTGACAAATATAATTACCCCCCCCTTCTTCCTATAAAAAGCGGAAATTGTTTGCAATATAATCATAATAAAAGTTTTTCAGAAAGAAAAGATTTGCTGCTAATCTTTTTTATTCTGTGAGTTTTTGTACTACAGTATTACAATCTGGTTTCTGTTAACTCTTAATTTGGGTCCTGGATTAATTTCTCTTAAACCTTCTGAGAAAAGGAACGGATCCAAAAAAAATGTGACCCAGTACAGGTAGCCCTCAAATTAAAACCATCCTTTTAGGAACCATTAAAAGTTACAACAGCACTAAAAAAAAGTGACTTATGACCGGTCCTCAAACTTAACCACCATCCTTGCAGTCATGTGATCAAAATTTGGGGACTTGGCAACTAGCATGTGTTTTGCAATAGTTGCAGCATTCTGGGGTCAGGTGCATTTGCAGTCTTCCCAGCTGGCTTCTGGCAAGCAGTTAATGGGAGATGCCAGATTTATTCATTCATTTAACTACAGTAGTGACAACATGGCAAAAGAAAAAAGGTACTTGGTAAAATTGAGCAGGCTTCACTTAATGACCTTTTTAAAGGGTAACCTTGCTTTTAAAGAATAAAGTAGTTGACTGCTAGTAAAGGTAGTACTCAACTTACAACAGTTCATTTAGTGACCATTGGAAGTTACAACAGCACTAAAAAAAAGTGACTTACATCCGTTTTTAACACTTACAACCGTGCCAACATCTCTGAAATTTCGATGCTTGGCAACTGGTTCATATTTATGATGGTTGCAGTGTCCCGGGATCATGTGATCAACTTTGCAGCCACCTGACAATCAAGTCAATGGAAAAATCAGATTCACTTAATAACCGGGTCACTAATTTAACAACTGCACTGATTCACATAACTGTGGCAAGAAGGGTCGTAAAATGGGCAAAACTCACTTCAATGTCTCAGCAATATAAATTTTGGGCTCCGTTGTAGTCATAAATTGAGGACTGCTTATGTTAAGCAAGAGGGAAGAGGAGGAAATTACTGTGTTTTTTACACTATAAGATGTACTTCCCTCCCCAAAGTGGGTGAAGATGTGCATCTTATAGAGCGAATATTGTGTGTGTGGGAGGTGTTGTGTAGCAGTGGGGTTTGCTGCCCCCATCTGTCACCACTGCTGCCGTTCGCCGCTGCCAAGGAACGCTGGAGCCTTCGCTGCCAAGCAGCTGTTGGATTGGCCTCCTGGAATACCGCTGATCAGCTGTTCTAGGCAGTAGGGATGATCATTGCCGATGGCGATAGGCAGTGGTGATCCCCACCATCTAGAATAGCTGATATTCCTAGAACAGTGGTATTCCGGGAGGCCGATCCAACCACCAGTTAGCTGCTCTGCAGCGAAGGCTTCAGCATTCCCTGGTGGCAGCGGCTCAGCTCAGTTGACTGGTGGGCGCAACGGAGCAGAGTTCTGACAAGCCATGTGCTGGGGCTGCAATAACTTGCTGAAGCTGACCAGGCTGTTTGCTGTTTGCTGCAAAGGATGCTAGCCATATGAATACCTCGTGGATGCTGGGAGGCAGAGGCAGATTTCCCCCCCCTATTTTCCTCCTCTAAAGATAATGTGAGTCTTATGGTCCGGCGTGTGCTCTCGCTACCAACCCGGTAGTGAAGAAAATAGAATACCATTACTGCATTAAGGATAAAAATTACGCCGAGATGAAGAAAAGATACCTTATTCTTCTAGGCACTGCTTGGAGAGTCCAAGCATGGGTTAACACAGTCTATCTGCCCTAGGACTGAGTATCTTTTTTCTTTGACCATGCCTCCCCTTTGTCTCTAATATCTCAGTTTAAAAACTCAGTCCGCCCAAGACGACTTAGTTTGGGGAGTTCCTTGGCCTTAGGGCAGATAGACTGAACTTCCCATTCTACTTAAGAATCTATAAAATTTGAATTCCATCCTATGGCCACCAGGAAAACGTTGTGAATCTGGAAACCTGTGCTCCAGGCTAAGGCTGAGAGATTGCTGGGGCAACTGCCCAACGCTAGGTTTAACGAGTTCCTCACTGGGCGGAGACCAGCGAGGGGAGGGCGAATGACAGGGAGGTTGCAGAGTTCCATCCCACTTCCCAGCACCTGGAAAATTGCGCAGCACGACCCGAGCCTCTGAGGAGCTCCAGCGAGTGTGAGCGACCTCCTCATCATCCTGGTGATTGAGGCTGCAGAGTCCCGGCCAGTGTGCCGACTCTCTCGTCATTCCGGCGGTTGCGGCGGCCATTTTAAAGAGCCCTTCGCGCCTTTTTCCTTCGATGGGAAGGGCGAGGTGGCGCGTGCAGCCGCCACCATTTTCTGGCAGTTGGTAGCCGCATGTAACTGTGGAAGGTACTCGGTCAGCGGAGCGAGCGGCGGCCGCGGATTCAGTGTCATGGGCCACAATCTCGCAGGAATCACAAGCAGCGGCAGGTTGGGAGGCCTCGAGGCCGCGACCGGGCTCGCATTACCTACAACCAACAGCACAATCTCTTCTCTCAGCTGCGGACGGCCGCCAGGAGACCAGAGCCTCGCCTGGGTCACCAGCAGGTCTCCCCTCAGGTGGAACATCTCCCAGGCAGCAGAGGGCGGCTGGAGGAAGGGTATTGTCTTTCAGGCTTCCCTCTCCTCCCTCGGATCTGTGGGCACTCGCAGCCAGCTGGCTCGGGCCTATTTACGACCCTTTGAACCCCTCTGTATAACCACCGCTACTGAGCCACCATGCCAGTCGGAGGTTCTGAGGCCCAGGCAGCACAGTCAGGGCCTTCAGCCAAGAGGAGCAGGGTGGAGCTTCCCCCAAAGTGGCTAAAGGGGGCAAGGGTGGTACTAGCAAGAGCCCAGCAGGGGCCCCTGGGGCTAGTGACAGTGCCAAACACCACAAGGCCAGTGTGGGATCGCCCAGGCCAAGGGGACAAGACCCTTCACCTGAACGAATGGAGATCCCTGAACCAACCCCAGGCCAGAGGGAGGATAGGGTGCCTGACTCCCCTCAGGAGAGTGGGTCTCCCTCATCTGTTGGCAGCATCTCCAGGGACTCATCCCCCGAGGCATCCTGGGGTTATCCTGACTCCCCCAGCTCTTCCCTAAGAGAGGAGCTGGACCCTTTCCAAAATGTTCCTCCCGCTCAGAAGGGTTTCATTTCTGGAAGTAGCGGAGGCCGGAGGGCCTCCAACAGATCCCACCGCAGGAGAAATAAAAAATCTGGCCTTTCTGCTGAGATGAGGGAGATAATAACTCTAGCTATCTCCCAAGGAATCGCGGAAGGCATCAAGCAGAAAAGTAGCAGGAAGGCAATGGTTCCCAAAACTAAGCCTACTCCCAAACAGGTGGCAATTCTATTGCTATGGAGGAGTCCGTCGTGGAGGAGGGGGAGGTACAGGACTTTGAGCTGTCGGAGGATGAGGACCTTCCTCCAGATAAGCCTGCCTTCACTGGTCTCTTTAAACCCTCTCTCTTCAAGTCCATCCTTCATAAGGCGAAGGCTGCCACTGAGCTTGGTGCTACCCCCAAGAGCTTGACTGCAGGGACTTCCACTAAGGACCATAAGGAGGGCTTGTTCAAGGAACCGCCCTCGGTCCAGGAATCCATCCCAGTCCCAGACCTCTTCTTAGACGTAGTTCAGAGGCAGTGGATTCAACCTGGCACCCTGACCAATCGCAGTGGGGGGGGATAAGACCCTGTATGCCATAGAGAATAGGATGGAGGAGGCCCTGAAGTTTCCAGAAGTGGACACTCCAGTGGTCTCTTTGACCTCTAACTCCAACCTGCTGGCGGACCTCTTGGAAGGTCTCAAGGCAGAAGACAAAAAATCAGAGAAGGCGTGTCTGAAGACTCATCAGGCGGCTGTCTGGGCTGTTAGGGCATCCACCTCTGCATCATTTTTTATCCATTCCTCGCTCCTCTGGTTGAGGCAGCTGAGAGCCAAGCTTCCCTCCCGAGATCTCGGTGGAGACATGACCTAACTAAAATCATCACCGCAGTCGAATACTCCACCAATGCTTCCCTGAACGCAGCCAAATTTGCGTCCAGGGCGCTGGCTTCCAACGTGACCTCTCGACACTTGCTCTGGCTCTGCCATTGTCAGGCGGAGATGAAGGCCAAGTGGAAGCTGGCCTCTGCCCCCTTCAAGGGGGGTCTCTTGTTTGAGGAAGCGTTAGACAAGTTTACTATTGAGACAAAAGATAAGAGAAAGATCTTACCTGCAACTCTCAAAAAGTCTGATCGCAAAGGGTCTGGCTCCTTTCGGAGGCAGCCATTTCGGTCGCAGGACAGCGCCCAACCTTCCACCTCTTCCTCCTATACCAGGCCTTATTCCCAGCAGGGCGATAGAGGTCAGTACAGGGGTTCCTTTGGGTTGCGTGGTAGGCAACAACACCAACACTCCTTTCGAAAGCCCTTTTGTGGCGAATCCAACTCCCGGAACTTCTGTCGCAGGAAGTGACCACCACAGGGATCCCCCCATAGGGGGTCGGCTACAGTACTACGCCGACAAATGGGGGGAGATAACAACAGACAAGTGGGTCTTATGCATGATCAGGACGGGACTCCGGCTGGAGTTCCTGTCACTTCCCCAACGGACCTTCATTGGCCCTCGCCCAGGAGCTCCCTGAAAAGGGAACTCATGCAGGCAGAAATCCGTTATCTCATGCAAATAAGGGCTATAGAACCGGTATCCAGGGAGCAGCAAAACAGGGCTTTTACTCCATCTTATTTCTGGTACCCAAGGCATCCGGGGGGTGGAGGGCCATCCTGGACCTGAATCGCCTAAACCTCCATCTGGCATACAGGCGGTTCAAAATGCAATCCCTCTATTCCATCTTGGATTGTGTGAGGCAGGGGGATCTCCTTAACTCAATAGATCTGAAGGAGGCCTATCTCCACGTGCCCATGCATGCGCATCACAGGAAGTTCCTGAGGTTCTTCGAAGGGGAGCACTATCAATATCGTGCTCTTCCTTCGGACTTTCCTCCGCAACCAGGACATTTATGAAGCTGCTGGCCGTAGTGGCGGCTCACCTCCGGAACCGTCCCATCCGCCTGGAGTGTTATCTCGACGACATCATTATTCACTCCTCCAGCCAGGCCCAAGCGCAGCGGGACTCCAGACTACCATCAGGACTCTCCAGCAGCATGGCTTTTCAGTAAACCTGAAGAAGAGCCACCTGGAGCCAACCACACGAATTCAGCACCTGGGTGTTATTCTGGACTCGAACTCTTGCAAGGTTTTCCTGTCCCCGGAGCGCCTGAGGACTCTCAGGGACAAAGTGCGAATTTGCAGCGCATCCAGGTCAGTGCAGATTGTCCAGTTATCCCAGCTACTGGGCGTCATGATATAATGCCTGAAGGTGGCTCCCTGGGCTCGTCTCCATGCCAGGGAACTACAATGGTTCCTCCTACCCATGCAAAGGGCAAAGGACAGCAATTCACACAGGCGCGTCCATGTCCCCGTCCCCCCCCAAGGTGACTCACTCTCTCACCTGGTGGAGGTCAAAAGCAGTGAAGAGGGTGTGCCTGTTCAAAGAACCCAAAAGGGTCGTTGTAACCACCGACGCCAGCCTTCAAGGGTGGGGAGCGCATTGCCAGGGCCATCTGGCCCAGGGACTGTGGAGCCAGAGGGAGTCTGCCAGCAGCATCAATTGGCTGGAGCTCCGGGCAGCCCGGCTCGCTCTGCATCAGTTCTCCCCTCAGGTTGCGGGCCGGCACGTGCTGTTGCTCACTGACAACATGGCAACGAAGGCCCACATCAACAAAGAAGGCGGCACGCACTCCAGATCACTGATGACGGAGGCAGAGACTCTGGGCAGGTGGGCGGAATGGCACCTGCTATCCATCAAGGCAGACCACATTTCAGGGACCAGCAACCGGGAGGCGGATTGATTGAGCTGGCAAACGATAGACCATTTGGAGTGGCGGTTGCACCAGGACATATTCCATCAGATCGTTCAGAGGTTCGGCGAACCACAGGTCGATCTCTTTGCCACCCGCCTCAACACCCACCTGCCGAGGTTCTACTCCCGTTACTCGTCTCCAGGGGCAGAGGGGACGAACACCCTGAGATGTAGGTGGCCTCCCAGGCTCCTGTATGCATTTCCCCCGCTCCCGCTCATCCCACAGGTAGTGGCCAAGCTCCTGGAGGAGGAAGCGGAAATCCTGCTCGTGGCACCCCATTAGCCCAGGAGATCCTGGTACGCGGACCTTGTCAGTCTCTCTGTACGAAAGCCCTGGAGGATTCCTCAGGAGATCATCTCCCTCAGCCAGGGGCGATAACTCACCCAGAGCCACAATGGCTGCAACTAGCCATCTGGCACTTGAGCAGGACCTCCTGAGGAAAGAAAAATGTCCTGACAAGGTCATCCAAACCATTCACGTAAGACGGGTAGTTCAGGTCCAGGAGACCTTCTACAAACAGAATATATGAGGCCACCTGGAGGGCATTCTCTACATGGGGTCAAGACAAGGGATTGTGAGACACTGAGGCTTCTATTCCGCAGGTGCTGGACTTTCTGCAAGACGGGTTGGACAAGGGCCTGGCCCCCAACACCTTGCGCCGCCAAGTGGCAGCCCTGTCCACCGTTATCTCCAGAGGTTCCTCCTGCACCTTAAGCCAGCACCTTCAGGTGAAGAGGTTCCTGAAGGGTGCGTCAAACATCAGGCCTCCTATGGTGCACCGATACCTGTCATGGAACTTACTGTTTGTCCTTCGAGCATTGACGGGAGCTCCGTTCGAGCCACTTCAAACTACATCTCTGCGACATCTGACCATTAAAACAGCCTTCTTGGTCACGATCACCTCGGCTAGGAGGATGTCAGAACTAGCGGCCCTCTCGGTTAGGGAGGACCTATGCATTATACACCCAGATAGGATCATATTGCGACTTGATCCGATGTTTGTGCCTAAAGTCAATTCACTCTTTCACAGAGCGCAGGAAGTGATCCTTCCTAACTTCTGCCCTAAACCGTCACATCCCAGAGAAAGGGAGTGGCACAAATTGGACGTAAGACGGGTAGTTGGCATTTACGTCAAGAGGACCAAAGACTTTAGAGGCTCGGAAGCGTTATTTGTCTCCTTTCATCCTGGGTCGCAAGGGCATAAAGCATCGTCGCATACCATTGGACGTTGGCTGCGGGCCAATATTAAACTGGCGTACGAGACTCAAGCCAAGCCGGTTCCGGGCCGGGTGACTGCTCATTCTACAAGAAGTGCGGCCACATCTGTGGCATGGGCGACCCAGGCATCGATCATTGACATCTGTAGGGCAGCCACGTGGGCATCCCCCACGGCCTTCATCCGTAACTACAAGATAGACACCTTTGCCTTGGCCGAAGCCTCCTTGGGGCGAAGAATATTGCAGAGGGTGGCGGAGGCTCCGGACTCTTAACGGTTCTCCCCGCCCAGGGACATCATAGCTTGGGTATGTCCCATGCTTGGACTCTCCAAGCAGCGCCTAGGAAAAAGGCCATTGGCTTACCTGAACGGTCGTTCTCTGGGCGCTGTGGGAGAGTCCAAACCCGCCCTGAATCAGGATTACCTCAAGGTGACATCAAGGATCTGTGGAGGCAGTCCTTCACGGAGTGTTCTTCGTTTTTAAACTGAGATATTAGAGGCAAAGGGGAGGCGTGGTCAAAGAAAAAAGATACTCAGTCCTAGGGCAGATGGACTGTGTTAACCCATGCTTGGACTCTCCCGCAGCGCCCAGAGAACGACCATTCAGGTAAGCCAATGGTCTTTTTTGAAAGGGGACAAATTTGATATAGAACATTATATGAGGAATAAGGGACCTTCTGACTGTTTTTAAGTTTCACATCCCAGGGCAAAATGTGAAGCAGCTTAATTTTTTAAATGCTGCCCTTATTTTTTTCGAAATGATTTTATGTATAATAACTATTAATCTGAGCTTCCCAATATGCTGACTTTAACACTGGGGCCATAACTTACTTATTTTAGGAGTCATATCCTCTGCTTGGGCAATGTATATCATTCTGATTAGCTGAAATGATATTCCATAGATATGCTATTACTGTTAGTCTTTGATTTATTATCACAACTTGAGCCTAAAATTTCTGTCTAAGCAAGATGCTGTTAACTGAGTTTTGGCCCATTTCACATCCTTTCTTGCAACAGATGTTAAGTGGATCACTGCACTTGTTAAGTGAATCTGGCTTCCCCATTGACTTTGCTTTTCAGAAGATCCCAAAAAGTGATTGAATGACCCGGGGATACTGCCATCTTAAATACATGCCAGTTGCCAAGCTTCTAAATTTTGATCAGGTGGTTATGGAGATGATACAACAGTCAAAGATCATTTTTTTCAGTGCTATTGTACTCTGGTTCACTAAACAAATGGTTGTAAATTGAGGATACCTATATTTTAATCGTAATTGGTCTGACCTAGGCTTCCTGAGACAGTAAAAATCACACACTTTTTATTTAAATGGCTGTGAATTATGTTCATTCACAGCCCGTGATGATTCACAACCCGTCAGTCAAGAGTCCGACAGAAGTATGACACAGTCTTTCAGGGTAAGGCTGATAAGCCCCCACCTTGATCTTCCTTGAAATGCTGCCAAAGACCTAATTGCCAATTAGTCTTGCGAGGCCAAAGGGAGCACAGAATCAAGTGGAGTTTTAGAGTTTAAACCGACCAGAACGAACAAAATTGCTCCTTATCTTATGGGAGGGGCCAGTCATCTCCAAGTCTTCCTTCCGAGTCACCCCTTTTGTCTTAACTGCTTTTGCCTTCTGGCAGCTCTGCCCATGTGCACACTGGGAACAGGCCTCCCCCTGTTCTCTGCCTCGCTGATATCAGACTCCAGAGGCAGCAGATAACTCACAGATAGCCCTGCCCCCCCCCTCCCCCGTCTGCCGCTGACATACAGCCCTCCTCTGAGCCTTCCCCAGACTCCAGGACCAGCCCATGTTCCTCCCCAATCTCCTCACTGTCCGACTCTGCTCCCAGCTCCGCAGGCCGTTGGTGGACCACAACAATAATTTTTATTTTAATCATAATTTTTAGAAATGAATATTTGCAATCTGTTTTTAAATAAACAGCTGAGGAAGCCCTCTGTGCACATTCCTCAGGGCAGGTGATGTCATGGAACTCTGAATAGTTTAGTATCTGTAGTATAAATGAAGTGTAAATATAAGGCTTGCAGAAAAGTCATTTGTCAAACTTAAAAGTACTTCCGGTTGTGAAGAAGCATGCATCAAATTAGAAACAAATGAAATACAGTTTTTAAGGAATCAGAAAATACAGAGATAACCTTGCTTATTTTCTAAGCAAGAAAAAGAGAAAACTATTTTATAGTGGGCTGTATTGTGGCCAATTTTGTACATTCTGCTAAGATATGCCCTATTTTAACCGTTTGAAAAATAAATGATAACTCTCTGGATTTCCATAGGCTAGGCCACAACCCATATTTGCAAACCACAATCGCTAAATCCATTAAGCCAAAACCAGATAACCATGTTATGTCTTAGTTCAATGTGTGGACTGCAGGGGTGAGTTTTTACATTATCATGAACCACTTCCCAACAATGTGAACATCTTAATTGTTGTCCTAAATAAAGTAAGTCACATTATGTCTTAATGTATGTTAGTGTTCTGCCTCTGCACTTTAGCTTTTCAGTTTAATCCTGGCTGGTGGCAGTTCTTTAACACTTTTCCTCACTATATGTAGTCCTCAACTTAACACCACAATTGAGCCCAAAATTTCTGTTGCCAAGTGTGCTAGTTAAGTGAGTTTGTCCAATTGTACAACCTTTCTTGCCACAGTTGTTAAATGAATCACTGCAAATGTTAAATTATTAATACAGTTGTTAGGTGTATCTGGCTTCCCTGGTGATTTTACTTGTCAGAAGGTGATCACATGAAGCTGGGATACTGCAACCATCATAAATACACCATATTGCCAAAAGTATTCGCTCACCCATCCAAATAATCAGAATCAGGTGTTCCAATCACTTCCATGGCCACAGGTGTATAAAATCAAGTACCTAAGCATGCAGACTATTTTTACAAACATTTGTGAAAGAATGGGTTGCTCTCTGGAGCTCAGTGAACTCCAGCGTGGAACTGTGATAGGACCATTCTTCCACCTGTGCAACAAATCCAGTCGTGAAATTTCCTCGCTCCTAAATATTCCACAGTCAACTATCAGCTGTATTATAAGAATGTGGAAGTATTTGGGAACGACAGCAACTCAGCCACAAAGTGATAGGCCACATAAACCCCCTCCAACATCAATGTGTGACCTCACAAGTGCGCTTCTGGAAGAATGGTCAAACATCCCCATAAACACACTCCTAAACCTTGTGGACACCCTTCCTAGAAGAGTTGAAGCTGTTATACCTGCAAAAGGTGGACCAACGTCATATTGAACCCTATGGATTAGGGATGGGATGTCACTTACAGGAAGTTCATATGCGAGTAAAGGCAGGTGAGCGAATACTTTTGGCAATATAGTGTATGAGCAAGTTGCCAAACATGGAGATGCTGTCGTAAATCAAGAACTACCTGTACTATATACCTTGGTACCTCAATTTAGAACTTAGAAACTATAAAATTTTGGTCTCTTTTTTTAAGAATGTATATAAATGTTTTATTTATGGTGTTAATGTGGGACTGCATTTTATGCAAAATCTGTTTGGCGAAACAAATCTATAGTAAATTAACAATAACAATCCCCAAACAATATCACCAAACAGCACTTCATCGATATTTTAATCTTAACATTAAAGCTAAAACTTTAAAACACAAATATTAATAAATACTGTTACTCCATAACATGCATGCTTGGCTCTTGCAGATATATTCCACTTAAACATAAAAAAGCAAATGCATCTAAAACTGAAAAAAGTACAAAAACGTCTAACATATTAATGGCTTTAAAACGGGAAAGGGGGAAGTGATGTGCTAAAAGCAAGAAAAGAGTGGTTAAATTAAATGGTCAACCAATACCAATTCATTTTTGTGCTACTAACCAGAGACCTATGTTAAGTCTTGACACAGGTGACTTTGGTACCATTAAAGAAGCCCTACTTGTAAATGTACATTCCTTGTGCAAAGCAGTATATATAGTTTAGATATAAAAAATAGCATGGAATAGAATCCAAGAAACTGCAAAGCACTGTTAATGTGTGTACTACAAGAATTGTATCATCTTTACTCGTTTTCTCATCTCACCACTATACCTTTCTTCTAACATCCGTTCCAAAAGAAAGGAAAAAGGAAAAAACCCATCAGAGAATTCTTCAGAGTACTTCCAGAATAATTCAGGAAGCTATATAGTCTGAGAGGGAAAAAAAATCCAAAAAGCATGCTTAGGACAACACAAATGCACACACACCCTGTGGACCTTGGCATATTGATTGCAATTGAGACAACCCATTTAAGTACAACTAATTTTGTACTTAAAATTTTGGTCTTTCTTATCACTTCTCTTTCTTCAATCAGAAGGCAGTTTTGCCAGAATGGGGGCAAAGGATTTACACCAAGGAGAGTTGGAGGCAGAGGAACGAGGATGGATGTCTCCAGAATTCGGGGAGGTCCTTTTCCCAAAAAGCAGTGATCTTCCCAGAAGATCACATGTGAGCAAGTGTGATTCAGAAAGGCCACAGAAAGGCAGCCTTTCCACAAGAATGATTAAGGACGAAGTGTTTGGGGGAGTCCCGACCGACCTAGAAACGAAACGACATCTGTGTAAGGAATGTGGGAAAAGGTTTCGGAAGAAGTGGGATCTCATCAGGCATGAAAGGATCCACACGGGTGAGAAACCGTATCAATGTCCAGAATGTGGGAATAGCTTCAACCGGAACACAACCCTCACAAAACATCTCCTCATTCATTCAGGAGAGAAGCCTCACCAGTGCACGTACTGCGGAAAGAGGTTCACACGGCGTTCACATGTTGTGAATCACCAGAGACGCCACTCATGGTAGGTACCCCTCTTCTCTTGGTTGTGTGGTTGGAAAACTCACCATTCACTAAATCCCCATGTAGGCCATCTTGCGTTCTTGGGGATAAAAGAAGGAGCTAAAACTAAGGCAAAAAATAGATATGCAAGTTGAAAGGAAATGTGGGCAAGAGGAGCATGACCTAATAAATCTTTATTGACATTTGCTTCTTAAGGGATCATCATAAATCAGTATTTCTCGGGCTTGAACATATGTGGACTTCAATTCCTAGAATGACCCAGCTATCATGCTGCCTGGGGAATTCTGGGAGCTGAAGTCCATTTGTATTAAGGTTGAGAAATACTGTAACAAACATTCAGATTGCAGAAGAAAGAAGATTATTAGGATGGAGAAAAAACCATTTTCATTGGAGCTATGAAGTTCCCATTGGCTGGAGATTGAAACAAACACCTGATGAAAAACAGATGGGGTATATAGTGACCTCGAGAATCCTGAACTACAGTCCTAGCTAACATTGTGCATGGTGAGGGATGCTGCCAGGAGAAATCAACAATGGGAAGGCTACAGGATTCCCTGCTCCTGTTTTAAGGAGATGGGGGCTGTTGTGTGATTAAAGAAGTGGGAGGCAAAGTCCAATATGATCAATCAGCCTTACTTGAGTGTCCTTTTGCATAGTTATCCAGAAATCAGCCTCATTGGACACAGGAACTGTGACTGGTTTAGGTTTAGGTTTTAGGTTTTATTAGTATTTGTAGGCCGCCCTTTTCCCTGAGGGGACTCAGGGCGGCTCACACAAAACCGGGAAGGGGAAATACAAACATAAGATAAGAACATATAATAAAATAATAGGCAACATACATTCATCATTCGGGAGGGGTAACTATCCTTATCCCCAGGCCTGACGGGGCCTGACTGATTAATACACTTGAGTTGTTTTTATGTACAACGTATTAAACCACTGTTTCTCAACCTTAGTGGCTTTAAGAGGTGTGTGGATTTCAGCTCTCAGAATTCCCCAACCAGCATGGATTTTGGTCTGCATGGCTGGCTGAAGAATTCTGGGAATTGAAGTCTATGCTGTTAAGTTGCTACAGTTAAAAAACACTCTTATTAGATACACCCCAGAAATTTAGCCAATTCTGATTCAGGAGAAGAAGCATTTAACTATTAAACTCCAAAGGACCCTACGCCGGTTGTTAGACAAAATTTCTGGCCAGAAAAATCACCCAATGCAGAACACCAGCCACTTCTGAGCTAATAGCCTCCATTTTCCAGTTAATCTTGCAAGGAAACAATATGTGATGAATAGCAACTGGAAATACAAGACCACACATTGCAAAATTTGCAGCTATGGTCTGTCAATCAAAGTACCTGTACTTCCCCAAAAAGGGATTAGCTGCTTCCTGCCTGATTATCTAATGGGGTCCTTGATTAAAAGGACCCTTACAAGTGTTTTCTATGTACAAGGATCATGGATGCTGAGCAAAACCAGAAAAAGAGGTTAGGGGATCCGTATTTCCCCAAATGAGAGCATTAGATCCTATTAACGTGATTGCATGCTGCCAAATCTGTCTATATACTTGGGTTAATAGCAGCCTGTGTTAAAAGTAGTTGTGTAGCCGAGCAAGTGGCTTTTTTTTCCTTTTAAAATAACTTCTGCATCCTAGTTTCAACCTCTGGCATCTTTAGAATCAGAGAACCAATGAGCTTGCAAAGTATCTGTTTAAAGACCCGACAGGTAGTCCACAAGTTATGACCATGATTGAACCTGGAAATTTTAGTCGTAAATCATGATGGTCATAAAGCAAATCACCATGCGCCCAGACCCAATTTTACTACCTTTTTCATGTGGACATTAAGCGAACAGTCATTGTGAACCTGTTGTTCACTATGGAGCAGGTTTTGCCAGAAACCAGAAGTAAACTCCAGTTTCCAGCAAAAACATCGTAAATTGCAATCACTTGACCATGGATTACCATAAATGCAGACGGTTGCTGAGTGCCTAAAATGCAGTCATGTGATCATAGGAGGGGGGGCACCTGATGTCAGAACATCAAAACCGGGTTGTAAGTATCTATTGGAGGGTTCATCATAACTTTGAATAGTCACTAAGCGACTGGCTGTAAATCGAGGACTGCCTATACCACAAGTCCAGAATATATATGAATGAATGACAAGCAAGCTGATTTTTTCATTTTTGTTTTAAGTGACTGTATCATTTTTTTCCCTGAATGTCCTCTTCAATGCTTTTCTAAGTGTTGAAGGCTGACCAATTTCAGCTTAAAAATATGGCTCATTTGAAAGAGGACCGGTCTTGATTTTCTTATGATTCTGATTGTCTGTCCTCTACTTTGTTCGCAGCCAAGGAAGATCTTGACAAAAGGATCTACTGCTTCCAGTTTGGGCAACAGATTGAGAAGCCCTGTATGACCGGGGAATAAAGGTAGCTCAGTTTGTGTCCTGCAGGGTTTGGAATCTAGACCAAGGGTAGGAGTGGTGTGGATTGTTGACTATTTTTTGTTTGTCCACATCTTGAATATGATCAAAATGAGTCTGAGGACACACAGCTCTCAGGGGCATCCGTTCTGTTGAATGTACAAAGGAAAATCTGTACATATTTATGCCATTCAGTAACGATAGGAGAACTGAGACTCAATCCAAATCAAAAGACTATTCATCCACATTTTACTTGATCTAGAATGGGAGTGGATGCTCCTGGGAAAATTGCTAATTTTGATCAGTATTTTTGTATCAGCTAAAGCCTTGTAAAATCAGAAAAATCCTTTCTCTGCTTCGCTGTACTTATGCCCAAAACAAATGATGCTCATTAAGGAAGTAAGATTTAAAGGCAAAACATCTTCCAGTAATGAAGCAGGCTAGCAAAATGATACTTGCCAGCCATTTGGGAAAGCAGTCCACAGATTTAACTTCTAAAGTGATGGAGCTAGGTGGAAAAGCGATACTAACCATTAACTCAGGATAAAAGAAATTCCAAGTTTTAAGTAAGAGGCAAGACTGATTGATTGACCTAGAAGCACTGACCTGGTATGCTCTTAAATGCAAATTTAGATCCAGAATATATTCCCATCATGGAGACTTCAGTCCTATTGCACGTCAAGCTGCCCAGATGTAGATATAGGTTTTGCAGTGCAATTTGGGGAAGGCAGGCCAGATGGGAAAACAGAAAGCAAAGTGGCCTCATTGTACATTGTGCTTGCTGGGATGGATTTTTATATTGCGCTGTGGCAAATCTTTAGGAATGATCACACTTTTACTGCAAGGTTAGAAAACTGTGGCCTTCCAGTGGCTGCTAAATACCAGCTCCCAGCATTCCTCACAACTGGCCATGCTGGAATAATGTGAAGTGAAAATGACTTGGCTATTTAATGATTCATTTTTTATTCTGTACAGTAGAAAACCAGTGCAACATTTGTTTACATAATAAGTTATTTCCCCCTTTTTAACAAACAGTCTGAAAACTGCTTAGACACTTTTGATTACAGAATTCATAAATTAATTTTCACAAAGACAGACATTCGTTTTAATATATTGTTAAATCATTTTGGCTTTTCAAGCTTAAGATCCTATTCTAACAGCAGTACATATATTTCATGTGAGGGGGGGGGGAGACCTTTCTTTAAAGCTGGGTCCTTTTTGAAAACAGTACACCACAGATAAAATCTGGAGTAACTTCAAATCCTGTGGCTTGATCATGTGGTCATTATGTGGGGAATATTTATTTTCTAGGAATGATCTTTTATATACTCTTCAGTTTCTATGGCTGTCTTTTTAGCATATAGGATAACTGCTATCTTTATAATACAGACTTTCAAGCTTGTTTATTTTGTACACTATCATAATCAACAAAGACTCGTCAGTTAACTTCATTAAAAACATAATTCTACCTTGATGGTTCAACTGATGGACTTTTAAACCCCATGAATTTATTTAGAGGCATGAATTTATTTAGAGAGTTTAGGTAAGCCCTCTCATCTGCAATATTTGGTTAATGCCAAGCTAAAAACAGAGTTGTAAGAATTACTGAAAGTGTTTGTTAAATGCTTTGCATAAATGAGAAAAAGGCCATATAAAATCAGAAATGTGTTATCTGAAGAATCTCTGCACTTCAGAGTGTCTTTTTTACAATCCATTTAAGCATTCAATGCACTATAGATACAGTATAAAACAATAGCTATCTTATTTACATATTTGTTTTAAGTTTACTGACTCCTTCAGTCTAAAAAAACACCAAACTTACGTACTTTGCAGCCAGAAATTTTGGAAATGGAAAGTTGGAACTAGTTTTTCTCATCTAAGCTAATGATTCTGCACTTCCCAAGCATTCCTGCCTCACAATCCGTAAACATCCAGCATGACTATGGTCCTTCAATTTAATTATTCCACTTAATGAACATTAAATATTGTTTGTTACATGATTCTGGGGTGGGCCACACGAGCAGAGAATCCAGCCCTACTTAGTTTTTTAGCCTTTTGGATATCAGACTAAGAGAAGCTGAACCATGTCGAGATCCTCTGATCCACTCTCAGCAAGGAAATAGGTCTTGGTCACATTTATAGGTCTCCTCCTTCATGGTTGCAGTTCATCAGCCCAGTGTTTCTGCAGCACAAAAGTAATTTATATTGGGTGATGATATAAGTGAAGCAGGTACAATATATATAGGAAAAATAAAGAAATTGCCTAAATTGTAACCAAAATTGTTATCGGTGAAAAGAAAAAATGTTGATTTAAAGAAGAAAAGATTAACTCAGAATTCAAAGTTTCAATTAAAACAGGACATAAAAACTGTTGAACTTAATTCAGAAAGTAAACATTTCAAGATAGACCACACAAAAGTAACAGTAAGAGCTTTACCTGAGAGGAGGTGGGATCGGCCTCTATGTTACCATAGCAACCTTTATGATGACGAATCAGATCTCCCCAAAGGATAAGATTTTTGCAGCTGAGGAAAAGGGGGGAACCACGATATTGTTAGTTTAGTCTTACATCAGGCACAAAAGCTGGCCTGGTGACTTTAGGCCAGTCACATTTTCATCTCAACCCACCTCACAGGACTCTTATGGGGAAAATAGGAAGAGGAAGGCGTGTTAGGTATGTTCACTGTCACCTTAAGTTAGTTATAAAATAATAAAGATTGGTAAAAGTTCCCCTCGCACATATGTGCTAGTCATTCCCGACCCTAGGGGGCAGTGCTCATCTCTGTTTCAAAGCTGAAGAGCGCTGTCCGAAGATGTGTCCATGGTCATGTGGCCGGCATGACTAAACCCCAAAGGTGCACGGAACACTGTTACCTTCCCACCAAAGATGGTCCCTATTTTTCTACTTGCATTTTTACATGTTTTTGAACTGCTAGATGGGCAGAATCTGGGACAAGTAACGGGAGTTCATTCCGTTACGAGGTGCTAGGGATTTGAACTGCCAACCTTTCTGATCAACAAGCTCAGCGTCTTAGCCACTGAGCCACTGCGTCCCTATAAAGGTGGGATAAAAACCAATAAATAAATAAATGGAGCTAATAATTGGGAAACAGGTGGAAGGACAGAATACCAACATCTATACCCCCTCCACATTCCCCCAATGCACGGGAGAAATTGCTTACCCCGGGCACTGTCCTTCGATGGGCAGGATATGATTAGGTTCCTTTTCCAGGAAAAGATGAGACAGGCAAAATATATGAGCAGCCATGGTACAAGTTGGGTGAAAACAGTGCAAGGGAATGTCTTTATCCCCATCCTGCAGAGAAGAATTTTAGAAAGAGTGCACTTCAATCCAGAGGAACCTGCTGCTCCCTAAACAAATGCAGGGTTAACTGCCACCATATTTTGTCCCTAAGTCCAGTTCTTCCCCACCCTTCCTTGGTCAAAGTTATTTCTTCCAGTTCAGAT
Organism: Thamnophis sirtalis; assembly: GCF_051295495.1. NCBI lineage: Eukaryota > Metazoa > Chordata > Lepidosauria > Squamata > Natricidae > Thamnophis > Thamnophis sirtalis. The sequence goes on from NW_028261384.1 coordinate 120,514,037, forward strand.
CCAATTCTGCCTTAGAGGTGGCATCTTAGAAGTTCAGCTCCCATTTTGTCAGAACAATTTCACCTCTTAGGATCTGCTCAACTTCTAGCCTTTTTGTTTGTTAAAGAACACACAGCATTCCAGATTGTTACCTGAAAAGTCTTCAGACAGACACTACAATGCTTTGTGGTCATCACTTGTTCCTCTGGAGATGATGGTTCAGCACGCTTAGTGTCTTTGACAGCTCGAACTGGCCCAAAGGCTATGGGCATGTGTAAGGGAGGTTCCAAGCCTGGGGGGAACTCTCGGCAGTACTGCTGCTTGAGCCATCGTATGGTGAGGGGCAGACGGCACCATGGGGCAGTTTGCAGCATGTGGGCTAAGACACGCAAGTGGAAGTCAAACTGACGCTCCCGTGTTTTGCGGCGGGTGACATGGTTGAGACGGCGGGACGAGTGAGGGTGTTGCCAGGCCCATTCAAACTGGAAATTAGCAAGAGACAGAAGGGATAAATCAAAAAGGGTTGCTGAAACGTAGGAAGGAACGAACAGAAAGGAAACATCTGTCCATCTACTCTTAGGGTTTAACTATGGCTTTTTCAGTAACATAGTACTCGACTTACAACCACAATTGGGACCGTTGCTAAACAAGGTAGTTGTTAAGTGAGTCACATGCAACTTTTTGACCTTTTTTGCCACGATTAAGCAAATTACTGCAGTTGTTAAGTGAATCATGCAGTCATTAAGTGGGTCCAGCTTCCCATATTGACTTTGCTTGTTGGAAGCCAGTTGGTAAAGTTGCAAATAGTGATCACATAACCCCTGGGATACTGTAACCATCAAAAATATATGTTGATTACCAAGTACCCAATTTTGATCACATGACCAATTTCGATATATCTTGCAACAGTAGTAACTGTTAGGATTGGTTTTAAGTTATTTTCTTCTGTGCTGTTGCAACTTTGAACAGACTAAATGAATGATTGTAAGTCAAAAACTATCTATACTCAATTGGCTGTGTTCCCACAAGATACTGAATCCCAAATTAGTTAGGTTTGGTGAACACACAGAATCTCAACCTAGCTATCCATGTTTTAGCTTGTCATATTCTGTGAATCCTGAGAAAGAAAGAAAATAAAATAAGTAAGTACTGAGAAATGCCTTACGCGCAAAGCAGCTACATCAGAGGGGAAACCATGAACAATCAACACCATGTCCCTGCAAGAAGAAAGAAATCCATAAAACTCAAAAGGACAGGAACTCACTTGTCCCAAAAAGCTCAAATTTCAGCCTTCAATTTTTTTTTGCCTCACTCAAATCTCATCACAAAAAAGAAAAACCAGATAGTGAAAAAACGCTTTCTTCTACAGCAGTGTTTTCTTACCTTAGTCATTGTTAAGACTTGTGGACTTCAACTCCCAGAATACCTGCTGGCTGGGGTATTCTGAGAGCTGAAGGCCACATCTTAAAATGGCTAAGATTGGGAAACAGTCCTGTGGAGCTTCCCAAGTTTCCCCCCCTACATCTGGTTGGGGCTAAGAAGGAACTGTATTAACTTCAGAAATTATTTGCGAACGTAGCATTTTTTACACACTCAAGAATTACCATGGCCCACGTCCACTCGTTTTCCAGGCCCCACCACACCGCTTCCCACCATTGTGTTGGTCTATGCGTCGTTCGGGATTGACAGTGAAACCAATGTAGATCCTCCCCTGGTAACGGGGATTGGTGCAGTATAGTAGATATACCCCAAAGAAGCCACATACTTCCACCACCATCTCTCACACAAAAGGAAGGACACGCTGAAGAAACCTACATGAAAGAAAAAAACAAGTGTTAGAAAAGCTGAACACCCATAATTGTATCCACCCATCATCAGAATCCATCAAACAGGGCTGATAACTGCCAGGGAATCGGTAGCTCACAAATGTTTTCGAACTACAATTCCCAGCATCCCTTTCTAGCAGTCATCTGGCTGGTGCTGTTGGAATTGCGGTCAAGCTCTTTCCTAGTGTTATTTTGTCTACTTGCGAGCTATTCTGCTAGGATTTTGACACGCGAATCACAAATTCGACTCCTTTGTATCTTCATGGCAGGGAGGAGGCATGTGAGTTTTTGCCAACCAACGGGATTCCACACCAAAATATCTGAAATTAAAACTCCTGCATTCCCAAGTGGAGGAGGGGGGGAAAACAGCACCTGTTGAATTTCTGCCTACTGTGCAACCCAGACTCTGGAATGCAACCCTAATCCTGCATATAGTGGCTTTTACTATTTAGCAGAGTCTCCTTTCCCTTCGGATGCAGCTTGAGCGACCAATAAAGCAGACAGGTGACGTCATGCCCTGCACCTTTCCAGCCCCAGCCTTCCCCGTTCTCGTCGCCAAGCCCCTTTCGAACCTGCCCTACCCTCGCGATCCCAGCAAACGGTAGACCGTTGCCTAGCAATCTCCCCCTCCATGCGACTGACCCGTTTCTTCAAACGATCCCTTGCTTACATTCTATTGGCGAAGGCAGCGAGATGTCCCGCCCACACGGGGAAAAACTGCAGTACTGCAAGTGGATGACGTAAGAAGAGCTAATTAACAGGAAGGAGCTCTAGAGATGCGAATCGAGGTGGCATTTTAAAAAGTGTGGCTTGCAGTCAGAGTATAAACTTAGATTTATTTTTTTTAAATATTAACTTTAAAAAATTATACGTATGTGTTCTGTATACTGTTCGTACTCTAAGGGTATGCATACATTTACATAGAATTACAAAGAAGGTTTAGTATTCCTAAACCACGAAGGTTTAATCCATCCTAGACCAAGCCAAGTCCCAAAACTCAGACAGTTTCTAGACCTGACAAATCACCCATCAATAGACAGATACACATTAACACAATCTATAATCCATGCAAAAGAGCCGAGGTGGCCCAATGGTTAGAGTGCAGTACTGCAGACTACTTCTGCTGACTGCTAGTTACCTGTAGTTCAGCAGTTCGAATCTCACCTGGCTCAAGGTTGACTCAGTCTTCCATCCTTCCCATGTCGATAAAATGAGGACAGATTGTTGAGGGAAAATAGGCTGACTCTGTAAACCTCTTAAAGAGGGCTGTAAAAGCAGTATAAAGCGGTATATAAGTCTAATTGCTATTGCTAAATCACTTTTTCTGAGACTGTAATAACATTGAACAATCTCTAGATAAGTCTCCCAGCCCAAAAAGAAACAAAAAGACCCAAGCATCTCTCCAGCAGTCAGCACCCAGATCAGCATAGAATAACTTCAAGATTAACATCAGACCAACAATAAAGAAAACAATACCTCGATCAAGAATACTGCCAAAGAAGCCGTGAATAAGCAGCCCAACCAAAGAATCTCTAAGACCAACAGTTGACAGGCAAGCCAGTAGAATAGAATAGAAAACCCCACTCCTTACTAGCACTGATGATGTTGCCTAGTTTGGGTAATGAAACGTCTGCAAGAAAACAAGCAAACTCAGAGAGCACACAGGACTCATCGAAGAAGGATTTTAGGATAACTTTTAGGACCGGCTGGCCTGCTGTATCACTCTTCCCTTGGTTGCTCTAGGGATGAAATGGGATGAAACCATCGGAGTGATGGTTTGCAAGTTGATTGGCTACGTAAACTACAGACTGCAACGTAGAGGATGTGACGTCACCCAAGGGCGGAAATGAAAGTTCCTGGCTTCTCTTTCATTCAGGGGGTGCAATGGAGCCGTCCAGAACTCTCAGCGCGGAGGCCCTTCGCGAGAGGCTGCTTCAGGGACTCGAGGCCGAGCACGTGGTAAATGGGGTAGCTTCCCCTTCACTGCCCGAAAGCTGGCAGTCTAAAGGGCTCGATTTAAGTCTGGCATCCTTTCTGCTCTAAAATTTGATTAAAAAAACCCCTCTAAAGCATATGGCGACCCTTGCTTGTTCTTTTGCAATGCTATTTTACGTTGATTTTTCTAACTACACGCCTTAATCATTTTCCAGCTTAGTTTTCGTCTCCGTCAATCATAGTGTGCCATTGTTGTTTAAAGTTTTGTGCCGCTTAAAAGTCTACGTTCTATTGAAAAATGCAAATGTTCCTCTCTTGTTAAAAATAATTATTCCACTGAAGGGCTGCAAGATACTTCTACTTCTCTGATAGGATAAAGCAGTTTTCATGACTTGGTGTTTTCAGAATGTGTTTTCCATTATCCCCTCCCAGCGAGAATGCACTTTAGAGTACACCAGGTTGGGGGGGGAAGTCTGTAGAGATTCTCAGTCATCCAGGTCATGGTTGTCCCAAAGGTGCTTTTTTTCAAGAGGCAACTAGACTTTCTTGTTTTTTCTTTGAAGACTTTTCCCTTCTCCTCCAAGAAGCTTCTTCAGCTCTGCCTGGATGGTGGGGAATGGAAGAGCTGAAGAAACTTCTTGGATGAGAAATGAAATGTCTTCAAACTAAAAAAACAAGAAAGTCCAGTTGCCTCCTGAAAAGCACTTTTAGAATAGTTTGAGGAAAAATGGCTTTAAATTTCCCCTACTTTTTCAGAAGTAAATGACTCTTTTTAATTCTCAGTGTCAAATTGACATTATTAACTTTAAATCTTGCTCTTTGCTGGGGTATGAGTGTGTTTGCTATTTTAATAGGCTGCTGTCATGCCAACTAATTTAAAAATGTCTTCCCAGAGTGATGGGAATAACATCATACTTTCAACACAGTAATGCAGGTAAAAGAAAGAGAAATAATAAATGCCTATAACATTAGGCCAGACCAAAATGACAGGAGCCTATTTGAAGACCTGTTCTAAGCATGTTGACACAGAAATAATTTCCCCTAAATTTAGTAGGATTTGATCCTTATGATTCTTTTAAGTATTTGGTAAGCTTCTTAAATACAGTGGTAGATTGTTTTAAAATAGATATTTCTAGGATTACCGGTATATTATGGATATTTTTAACCCAAATTTTGGGGTGTTTTGAGACTCTTTTTCCTTCTTATTAAGCTTATTTGGTGCACATTTCATTTTCTAATAGTATTTTGTTAAACTAATGCACTCTTTTCTGAGATCCCTTCCATTTTTATTCCCTGTAATTTCCTGATAATAAACTAGCTTTTCATATTCTTTTTAACATCTCCTTTAAAAATTTACTTCCCCATTATGTTTGGATGTAAATAAAATGTATGCAGGTTATTAAATGTATTGTTACATTCTAAATTTTATATATGTATATTTCTTTATAAAATAATTTCTTTATTTTATACCCTGTAAGGAGGTAGAGGATACTACTCCTGGGCGCTGTGCTACAAGCTTCAAAGTTTTGGTAGTTTCTCCATGTTTCCGAGGAAAAGCACTGTTACAACGACATCGGTGAGTAAGTGTAGGAACAACTAGTTTAGTCAGTGGGAGACGGACTGAATAGTCTTTTATTTCCTTAGTGGTTGGAATTATCCTAACAGTTATACAAAACTTTAAAATGTTAGGAAATGGGGACTACAAAAATCAGGCATTCTTCACACTTATTTTCCATGATTTCCTGCTTCTTCGGTCACCTTCTTTTTGTCTTTTGCTCCTCTATTGGTTTAATCTACCCTTAATTTTTAATCTCATACTTCCCCTGAAGTGCTCAGAATAGGGTAGATAATGTTCACTTCCTCCATTTGATCCTACAACAGCAGTGGTTCTGTGAGGTAATAACTGATTTAGGTTGTCCAGAAAAGTAAATGCACTCATATATACGATGTGCTTTTTCTTCTGCAGTTTATTTATTAGATACTTTCCTCATACTTTCCTTATCCTGATTTAGATGTATAGATCCAGTTTAAAAATAGAAATGTATTGAACCCATAGGATAAATTAAATCGCTTTAAAAAGTAAAGTGGGCATTTAAAAATTACGATTCCCCCGTCCCAAAAGCATAGATCATACAAAGGCTGCCTTTTAATATGCTGTGCTAGTTTTAAATGCTACCTAAATCTCACATGATTATGAGATATCAACATTGCATTTTAGTACTCAAAATTGTGTTCAGGCTACTTCACAACATTTCTATGACATTCTTTTTTATTTGGATCCTTCCAAATATTTTAATAACAAATGAACAATTTATCTGCATCATTTTCTCTTACATTATTAACCATGTAAGGAAAAATAGTTGAATGTCCAAAGAAATGCATAATTAATGGTATGGTTGTGTGAAAAAAGTGAATTATGTATTTGAAACTATAAGTAGACCCTGCTTAACAACAGGCCTGTTTAGCTATCGTTAGAAGTTGCAATGTGATTGAAAATGGTCCTCACACCTCTGGCTGTTGCAGTGTCCCCATGACCAAGATTGGGCACTTTACAACTAGTGGGGAATTACAAGTGTTGCAGCATCCTGTGGTCACATGATCTCTATTTTGTGCACCTGACAGCTGGATTCAGACAGCCAGGTAAATTTGCAAGTCACAGGCATGTGATATCTCATTTAACAATTGTAGCAGTGGTCTTGTTTAATGACTGCATCACTTAGCAACAGAACTGCATCACTTAGCAACAGAATTGCCCATAATTGGGTTTATTAAGAAAGAACTACAGGTAGGTCTTGCTTAATAATCCTATTTGGGACCAGAAATTTTGTTGCTGAACAAAGCCTTTGTTAGTGTGACTGCAGCACTTAGTTCCAGTACACCTGGTTGCAGTTGTTAGGCTGGGACTGTCTGCCATTGTGAGGACTTCACGTTTTTTCCTGCTCTGGCATGCTTGCCTCCACTCACCTAACACCCCTCCCCCATCTCTGCCCTTTTGGTTGTCCTGCCACCCAAACCTCTGCCTTGCAGAGTAGAATCCAGAGCAATGGAATAAAAGGATCAGAAGGGCAGAGAAGGGGTACAGGATTGGCAGGTAGGAGGAGGTGTGCAGTTGTAAATGCAGGCGGGCTGCCAAGTGCCTGAATTTTGGTTACATGACTACAGGAGCACTGCAGCAGTCTTAACTACGAGAAGTGGTCATAAATATCATTCGTTCAGCACCATCTTACTTCAAATATTCATTGACTGAATAGTTGTTAAGCAAGGGCTACCTGTTCATATAACCAGAATGGTATCAATTCTATTTGTTACTAATGCCAAAAGGAAACATGTATGATTTATTTATTTTAGTTAATTTATGTCTGCCCCAATCTAGAGCAACAGTCTCCAGTCTTTCTGGTACCAGGGACCGGTTTTGTGGAAGCCAATTTTTCCACAGACCAAGAAGGGGATGGGAATGGTTTCATGAGGAACCTAGTTTATGCAGATGAACCTAGATCCCCCCTTTATGCAGATGAAGCTTTGCTTGCTCACCAGACTGACTGTGCACCCCAGTTCCTAACAGGCAACGGACTGATATAAGTCCACAGCCCCGGGGGCTGGGTACAGAAATGGCTATCATAGTGTAGGGGAAGAGCAGGCAGAGGTGGGGGCAGCATTACGTACATCATCACAGTCCTTGCTTTCCACAAGTGCTCTAAATTCAGCCCCTCTTGAATTCCTTTGACTTTTATCTGGCACAAATTTAGTGCTGAACTTCAGTTGACCAGATTCTTTTGTAGAGGCTTTAATGAATCTCCTATGCTGCAGTCTTATGAATGGTCCTGATTTTTTGCGCCTGTCACGCAGCTTCAGTCTCTGTTAACTGAAAATTCCTGTTTGGCTCTTCTTTCTAGTGGGCACATTTGGTAATTTTACAGAACTTTCTGTAAAAGGAACTCTGGGTGAACTTGCCAAGCTGTCAGCTGAGTTCCTCCTGAAGGATGGCACTTCCATCCTTCGTTTTTTAGGCTTCAGAGGCTGTTAGTATTGCTTTTAAATTTCTGAACAGTTTCATTTGTAGAAATCTTTCTAGAAATGGGGTTCTCAGTCCTCAAGTTACAAACATAATTGGGGCCAGAATTTCCCCCAATTCACCCTAGTTAGCTAAGCAGAACGATCTCCCTGTGGAGATCCAGATCCTTACTACCCTTTCGGCCTTCCGCAAAGCAGTTAAGATCTGGCTGTTCTGGCAGGCCTGGGGCTGTTGAACTATCCAACCCCATCGAGGTTACGGCTGTTGTAGTATTTTAAATTGTTTGTTTAAATTGTTTGTTTTATTTTATTTTTATATCCCCTCCCTTTTTATTGTAAGCAGCCCTGAGTCTCCGGGAATAGGACGGCATACAAACCTAATAAATGAAATGAAATGAAATGATTGCTAACTGAGTTGCACCCAATTTCTGACCCTTTTTTGCCACAGTTAAGCAAATTACTGCAATTTTTAAGTGAATAATATGCTTGTTAATTGAATCCAGTTTCTCCCATTGACTTTGCTTGTTGGAAATTATTTGGAAAGGTCATAAATGTTGATCATATGCTGCAATCATCATAAATACATGACAGTTGTCAAGGACCCAAATTTTGAACATATAATTGTGGGGATGCTGCAATGACAGTTGTAAATCACTGTTCAGTGCCATTGTTACTTCACATGGTTTTTAAACAAATGGTTGCTAAACATTATGTTGCAAAATCATAATGGAGTTTATTTTGGGGGAGGGAAGGAGGGACATATGAATTCATTGAATCATGATGATTAATCAAACTATGGCTTAGACAAATATGCAAAGTTGTTTTTGAACATCCATCTGTTTTTTTATGCATATTAGAGGTTGAATTTAAATTTGAAAAATTGAGCTTGGAACTTGGAGAAATACATTATTGGCCAAAGGGCTTCTCCAATGCAGGTAGAAGGTAAAGCTGGCATAACACAACACTTTACGCCAAAGTCAGCTTTGCCGATTTGGCTCATGTGAACCAAACTACAGGTGAAATTCAAAAAATTAGAATATTGTGCAAAAGTTCGTGATTTGTCATAATTGTGATGATTATGGCATATAGCTCATGAAAACCCCAAATCCACCATCTCAGAAAATTAGAATATTACATGCAATCAATAAAACAAGGATTGTACATAGAACAATATCGGACCTCTGAAAAGTATAAGCAAGCATACAAAGCTCTTCTGCTTTGTTCGGTCTCATGTCTCTCATCTTTCTCTCGGCAATGCCCCATAGATTCTCTATGGGGTTCAAATCAGGCGAGATTGCTGGCCAAAATCTCCTGGTAGACAGCTGCGTTGACACTGGTCTTAATGAAGCACAGTGATCCAAAGTCCTGTTGCTCAATGGTCCCATGTCCTCTTTTCTGATGAGAGAAACTTTTGCATCTCATTTGGAAACCAAGGACCCAGAGTATGGAGGAAGAATGGAGAGGCCAATCAAGCACAGTAATCCCACGGTCATTGAACCAGTTTTTGGTGCTTTTGGCAAAAGTTGCTCTATCAGAAAAGAGGACTTTGGACCAAGGAGCAACAGGACTTTGGACCTCTGTGCTTCATTAAGACCAGGGTAAGCACAGCCGTCTACCTGGAGATTTTTGGAGCACTTCATGCTTCCTTCCGCAGACGAGCTTTATGGGGATGCTGACTTCCTTTTCCAGCTGCCTACACTGCCAAAAGCACCAAAACCTGGTTCAATGACCATGGGATTACTGTGCTTGATTGGTCAGCAAACTCGCCTGACCTGAACCCCATAGGGAATCTATGGGGCATTGCCAAGAGAAAGATGAGAGACATGAGACTGAACAATGCAGAAGAGCTGAAGGCCGCTATTGAAGCATTCTGGTCTTCTATAACACCTCAGCAATGCCACAGGCTGATAGCTTCCATGCCATGCCGCCTTGAGGCAGTAATTGCTGCAAAAGGGGCCCAAACCAAGTACTGAGTACATATGCATGCTTATACTTTTCAGAGGTCCGATATTGTTCCATGTACAATCCTTGTTTTATTGATTGCATGTAATATTCTAATTTTCTGAGATGGTGGATTTGGGGTTTTCATGAGCTGTACGCCATAATCATCACAATTATGACAAATCACGGCTTGAACTATCTTGCTTTGCATGTAATGAGTCTTTTCTCATATATTAGTTTCACCATTTAAGTTGCATTACTGAAATAAATGAACTTTTGCACGATATTCTAATTTTTTTGAGTTCCACCTGTAATTGTAATGCATTCTTGAAACAATTAGCAATTCAGGTCTAAAAATATTGTGGAGGTGGAATGCATTTGCTGACTCCCAATTCTCCTTTGCCATTTTCCGATTTTGTTCTTTTTCTTCTTTGTCTTGCCTTAAGACTGGTCAATGAACTCTTATCTGAAGAGCTGAAGCTTATTCATGCATTCGAGCAGAGAACACTGACTCCTGAACAGTGGGAAAAGGAACAAGAAGCTAAGTGAGACAAGCTTCTTCAGTGACAAAAGCAGCAAATACTATAGAGACCAAAAACTCCAAGATGGTAAAGAGAGGCAGCTGTGAACTGAACTTAACAAGGTGGGAATTGCTTCAGGGGAAGCACTGACAGTTTGAAAAAGCATGAAGCAGAAAATAAAACTGGAGAAAGTTTGTGAGTTAACTATTGGTATCATCTGTTTATTTCCACACCAAGAATCTTGCAGACCCTTTTTAATATTGAGATTTGCACTGGTTGGGGAAAAGGTAGCCTTGTCCTATTAAGGCAGCGTTCTTTGGTTTCAATGTTTAAATCTTGAAAATGAACATTGTTGGAGTTCTTAATACTCTGAATTTAGTTGTTCACTTGCTGATATAAGTCAACTAATGGTATCATCAGTGAGTGTGAGGTTTTCTGTTTATTTGCAGTAGCTACCCTGCCTGTTTTGATAGGTGTGTAGTTTCTATTTTGGTGATTCCTCGATTAAAGTACAAGCAGTTTTCTCACTTAGTCATTCAGTGAGCATTCAAAGTTATGATAGTGTTGGAAAAACTAACTTTACATACCATTTGCAACTTTCACAGTGTCCTTCTGTCATATGATCAACATTACAGTCAATAGGCACTGTCCTGTGCCAGGGATGTCTAACTCAAGGCCTGCAGGCCAGATCTAGCCATAGGGGTGCTTAGATCTGGCCCGTGAGGCCATCCTGGAAACAGCAAAGGATCAGCGCATGGCGCCTCTGCCAGTGAAAATGGAGTTTCTGAGGGCCCTCCCGAGCTACGTTTTCACTGGCAGAGGGTTGCAGAGGCCGTCCCAGCTGAAAACAGAGCTCAATCGAGAGCCCGTTTTTGCTGGCAGAGCACTCAAACCACCACAGGTGCCACTGGCATGAGTGATGTCAAGCTGGCCATGCCAACCCTGGCCACCCCCACCCCCCAAGTCAAACATAATCCTGAAGAAGCCCTCAATGAAATCAAGTTTGACACCCAACCTTTGTTTATTTCTCCGCCCTCCCATTGCAAAGCAAATTGCTTAGATAGAGGGATTGCAAGAAAATGTAGCCGTTTGTTGTTCTACATATCAAAAATAATGCAATTGTATAAATCTCTCTTTTGCCTGACGTTGTCAAGCCGGCCTCCCTCAGCAACCAAGAAAGAAACCACTTAACTCCATTTTGCAGAATTAAGAGTACTTTTACTGGTTATGAAAAGATAGCAGCTAAGCAAAGCAAGATCTGAGGCAAAAGCGTGCGAAATCATACATATCAATATGTGACCAACCCCCCCCCCCCGGTAACCCCCATCCCATTGTCCAATCTGCAAATCCCTCAGGTGTCATGTGAGTCATCTTCAAGGAGCATCATCAGGTTGGTATGCAGGACGGTTGGCCTTGACCAACACCAAGCACCAGTCTCCAGCATGCGCAGTAGACAGTGAGAACAAAACTCCCTTTTTACAATCTCTCCTGTACTAAAACTTCCCCTCCCAAATACCAAGCCCCCCCCCCCCCATTTCAATGGCAGCGGAAAGCAAATAGCGAAGCAGAGGCTGACGTTTTCCCACTGTTGATGCAATCACAGTATTCTTGATGTTTAGAAGAGCAGTTTGTTTTCTTGAAATCCTTCTCCGATTTTCTCTGCTGGCGGTGAAAAATTGGGGAGATTGGGGGTGGGAAGATCAGACAAGGGAGATTGCCTACAGAAATTGCTTGCTTTCCCCACCCATCCCTAACGTTGACATAGCAGAGAGACTGGAGAGGAAGAGATCTCAAGAGAGTATAAATGTGTCCACTGGCTCCCAGTGTCGTTGCATTGCTTTCAACACATGCAAGACATTTCAAAAAGTTGGGTGGTTAGAAGGCAAATAAAAATGGAAGGTGTGAAACTGATTTTCTAGTGGGAAGGCAGTGGCATTTCACTTAGGGGCGGAGTTGCTTTCCATCTTAAATAGGGTGGTTAGGTGAAGACTTATCTGTATTTTCTGCCTGATAGTTTGGTGTTGAGTCTTGCTGATCTGAATGTTGGCTACCAGTGGGGGTCAAATGATGCATCAAAAATATATTGTTTATTCTGATCCAAAAACACAGCATAACCAATTCTTGTTGAGAAGTATCTGTCCCTGCTCTCCGTTTCTTAAAATGTCCTTTGTAGGAGGAGAACTGCATTATTCTGTGGTGGCAAAAACCAGGAGTCTGGTAACAGGTTTTCCAACCAATAAATTTTATTAACAGGCATAAGCTTAATAGGCACTAACATCAGAACTCAAAATAAGGACAAAGTAATATCAAGGATTTGGCCTGTCAAGACACCATGAGAGATCTCAAAATATATTTAAAACAAAAAACACCAGGATTTTTATCAGCACTATTTAATGAGAAATTCTAAAGCATTCAGGCAATCTCAGGTCTCAGCAACAGATTTTTAACATTAGAATTGTCAACTGATAGGGTACTTGTAGCCTCTCATTATCACCTGTATCTGCATAACCAACATGATTTTTCTACCCTTCTTCCTCTTATCTCCCTCCAATTTAAATCAGTCTAACAATCTATACATCTTACAAAGTGAGCTGCAGTCACCAAAGCTTTATGTCTTTTAATAAACCATGGTTACCTGGAAAAAATCCTCCCAATGTTAAAAAGTTTTGTGGGAGATGAAAACTCTGCTCCTAACTTTAATTTCATTTTAGAGGGGAAAAAGCCACTATTGACCATTGATCAACTATTCAAATTGGGCCCCCCATACTTAAATCAAGTGAAAGGTGATCTAGGTTAATAGGGTCCTGGGTTAATTAGTTAATTAATTCGATTACATTTAAAGGATTGGCCAGAAATCATTGGCGAATACATGGGTGAAAAAAGAAAGAGATCTGAAGATGGGTAGACCATTCCATGGAAGACAAAGTAATCAAATGGGACAGGATTTTAATAGCTCTGTTAGGCTTAGGGAGCCTTTCAGTATCAGGCATGGGGAGGAGAACTGCTTCCTTCCTTCCTTTCCATTTGGCATGAACAAAATGCTGGATTAGATTGTGTTAAATTCTTTGCAGGTCAATTTGCTAAAAGGTGACATGACCATTTTTCACACCTTAGTGACTGACCAACCAATTAAAATGCATACCTGTCGATCCAAATGCTTAATCAATCAGTTAAATATTTTAGCCCTATTAAAACAAGAGAACCACCCCCAACCATGCCCTCAAAAGCAAAATATTAAGTAAGGGGATATGCAGCATTTTTTTAAAAAAATCCAAAGGAAGACAATCTGTTTTCTTTGGAGAAAAGCAGAGCAGGAACCAGAAAGCAAAGATCCAGAATTGAAGGCCTGGTTGATACAAGCCTACAGGTTGTAAATAGATGAGCTATCATCCTGAATGCCTTCACCAAGGCTAAGCAAAGATGTATATTTCGTATATTTGCAGGTGGAATCTGTTAACTCAGAAAAAGGGCTCTGGAATAGACAAACTGAGTTTCTGCCCTGAGATTAGGGTGGATGAATCTTAATAATGCCCTGAGGATCCACCCATTAAAAAAAAATATTAAAGGGACTTTAAAAGGCCAGTGAAAAAAAGTCCATTGTGACCAGTGGTGGTATTCAATTTTTTTCACTACCAGTTCTGTGGGCGTGGCTTGGTGGGGGTTCATGGGGCGGCATCTTGCTGTGAGTGACATTGTTGGCCATGCCCACTCAGTCACGTGACCACCACCAAGCCACAGCCACAGAACTGGCAGAAAAGTTCAGCCAAGTCTCCTAGCGTTCAACCTGACTTCTCCTGCTAAGCATTCAATCTGGCTGCTTCTCTCCTCGGCCTCATACACACAAAGCAAACAGCCACATATATCACGGCACTGGAGGGACTTGCAGGGACTGCGCTACGAGATGTGTGTACGCTCTGTGTGTATGCCCGAGAAGGAGGAGAAGACTTGGCCAAACTTTTCTGCCTCCCTTTGCAGCAGAGCTGCTCGGAAGGCACCTCCTGCAGCCTGTCCCTTTAGAGTTCCCCCCATCCCTCCATCTTGAAGTACCTTAACAGACTGCGGCGGCTGACTTCCAAGCAGCTCCGCTGCAACACCGTCCCTCCAGCACAGCAGGCCGTTCTCTGCCTGGTCTGGCCATGAGGGGCAATGGCAGACAATGCGGTGCACATGCGCAGCTGACAAAGAACAGGGCAGCGACGGCAGTGATGGCCTTCAGGCCTTTTTTTCGGCCTGTAGTTTGTGGCACAAGAAGCCTCCAGCCGCTGCCTCTTTGCCAGCTGAAACTGAGCTGACAGCAGCAGCTGCAGGCTTTTTGTGCCAAAAACTACTGGCCCCAAAAAAAAAGGCGTGAAATGAAGCCCCACCATCACCGCCCTGTTCTTCGCGCTGGCCATGCACATGCACCCCATTGCCTGCCAGTGCCACTTACAGCCAGACCTTGCCAGGAGAACAGCCTGCTATGCCAAACAGATGGCGTCGCAGCAGAACAGCTCAGAAGACAGCCGAAAACTACTGGCAGCTGGAGGCTTCTGGAGGTGGTCCTTCAGAACGGAAGATGAGCAAAGCGGAGGGCATGCGGGCAGCCTGTGGGCAGAGGCCCGGGGCAACGCTGGAGCCAGGGAATGAGGCGTTCCCTGACCCGGCCAAGGTGAGTGGTGAGCAGGCGTAATCTCTGCAGCAAGGCCAAAGGCAGGGAATGGCGCATTACCCGGGCAAGGCGAGCAGGCAGAGGCTTCGGGGCGAGCCTGGGGACAGGGGTGTGACAAGCTCCGGGGACAGGAGGGCTACGGCGACTCGCAGGCTTACCTGTAGGCAGGAGGAGGCAGATCAGGACCACTCAGTTGGGACACAGCAGGCACGCACCACGTGGGAAGCAGCTTAGGCAGGCAACTTAGAGCAGAGACTGCGCATGCGCAAGCGAGGACCCACACACAGGAGTGACTGGATGGGGTGAGTGGCAAGCGGGTGGGGTGAGGGGGCAGGCGGGGCAAGCAGTGGGTGGGCAGGCGGGCAGGGCGACCGGTAACCAGACGGGTGGGGGTGGGGCCAGCCAGAGGTGGTATTTGCCGGTTCGACAAACCAGTTAAAATTTCTGCTACCGGTTCAGCCAAACCGGTCCGAACCAGCTAAATACCACCTCTGATTCTGGCTCATGAAGTACCAGACCAGGCAGAGAGGGAGAAACTATTCCTTCACAATCCTTTCCAGCTCCAAGATGCGTCGCTCCTGTTCCGACACAGAAATTTGCAGTCGTTTCAGGTCCTCTGAGAACTGTTCTAAAGTTGGGCCCTAAAGGACACATTATGTAATTAATTTTATTATGATTACTGATAAGACTTAAAGAGCAGATCTTATTTAGAAAAAGTACTTGCTGTGACTCCCTTCGTTTACAATTTTGACTCCAAGCATTTACTTGGCATTGTTCTAAAATTTCCCCACTAACCCTATGCAAATCTTCATTCCGGCATATCATCATCTTAAAAAATATGATTTCAGGGTGCCTAACTAGAACATCACGATATCCCTACCAATAGTAGAGAACAGGGATCTTTTCAAAATCCTTGAAATTGGCCCAGATTCTCCCATTTATAAGACTTTAAGGGGCAAAGGCTAAAAAGCTGGGCTGTTCCAGTAATGTCAGGTCATCAGGTATATCTCCCCAAAGCCTTGAAGGACCACAAAAGGCAGATACTTCTCTCAGGGTTATAGACACCCCTCCCCTCCATCCACAAAGGTGTACAGAACATTGGGTGGTCTTCCAGAAGAAGGTGAGGACCATGAAGGCCAATGGCTTGTCAAGGCCAATCCTGGACCAAATATCCCAGAAGACCTAATCTAGACCTCTGGGTTTTCTCCTCCTTACCCCTTGCTGTGTCCTTTCGTGTGGACTTCTTTTGGGCCCCTGCAGGAGAGTCTGGTTGACTTTGAACTCTCGGCTCTTCTGGGGAATGTAGCCATCCTTGAGGGAAATGAGGATTGGGCTTGCGTTCTTGCCTGCTAGCCACTCCTCTGAAGTCAAGGCAGGATCTGGACCAGCTGTGTCAGGATACAGGTCCTCTTGGAACAGGTCTGACTGCAGAATCCATACAAAAACACAGGCTCAGCACTACAGCCAGCAAGAGCCTCTTCCATCCAGATTAAAAGACAGAAGTTCAGCCTCTCACCGCACACCCCAAATGTAAGCATTCTATTCGGGGCAAGCTTTGGTCCAGGTAGTCCTCGACTTATGACCACAGTTGAGCCAAATATTTCTATTGCTAAGCAGAACATGAGTCTTTCCTCCCCATTTTACGACCTTTCTTGTCACAGTTGTTAAGTGAATTGCTGCAGTTGTTAAGTTAGAAACACAGTTGTTAAGTGAGGATGGCTTCCCCACTGACTTTGCATGGAGATCACATGATCTCAGGACACTGCAGCCATCATAAATATGAATCAATTGCAAAGCCTCTGAATTTTGATCACATGACCAGGGTGGGTGGCTTTGCTGCAACAATCCTAGGTGTGAAAAATGGCCACAGGTCACTTTTTTCAGTTCTGTTGTAACTTCGAACAATTACTAAACAAACTGTTTTAAATTGAGAACTACCTGTATAGCCACCAGGAGCCAAATCCAGCCTGAGGGCTAATTAAACAATTGCTTAGAAGATTGTGAAGATACAGAAAGGAAAGCTGCTTGTTCAGTGGGCAAATGGCTACAGCTATCTCAAGAAATTGAGAAGGTGGCTTTGCAACTTTTATTCCGGGATAAAAGTTGTATGTGTTGAATCAAGACTCATAATTTTGGAACAGATGAGCTCTCTTGGTGAATTGGTGCACTTAGCTATTTAAAAAAAAAATGCCACTAGATCGAAAGCAGGAGGAAAGCACAAAAAAGCACAATCAACCCAAAAGATCCAGTGATAGATTAGATGGTAGCAGAGACTGCCAAGCACTGTATTGTCCCAGAAACAAGAAGTCTTCTTTACCAACTATGACTAATAAACAGGCTGCCTAGAAAGTTATTGGACCAGAAATGCAACATATTTGGAATGTATCGGGTTGGGAAAAATTTGAGTGGTGATCCACTCCCCATCTTATGACTACAAAATTCCTAAATCAAGAATATATAGGCTTCATAAGGCTCCTTTTACTGCAATGGCTCGATTCACACAAAACCATATACCCGTGATGGCGATCCTATGGCATGCGTGCCGGAATTGGCATGCAGAGCCTTATCTTCAAGCATGCCAGCCGTCGCCATTGTTCTCCTGAGTTCCAATGTGTACATGTGCTGGTCTTTGCGCATGTGGACGTGCCAGAAACCAGAAGAGCAGCTCCCTGGCTCCTGCGCCACAGCAGGTCTTTAGCACGGGCATGCATGCAGAAACTGGAAGACCAGTGGACCTACATGCATGCGCGCAATTCTGTTTAGCAAAGTAAGCTTCAGCTGCAGACACTGTCTTTGTTTGGTGCTCCCGTGCTATGTGCCAAGGATCTTACTTCTGTGTGATTGTGTGTGTGTGTGTGTGGTGGTGTGTGTCCCACCCTGTGCGCTTGTGTGTGTCCCACCCTGTGCGCTCCCGTTTTGGTACTTGGTGCCAAAAAGGTTCGCCAACATTGGGATATACCATGAATTATATGTTTGCTGAGTTTCAGCTTAGCATATTGTATGAACTAGCAGTTCTGTTTTGTAAACTGATTTCTTAAGTGTGCACCCAGCCATTCTCATTTGCTCAACCAACCCTCTTTAACAAAGCCACTACTTGGCATGACCTGTGAACCCGTTCTGTTGCACTCTTCCAAGTAAATCAAGGAATTCTTTCCCCCAGTTGTCAGCCTTACTGCTGTCTTATTAAATTTCCCAGCTTGTGTTTGCCTAGATGCCCAAGAAATCCTTCCTTCCGTCATAATTATGTTGAGGCCAGGTAATTCTATACAGGTAGTCCTTGACTTACAACCTGTCGCTTAGCAACCATTCAATATTACAATAGACCCTGAAAAAGCCGCGCATTATCCAAATGCAAAGTTCTAATATCCTCCCCACCCCCATCATGTGACAACATTTGGGCCGCTGGGCAACTGGCCCACATTTACAGCAGTTTGCAATAGCCTCTGGTCACATGACCATGATTTGCAATTTTTTTCGAACAAAGGCAAATGTACATGACCCTGGATAATGTTGCAGGATCCAATCTGGGTCGGTCACCGGGAGCAGAGGTTTCCGAGCTTTCAGACTCGTGCTGGAGGCTAGAGAGAAGTTCCCTGAAGATGGACTCCAACACGAATCTGAAAGCTCAGGAAACGAAACCTCTGCTTCTGGTGACCGACCCAGATTGGCTCCTGTTAACAATGTTTTTGGTGGAAACCAGCATTTACTCCCGGTTTCTTGCAAAAAATGCTCTGTAGCAAACAATGGGTTCTCAACAACCACCAATTAATGACTGCCACATTAAGGATTTCTGCAAAAAAAAAAGAGAAGTAAAATAAGGAATAGTCACACAGCAAACTGCTTTATCACCAACATAACAGATGGCCATAATTGAGTCCATAATTTGGGTTGTAAGTTGTGACGGTCATCGTATGACCTTGCCTAATTTTACAACCTTTGTAAAACAAGTTGAGGGCTACCCAGGGGTGGGTTTCTCGCCCCGTTCCAACCGGTTCGGTTGGAACGGGGCCGGCGGCATCCTCGTGCACGCGCGCAGTGCACGCATGCATACTAGTGTCTGTGCGATGCTCCAGCTGCTCCTGGAGGATTGCACAGGCGCTGTATGCGTCCTGCGCATGCGTGGAAGCGCAGAACTCGTCAAAACCGGGTAAGGAACGCGGACGGGCGGGTGCGCCCTTCGCCGTTTCCGGAAGTTACTTACTTCCGGGTTTGCCGACCAACCGGTTCGCGGGGACCGCCGCGAACCGGTTGAAACCCACCCCTGGGGCTACCTGTACTCTTTACTGTGCCCAGAACGAAAAACGATCCAGACAATTGAGGCAGCGAAATTATTCCTCTCCAGCAGAGATTTAATTGCAAGGAAGAAGCCAAAGCAGAGCAAGTCATGATAAGGAACAACTTCTCTAGCAAAGCGCATGCTTCGCGCACAGGTAATGCTTCTACCTGAAACTTTGGAGAGCTACAGATCAGCACTGACCAACCTGTGGCCCTCAGCCTAATTTAAAAAAGCAATCAGTTCATCCTCTTGGCAAGCTGCTGGACAGGGAAAGAAGAGAAAAGGAGGAGGTTGGTTCCTGCCGGTATGCAATTCCCCACAAAATTATCCACAAGAAACACAACCCCTGGCAACCCTGAAGCAGATGACACCCACCTAAGCGGATGAATGGTGCTAATGTAGCTTCCTAGGAAGATGGTTCCTTAGGCTCAAAGAGGAACCAGCCCTTCGCTATGAACTTATTTTTCAGTTGTTCTCCCAATGTCTTTTCCTACCGATCGTAAAGGGTCGGTCCACTCTTACCTTCCGGGGCACCGTCATAGCAATGGGCTCACATTTCCTCTCGTGTAGTTTGTAAAATCTAGAAGGAATAAAAAAACTATTCAAGGAAGGAGAAAGAAAATCTTTGGAAGAGTCTCATCTAAGACAAAAAAAAGTCCCAGGCATTATTTTCCCTTGGCCCAAGGAATTTGAGTAATGGATTGCAACAGGATGTAAGAAAGTGTCAGTTTTCTATTTAGGGAGGAAACTTGCAGAGATTCTGTACCGTTGCTAGTTGTCATCTTCGCCTAATACCAATGTTTGGTGGGGGGGGGGGGGATAAATAGGGGGAGGAGACCAGTTACATTCGGGGGTGGGCTTCCAAAATTTCAGCAATAGGTTCTCTGCCCAGTTACTGGGTGGGCGTGGCCTAGTCGGCCTCCTGTACCACAGCGGGGGCCAGGTTTTTGCCTTCCCCAGGCTCCAGAGGGTTTCTTTGAGCTTCTGGGAGGGCAAAAACTGCTTCTCCCAGGCTCTGGAGGTCCTCCAGAGGCCAAAAACGGGCCTGTTCCCAGCCTTCCGTATCTTTCTGGGGGGCCGTTTTCCCCCTCCCTGAGCCTCTGCGTGGGCCCTGCACTTACCTCGCATCCAAAACGGGCCGCATGGAGACTCCTGGGTGGGGAGGGGAGAGGTTGTGGGGGGCCAGCCAGGGGTGGAACTTGGATGTTCTCCAAACCGGCCATAACATTTAGCTACGGGTTCTCCAGAACCCGGGTGAACCTATAGCAGCCCATCCCTAATTACATCCCTGTGAAGCTCTTTCTGGAAGCAGGGGAGAAAAACACACATTCTCTACCTGGCAATTTCGCACTTGCTGACATCCAGCCCTCGTTTGGGCATCCATCCCCCTCCTCGCTGCGACTCCTTGGAAGTAAACATGGATAAATAGTGCACGTAGGGCGCTTCGCCAGTCAGCTCGAAGTACCGGATACTGCTGTCACCCTGCAGTGGATGTTGAGGTTTTTTGAATTTCTTCTGATTAAAGAACTTCTCATGTGAACCCCTGCTGAGCTCATCCAAAATGTTCCTTCTACATTTGGCACTGCCAGTCTTTCCCCTGCACCCAGGACTCACCTTGCCAGTCAGGTAAACCACGTTGGTGTCTGGGTCATAGTAAGGCAGGAGCACACCACTGCTTGTATCTAGTTCCTGAAGTGTCAATGGTTCCTCAGGATTTCTCTATTAGAGGGAAGAAAGAAAAAGAGGGAGGGAGAGACAGAGAAGAAAATAAATAAATAAATAAATAAATAAATAATAAATAAATAAGAAAGAAAGAAAGAAAGAAAGAAAGAAAGAGGGAAGGAATGAAAGTAGGAAAGAAGGAAGGATTTTAGAAAGACATTTGTAGTGTTAGTCTGGAATAAAAGTCTTGAAAATTCAGAGTAAATTCTTAGCCAGAGTTACACTGAGTTAATTAAGACAAAATCTCCTTAGAACATTTGCTTGCTTCCTTTCTATGTCCGGGCTCTGTGGCCTCATCTCATCCACTCCTGCACTCCTTCCCCATTTCCTTACCAGTTCCTCACAGACACTTACAGTTTAGCTGTAGTTCTACTTGAAACTAATGAAACGTCTGCAAGAAAACAAGCAAGCTCAGAGAGCACCAAGGACACCTCATTGCATACCTGAACTACAGATATTCTCATTCGTTGGTCGTTCTACTCACAGAAAAATCATAAAGTTCTTACAAAACATACTTGTGGGTTTCTGTGATCTAAAGAACAACGGAAAGAGCCAGTGTGGTGTACTGGTTTTAAGGCACGGCTAGAAACTGAGAGATCGTGAGTTCTAGTCCCAGCTTGGGCATGAAGCCGGATGGTTGACCCTGGGCCAGTCGTTCACTCTCAGCCCTAAGAAGGAAGGAAGGGCAAACTACTTTGAAAAAATCTTGCCAAGGAAACTGAGGGACTTGTCTAGGCAGTCACTAGGATTCAAGACTGACATAAAGGTACACCCCTCCAAAAAAAAGAATAATTATTTAGACACCTGAGCAAGAACCTCTTATTCTCTGGGCAGAATTTCAGCCTGCCCCTCCATCAATCACAGGGCATCATAACTGACCTGCTTTACAGGGCTGTTGTTAAAGACTTGGATAGTAAATGAAGCATGTTAAGCATTCAAAAGGGAGGCGGTGGCTCAATGGCTAAGAAGCTGAGCTTGTCGATCAGAAAGGTCGGCAGTTTGGCGGTTCGAATCCCTAGTGCCCCGTAACGTAGTGAGCTCCTGTCACTTGCCCCAGCTTCTGCAACTGTTACTTGTCCCAGCAACCTAGCAATTCAAAAGCAGGTAAAAACGCAAGTAGAAAAATAGGAACCATTTTGGTGGGAAGGTAACAGTGTTCCATGCGCTTTCGTCATTTAGTCATGCCGGCCACATGACCACAGAGATGTCTTTGGACAGCACTGGCTCTTTGGCTTTGAAATGGAGATGAGCACCGACTTCCGGTGTGGGAAGTATATTAGGCTTGATGAGGGGTGTTAGATTTTAAAGTAATAAGATTGCACATCTATACTGTTTTCTCTTATTTTTTCTTTAAAAGTAAGATATGTTAAGTATATTGATATGGAAGCATAAATACCATCAACATAGAATGGAGTTTGCCCAGAAGCTGAAACACACCAAGTGAATGAGAGGAAGAGTGGGAAGCAGAGGAGAGAAGAAAGATAGGAAGAGAGGGATAGGAGAGAGGGTAAGGGGGGAAGATGAGGAGGATAAGGAGGAGTGGAATGAGGAGAGAGGAGAAGGAGAAAGGAAGGGGAAGTAGAGTAGAAAAGGATGATGGAGGGAAGAAAGGAGGTAAGGAGGGGGAGGAGAGAGGCAGAAGAAAGTGGTGTATGGAGAGCAGAAGAGCTAATAATTGGTTTTTATCTTTCTGGGAGTTGATGGCATGAGGAACTGATGTAATTATTACTTAATACAATATGATATTGGCTATGTAATAGTATATATGTGATTATATGTTATGAAAATGGAAAATAAAAAAAGTATTTTGAAATGGAGATGAGCACCGTCCCCTAGAGTCAGGAACTAGTACATATGTGTGAGGGGAACCTTTACCTTTAGCTCTAAGCATTCAAAATCCTATACAAAATACAGAAGATCCCTACACCAGTAGAGTGAATTTCCTCTTGCAATGTCCTTGGGTCTAGTTTGTATTCTTTAAGAAATTGCTTGTTGTAAAAGAATTACAATATGTACAAGGAAGAGGATTTTGATGTTGAAACGGGCTTTCTTGCAACCTTGTCCTTCAACGCAAGGCTTAGGCAATATCCATGCCCTCATTTTTCCTCACTGGCCTTATTTGAATGGTGAGGGCTGCCCACGTTTCAAATCACGTGAATGGTGGCCTCCACCATTCAAATCTTGACACCTGTAAAGGTATCCTCCACTCTCTCTGCTCACCAGATCCCACAGGGCCACCTGTCGCTCGCTCATGCGGCTGAAACCTGTTGTAAAAAGCTTCCCATCCTTCACAGTCGTGGCCCGAACAGGGCGAGACCCCTCGTGGGCACGGGGCAATTCCTGAGGGTGAGAAAATAAAACAAAATGAGACTTGCAAGAACAGAGGGAAGTCCATACCTGAATGACCAGGTCTCACCCACTCCTTGACAGTGAGAAACCATCCCATTTCGTTGGGTCATTTTCCAGCCTTCTCTCCCAGCACAAAATATCTCATTTGCCCAAATCAATACTGAGTGGGGAGGGGAATGCTGTCTGAACAAAAGGAAACATTTCTCCATGATGAATCAATCTGGAAGACATGAGGATGCCCACTAGTAGAAATGGCCTTTAAAAGCAGGCATGCAAGTAACAAGAAATACATGTGATCCTCAACTTGCAATTATTCTTTTAGAGACTGTTCAAAGTTACAACAGCATTG
This sequence comes from Thamnophis sirtalis, assembly GCF_051295495.1. NCBI lineage: Eukaryota > Metazoa > Chordata > Lepidosauria > Squamata > Natricidae > Thamnophis > Thamnophis sirtalis. The sequence goes on from NW_028261384.1 coordinate 120,537,594, forward strand.
AAAAAGGGGAGTTATCCCTGTTTTTTACATTTACAACTGTTGTGGCAGTCTCATGGTCACATGATCAAATTTTGGATATTTGGCAAGGTTCATATTTATTTATGGTTGCAGTGTCCTGGGGTCATGTGATCATGTTTTGTGACCTTGTGACAAGCAATGTCAATGGAGAAGCCAGATTTACTTAATAACTGTGTTATAGGTAGTCCTCAACTTACAAAAGTGCATCTAGTGACCGTTCAAAGTTACAACAGCACTGCAAAAAGGGACTTATGACCATTTTTCACATTTATGACTATTATAGCATCCCCATGGTGACATGATTTACATTCAGATGCTTGATAAGTGACTCACATTTATGACAGTTGCAGAGTCCCAGATTCATGTTATCATCTTTGACGGCCTTTTGACAAGTCAAATCAAAGGGGGAAACCAAATTCACTTTACAACCATCTTACTAATTTAACAACCGCAGTGATTCACTTAACAACTGTGGTAAGAGAAATCGTAAAATGTGGCAAACTCAATTTACAAATTTCTCACTTACCAACATAAATGTTGGGCTTAATTGTGGTAATACGTTGAGGACTATTGGTATTAAGTTAATGACTTTAGTGATTCACTTAACAACTGTGGCAAGGAAATGTGGTAAAAACTCATTAAACAACTATCTTAGCCACATAAATTGTAAGTCAAGGACTACGAATTCCATCCGCCGGCCAGTGTCGACTGGCGACTACCCGGAGGAGAGCCTTCTCTGTGGCTGCTCCGACCCTCTGGAACGAGCTCCCCGTGGAGATTTGAACCCTCACCACACTCCAGGCCTTCCGCAAAGCCCCTAAAACCTGGCTGTTCAGACAGGCCTGGGGCTAAAGAGCTGTTGCCCCCATCTCGAATGGTATGACTGTTGTGTGTTTTAAATTATGCATTGTTATGTGTCGTTTTTTAATTTTTTGTCTGTATCCCCCTTCCCTGGTTTGAGTTGTGAGCCGCCCTGAGTCCCCTTCGGGGGAAAAGGGGTATAAATATAATAAACAAACAAACTAATAAACAAACATACTATTAAGAATAATTTATCAAGGCATGTAAGAAATAAAAAAACCTATTATGGTACAGTTGTTCTCGACTTACAACTGTTTAATGACAGTTTCAAATTATGATGGCCATGGGGAAAATGACATGACTCATCCCCAAAGTTATAACCATTGTACCCGATCCTATGCAATCATGGGATTGCAATCTGGGGCTTGGCAACTAGCTTGCATTTACCTTGCTTGTACTGTCTCACTATCCTATGACTGCAATTTGCAATCTTCCCAATCCGCTTCTGAAAAGCAAAGTCAATTGGGGAAGTAGGATTCACTTAAAGACCATATGATTTGCTTAATGGCCACGAGTTGCCTAACAATCATGATAAAAATGGTAGCAAAAATGGATCCAGTCATGTGATGACTTGCTTAATGGTTGCATTGCTTAGCAAACGCAATTTGCAAATGTGGTATAAATCAAGGTCCAGCTGTACAGATTGCTTCTATTAAGGCTTTCACATAAACCATTCCAAAGTCAATCTCTGCCTCATTGAATTTTCAGATTTTGCATCAGTCAACAAGCTTTCTGCGATTACCCAGCCTGTTCTCCCTCGTTTGTTATGGTGCTGCCTCTCTCTTTTTCTCTACAGAGGTTCTGAGATTTTCTCATGAATGCTTTAGTTAAATGAAGACCAAAAGGCTAGGGATAAATGCCAGCAAGGAAGCATTGTCAAAGTAGCATGCTTGTGAATTTGAAGGTACAAAAATCAAGGAATAAGTGATGGCAACGTTTCTGCAACCTTCTGACTGTTTACTTTGAAATATAAATCACTGAATTAATTCATCGCCGACTAGAAACTTTGCTCTCCACATTGTTGATCTTCAATACCTATTAACCAAAGTGGCCAAAGGTAAACAACATTAGAAGAACAGCAGACACTCCGTTTTGGGGACCAGACAAATCTGCTAACTACAGACAATTATATTGATCTAATTTATATCCTGGACCTGCCAGTTTTAGACTTTCCAGAGACTGAAAGTTTTTCCTACATTTGCAGCGTTGCCCCCGGTCCGGGGGTCGAAAAGCCGCACGTGCTTATCCCGGCAGGCTGTGCAGAGCAAAGAGCCGTCCTGGTTCCAAGCTGCACTGTAGATGACATCCGGGTGCAACTCATCCAAGGAAATGGCCGCTTGTCCAACACTCACGTCCCAGACTTTCACCACATTGTCGCAGCCTGTAGCAGAATGGGATGAGGACAAGACTCATGAATGGGAAGGTGGCGGATTGCAGTTGTTGCCCTGGGCCCATCTTTGGGCCTGATTTTCCTTACCTGCACTCAGCAGAAGGTTCTGGGCTGTTGGGTGCCATGTCACAATCCCCACCCTCTTAGAGTGGCCTTCGAGAGTCACCAGAGGTTCATTCAAAGACCTTGTAAGGCCACCTTCAGGCACCGACCAGACCTAAAAACACACACACAAGACAAGAAGTAAAGAAGATTGTCAGAGGACTGGAAAGACAAGACACCCCCTACTTTGCCAGAAAGATTATGTTGTCTCACGTCGGCCTACCTGCCTGCCTGTGTGATCAAGTCCTAAAGGTGACCCAGACAAGAGTGGGCATATATTTAATATTTTGGAGGTGATCTAGTTCGATGCCTTGAAATGTTGCTGAGAACAGATCGCATGCATGTGACTCTGGAGCATAGGAGGCAAACTGTGATGCGTATTACTTGGTAAAGAATCCCCAGATAATCTTGCTGTGCTGTCCAAATTCCCCATTCGGATAAAGTTTCCCTCCATTTGATACTTCTTTAAGCGTCCTTGTCTATATATGTCATTCATTTCCTCCCACAATTCATTGCTCTTTGCCCTCTCAAACTCCTCTTTATCTTCCAGAATGGGACGTTCAGCTTGTCACTTCTGTATTATATTCTATATAATATTTACATCTCTATTGCTTTCTGAATATATACTTTATATTTTTATTATATTTTTATGTAATCATTATGCATTGATTTTACAACTCTTTTCAAGCCAATTATATCACCTATTCAGAGGTGGGTTCCTACCAGTTCCCACCTATTCGGTAGAACCGGTTCGTCAAATCTACCGAACCAGTTAGAAGTTCCACCAGTGGACCCAGAAAGCAGGCCACACCTACAGGAGAGGTTCCAAAATTTTTTGAAACCCACCACTGATCCTTGGATATGATTATTCTACACTATCATGCTCATATTTATAAAACTCAGTGCCTCTGTGAAAGGTAAGGACGACTACTACGTTTGTGGTGCAATCAGAACATTACATGTGTTGAAGTTGTTTTAACGCAAACTAAAGATGCCTTTTAAAAAACAAGTTTACATCATATTCTTATGCATGCCAGTGCATAATTTAAGGTGGTTCTGACAAGTGTCGTCGGCATCTTCATATCCGGTCACATGGGCAGCAAGCCACTGCCATCTGGTCACATGGGTGGCAAGCCATGCCCACAAAGGAGGCCACACCCACGGAGAGGTTCGAACGATTTTTGAAACCCACCACTGCACCTATTCCATGTCTTGTAGTACTCTGTCTCTATCTCTCAGTTACATTGTTAGTTTGTCCATTTCTGCGCATTCTAGCACCATTTTTATGATCTCTGTACTTGAGGGAATGGTTTTTTGTTTCCAATTTTGGGCAAATGAGATTCTGGCTGTGATAATTATATGGAGCATAATATATTGAATATCCTTATTTTGAGGATAAATAAGGATACTCCTGATTTTTTTTTTTTTTTTTTTGAGGGAAAACAATTCCAGCAAGAATTGTTAAACGATGTTCTTGTAAGCAACAAGGCAAGGTTGTGACCAATGATGTCCTCAGGAACATAAAGTGCCTCTGACTTTGTGGTGTCTGGGCAAACTGTTCACTGGTGCCCTGAACCCAGTCCCTTCCCTTTCCTTCTTCCTTTTATTAATTTGACCGCTTACCATAACACTGCAGTCCTCGGATGCGCTGGCAATAATATGGTCATTGTGGGGACACCACTCTACATCTAACACAGGCGCTGTATGCCCTGAGACCACAGGGTGGGCCTTATCCAGGCGACCAGTCTGCAAAAATAGGAAGATAGAGAGAATGTTAGTTCTGATGCATCAGAAGTTTATTTCAAATGGCAACTCTTACTTTCCAGTGTTTGTGCCGTTTTCTGTATTCCATAAATAAGACATTTTACTTTGAGAACATGGCCCATAAAAGCCATATGGTGAGAACCAGGAGATCCAATTATTCCTGGGCTCATTGAATCAGTGTAGGTGAATCAGTGTAGAGCAGACAATAGGCTGGTCACATTCATTTCCCCCATAAACATCCAGAATTGGAAGAATGCCTTCAGAGTTTTAAGGCCTATCACAAGTACAAGTTAACCAGCGTCATCCTGTCCCGATCTCCTTAATCCTTACTGTCTCTACCAGCAGATGAGAGATAGAAAATGTAGCTTCACACAAAACCACAAGCTCTGGTTTATAAAACAAAACATAGCTAAAGGCATTACTCAGGTCAATCACTCTGAAATAGGTCTGTCTTCAGAATTTGAGGGTGCTAAAGTCAGCATGGATCGAGTATATAGTAGCTTAGCAGTTAAGACTCTGGATTCGTCAACCGGAAACTTGGCAGATTAGGACCCAAGCACCACATGACAAGGTGAGCTCCTGTTCTCGACCCTGCTCTTGCCCACCTAGTAATTCGAAAGCATGCAAATGCAACTAGATAAATAGGTTCCACCAGTGGGAAGATAACAGCATTCCATGAGCCTCAGTGTATAGTCATGCCAGGCTTCTTCGGCTCTGAAACAAGAGATGAGGATCACTCCCTAGCGTCGGTCACAACTGGAGGGGAAATCTTTACCTTAGTTTTACTTAAGGTCAGTATTGAGTTATCCCACTTGGATTTGGAAAGGGTGGGGAAATGGTAGAGATACAAAGAGGCTCAGGGCTAGAGGGAGATCCTTAGCAAGGAGGGAACAAGACAGAGGCCCAGCCATGTTGCTGCCCAACAATATATTAACAGGAAGATAAATTATCATCAAACGTTAAAAGTTTAAAACAGAAAAATCATGCAGCAGACTAATTGCAAGATCAAACTTTTAGCATACTAGGCATCTGGATTTTTTGCACCCTCCTCTTTTACTTCCAGTTATTATCTGCCAAGATCCTTCCATCTCTTTCTTAATTTTTTTCCCGCCCACCCCATTTTTCTTCTTTAATTAGCTCTCTCGCAGGCACGTGTTTATAGATCTCTGTTTCCACAGCGCCATCTAACCCACCCCCTTCCCAGAATCCCAACATCCTTCTGCATTCAGGGAAAATAACAATAGAGTTGCCAAATTTTCACCAAGGCGCCGTTTCTGTGCCTTTAACCGTAGCTGGATCCACAGACATTACTGTTGTCCCTATTTTTAATCTATTCAGTTTATAGGACACTTAACATGCTGAATCATTTTCATAGCAAATCACAACTTTTCACTTGTGAAGATGTTCTGTTAAGAGAATTGGAAGCAGGACTCACTGCTGGTTTTTTTTAAAACTTTTTTTAAAAGTTTGCTTCTACTTCTTATTTTAAATGGTTGGCAAAGCCCTTAAAACACCTGAGGCAACAGATGAGAAACTTTGCAACCATTTGCTATCCTTTCAGCAATTTCCACAATTTTAATTTTAAGGTTTTCATTTCCCCCATTCCCTCTCCTTCCATGACCTTCCCATCCATTGCCTCCAAGAAGCAAAAGCTGACCAGGCTGGAATTCACAACCTGAAATCCAGGAAAAACATTAGGCCAGTGGTTTGAATCTACTGCTACTTATCCAAATGGGAAAAAGAATAGAGATCTTATGGCCACCAGCCTGGTTTACATGCTGTCTGTCTCTTATGTCCTCCTCCCCTCCTTTCCCACACTGTTTATTGCTTGCTGTCTCTGAATCTTCTCCATGTCATGCTGAAGTCATGAGATATATCCTAGGGGCAAGCACAAGATCCTTGCCAAAGAAGTCTGGAAAAGCAACCAACTCTCTTGACCTACATCTAAACTTTGGTTATGAAAGGGGTAAAAAATGTAACGGCTAGAGTAACTCATAACAACGGTAGTCAACAAATTTGAAGGAAATTTCATGTAGCTGCTGCGGCCTCCCAAGGAGACGCTTAAAACATACAACTTGGCTGTGGGGAAGAGAAGTTACACGTTGCAGAAGGCAGGAGAGGAAGCCAATCCTCTGCTACCAAATATAAAGTTCAGATTGACAGAGGATGGGAGACCTTGAGGAACTAACTTGCAAGCTTTCATTTTTGAATGGGTTGGACCACAGGGATGAGAACCAGGATTGCTGAGTTTGGGGATCAACAATTGAAGAAATGGAGTTTAGTGTGAAGCTAGAATCGCCACGAGAAAGCACAGAGGAGAACTTTAATTATTGCCAACCGATGTTGGTTCTTTTTCCTCCTGCTGCCACCAAAGCCACTTCCTCTTCTTCGTTTTTTTTTCTTCTTTTTTTTCTCATCTTATTTCCGTAACAGGTCCTAACCATTTAAGGTAAAAAAAAATCAGCAGTTCCACCAATCCCTTCCCCCTTCTTGCACACTGTGCAAGTCCCCAGAAAAACCACAAAAAAGCAGAGGAAGGGCGAGAAGGCAGAAGTTAGATTTGCAGTTTTCTATGGGATCCCTTGGCAAGACACTGCCTTGAGCGCTGCTGAGAAGAAGGCATGGGATAAACCAGAAAAGCTTTGAAAGAGGTCTCAAAGCAAGGGGGGTTGTTTAAGAAGGTGGGGGAGGTCACCTTGGACAATGGCAGGACCAGGAAGGCTCCTCCACCACTGGCCTCCACGACGATGGCTAGGAATTGGGGGTTGACAGAGCAAAAGTTCCCATCCCAGGTCATTTGAGAAACACGGATGTCATCATAGCATTGGTCAGCTTTCACCGGTTGCCCGTAGACATGCCGGAACTTGCTGGACCTCACAACTTTGCGGCTCATGTTTCCTGCAAAACAGCACATTGTTAACATCCTACAGTCATCACTAGGAGCATGCAACCACCCCCACCAGCAGCACCACTTCCTTCTTGAAACCATGCGTCCACGTGAATCAATGATGGCCCTGAGCCCCATTTCACCACCTGCCAACCACGCTAAGGCCTCTCCGTCTCGGCCCAGCACCAACCCCAAGCAGAAGAACCAACTGGGATCAAGAAGATCTGATTAAAGCTGCAGCTTCTAAAGTCATGCAGCTGCAGAAGAAGATCATTGTGCAAGCCACACACCCCAGCCTGGGTAGACTCTCCAAGGCCCAAAAGCTTCCCACAGAATAGGAGAGCTCTTCAGAATACAGTAAATCTGAGTAAAGTGCTGCGTTCAAGTCTTATGCAGGCCAACCACCCCAAAGATCCCAGAAGATGAGTATGCAGCCCGGTCGTTTATTCACAAATTAGCTCCACCAGATCTCAGAATTATAAATAAATTAACACAGATGCAACCCTTAAACCCACACATTTTCTTCAATGGAGCTGAGCCTATTGCGTATGGGATAATTTATATCATTCTCACAACCACTCCAAGAAGAAAACCGTTTGAGGAATAAACATTTCTAAAAAGACTAGCTAGTTGGCTTCACCATTGGGGAAAAGGACTGCAGATCTCTCTGGCCAAACCCCAGGCTTTATTTCACCATTCTATGAGGAGTTCCACGTGCTGGACTATAACCCCCATCATTCCCAGCAAGGAGAGCTGGGCATCAGGAGGGAGAAAGCTACTCTCTTGAGTATGACATCTAAATGGAATGATGAAACGGCATTCCACTTCCAAGGCTGCTGGCTGATGTGGGTGGAAAAGAAAATGCCTTCCCAATTCTAAATAAGACAAAGTGCCAATTAAATTGGAGAGGAAGGGCTTCTGCTGTCTGAATTCTAATACAGTAGTATGCTCCCTGCCACACAGGGCTCTGTGCTTTGCCCATCGAAGTTCTAAAGCCAAGATAAAATCAACAGCGCAAGATTCTCCTTGCAACCCATAGCTCTGTCAGCAAGAGCCCCATTCACAACACAGAGACACACTCCAATCCTTTCGGTTACACACACGCACACACATCCTGTGCACTCACCTGCACCTTCCGTAGCTGATGTGCCACACAATGCATTAGGAATAGAGCGCTCAGGCTTTTTAAAAGCCATCGCCCAGGAACAGCGCTGGGAGGGCTATCTCTTAAAGGGCCAGCACACAGAAAGCTCACCACCTCTGCTTGTCATACTTTTCCTCACTTCCTCTCTTCCTCCCCCCCCCCCCCGCCTTTCTTTAGCATCCTTCAACCTGATGATGGCACAGAATTGCTGCTTTATTTGCACAGAATACTGTACAGACATGCAAGATGAGAGGGGAAATGACTACCTCTTAAGAAGAATTGTGTACAGGTTTCATTTGGACAGTTTCAAACTGTGAAGATCTTTTCTTTTTCCTGCTTGAAGAAGAGCCTTTCAGAGCTCAGAGACTTTCTAACTAGCTACGTGAAAACCCCATGGTGTTCCATTTTACTTCTGTATTTATTGTAGCGTGAAGATCTGCTTCAGATATTTCTGTCCCTCCCTGATAAGCAGGACCACATCAGTTCCAGAAAATGGTACCAGCTGCAAAACTGAGCTTCCCACAAAACACTAAAAAGCAACTGTTTTTAGCCCTCCAGGGTGTTGCTACCTCGGTCAGGTGATGGCCTCAAAATGTCACCCAGTTTGGAGGCTTCACAAAAGGCTATTGTAGATGGGCACACCAAGGCTTTCCCATCACCGTTTGCACCACTGCATTGTAGAACTTCAAGGGCAACCCCATATAGAACATGTTGTAGTGGTCAAGCCACAAGGCGACTTGTACATGAGTGTCTGTTTATAGAGGAAGCCCACCATCTTTTTTTTTTAGACATATACCGCTTCATAGAGCTTTCAGCCCTCTCTAAGCGGTTTACAGAATCAGCATATTGCCCCCAACAACAATCTGGGTCCTCATTTTACCTACCTCGGAAGGATGGAAGGCTGAGTCAACCCTGAGCCGGTGAGATTTGAACAGCCGAACTGCAGAACTGCAGTCAGCTGAAGTAGCCTGCAGTGCTGCATTTAACCACTGCGCCACCTCGGCTCATCTTAAAAATAGACTATGCTAATTACAGTAATAAAGACCTGAGAGTTTGTATTATTATAATTATTTCTTTTATTCATTAAACATGAAACTCAGTCAAGTGAACATTTATAGATGTGTCGCAAATACCATTGACTGGTGCTAATGGTTGATATGGGTTGCTGCCAGCGTCCTAGGTATCAACCAAGTATCTTCTTAAAATATATGATGTTCCTAGTAGCACAGTATTTTGCAGTTCTGCTGGTGTTGTTGCAGGAAACTGAATGGATAACATCATCATCATCAACAACAACAACATATAACTGAACATTCAAAAATGCATCACAAATACCATTGACTGGTGCTAATGGTTGATTCAGGTTGCTGCCAGCATCTTAGGTATCAACCAAATACCTTCTTACAATATACGATGTTCCGAGTAGCGCAGTTTTTTTGCAGTTCTGCTGGTGTTATTGCAGGAAGCTGTGATTTCTTGATGAGTTTTATAAAATTCTTGGATATGGTACAAAGTGCCCCGATGACAATGGGATTATTATGATTATAATATACTTTCATTTTGGCATGGAAAAGAGGGTGTGACTGATGATGATGATTATTATCTCTTTTATTCATTAAACATGAAACTCTGTCAACCGAATATTCAAAAACGCAACACAAATACCTTTGACTGGTGCTAATGGTTGATACGGGCAGCTGCCAGTATCCTAAGTATCAACCAAGTATCTTCCTAAAATGTACGATATTCCGAATAGCGCCGTTTTTTGCAGTTCCGCTGGTGTTATTGCAGGAAGCTGTGATTTCTTGATGACTTTTATACAATTCTTGGACATGGTACCAAGTGACCTGATGACAATGAGTATTGTTATGTGGTTAATCTTTGGTGAGATTCACAGCCTTTGGGGCTGGTTGGTAACTCAAAAGCTCGAGTCCTAACTAAGGATCTAGGAACTGTTAAGGTAACGTCAGAGGATATAAGCTGTTCCAAGTAGGTTGGTTTTTTGTAGAATCAGAATGTTCAAGTCTGATAGATTTAGAATTTCCAGATAGCGAGGTAGCCCTTTAGCTATTGCTCCAAGGGCTCCAATTACAATCGGGACAACACACAATTTCTTTATTACTATTACTTACTATTATTATTTGGTATTATTATTATTATACAATTGTATCACAGCGGCCAGTTGTTTCGCCGGATTTGGCATTGGTTACTAGTCGGGCCCCACCCAGGGGCCTAGGACGTCGTAACATATTTTCGTAATATGCATGCAGATCCAAGCAGTGCGGCTTTTTGCATTTGACTGATGGTGATTTTGTCAATTTTTAACTGTTTTAAATGTAATTCCAGTGCTTTTGGAATAGCACCCAGTGTGCCAATTACCACTGCTGGTTTGTGCCATAGTCGTTGAATTTCAATTTTTAAGTCCTGATATTTTGCGATTTTTTCATGTTCCTTCTCAGCGACCCTGCTATCACCTGGTATTGCGATGTCTATGATTGTGACCTTATTTTTCTCAACCAGTGTGATGTCTGGTGTATTATGTGCCAGTATTTTGTCCGTTTGTATACGGAAATCCCACAAGATCTTGACCATCTGATTTTCGGTGACTTTTTCAGGCTGAGGTTCCCACCAGTTTGTTGCTGTTTTAATATTATAATTTTTGCACAAATTCCAATGGATCATTTGCGCTACTGAATTGTGCCGCAATTTATAATCAGTCTGCATGATTTTTTTACAGCAGCTGAGTATGTGATCAACAGTTTCATCAGCTTCTTTGCAGTATTATTATTATTATTATTATTATTAGTAGTAGTAGTAGTAGTAGTAGTAGTAGTAGTAGTAGTAAAGGTAGTCCTTGACTTAACTATTTATTTAGCAACCATTCAAGTTACAATATTACTAAGAAAAAATGACTTATGACCAGTCTGTACTTCAACGGTCACAGCATTTCCACAGTCTCATAGTCAAAATTCAGGCACTTGATTAACTGGCATGTATTTATAATCATTGCAGTGGCCTGGGTCATGCAATCATAATTTGCAACTTTTCCAAATGGCTTCCAATAAACAAAGTCAATGGAGAGAACTGGATTCGCTTAACAACTGCATGAATAATTCCATAACTACACAACTACAATGATTTAACAATTGTGGCCAAAAAGGGTCCTAAAATTCAGTTTGACTCACTTAACAACTACCATGCTTAGCACTGAAATTCTGGCCCCCATTGTGGTCGTAAATTGAGGACCACCTGTACTATTTTCCTGGCATTAAGAAAACATGAAAGCTGCCTTCCCCCAAACAGTTAAGCTCATTCTGAATTAATCTATGTATTGAATTTGCCGAATATACTGAATCATAAATGAAACAAGCAAGTTGAATGTCACAACCTGTCCCCAAATTTAAGCTATACAGATATAGCCTCTAGATTTTTTAACGTGTTTAACCAGTCATCTATTGTCAAAAGGTGATTCTAGTAGGGCTAGGGTTAGGCCTAACCCTGGCCTGCATTTTCTTGTCTTTTAATGTTCTAGCCATCTTCTCCAACTCAGATTGTGGAAAGAATTTGAAAAAAAGAGCCTGTGAAAGATTTCAAAGGAGAGGACACGGCAGGAGGGAAATCGGCTTTTACCTTGTTTGTTTGTTTTGGGGGGGGGAGTCAGTTACATCATCAGAGTGGGTAGGGCTTATCTTTTCAATCTGCTTTTTAAAAATATTTTTTTTATTTTTTATTTTCAAAACAAACACAACGCATAAAATCTTCCTTCTTTACATACTTTAGAAAGTGCATCAGTTGGTTACAAAAGGCTTTCGTGCATCTCTTCCACAGTCATCAAGCATAATTCATATTAACTCAAGTATTTTAACTCAGATATTTATACATGTTACCATCATCATACCTCCATTTTCATTTGACTATAATTGTTTAAATGTCCTTCATCATAAAATATACCAAGATTTAATACATAACCACATACTGGCATTTCATTTACTATTTCTAAAATCCTCCAATATCACTGAATCCTTATGTCTCATTCTACCTGAACATCCATAATACTTAGTAACAAAATTTTCTAATCCTCCTTTCCAAATCACTGTTTACAATTTACATCCAGTTTCCAGTTATGTTGTACCCATACATAATATATGTGACTGCTGCTGAGTCACAACATATATATATATGTATGTATGTATGTATGTATGTATGTATGTATATGTGCATATATATATATATGTATGTATGTATGTATGTTATCATTATCCCTCCTTTATTTGACTATACTCTGTATCATAACATTTCCCCCCTAATAATCCCCCTAATAAAAACTTAACTGAATCTAACTTAGTTCTTTTTTTATTAACCTTTATATATAATCCAAAAGGATTTCTAATCTTCCTTTCATGGGTACCATTCAATATTCATATCCAATTATTACTTATCATAACACTACACATTATATACATTATTATCATTATCAATTATTTATTTAACTATATCTATTGTCACTAAATTTCACTAAGTTTAACTAGTTTTAAATTATATACTTCCATCTATCAATCTGTATCTTTCCAGTAGCAAAACAGTCTCAGGTCTTCTGCCATTTGTGGTGTCAGTCCTCTAATCATCTCCTTATTCAAGTTTGTATGGACTCCTCTTAGCAACTCCTTGCTTATAAAATCTCTCATGTAATTTTGATGCCGTTCTTCTGTTTCCTTAATCAGCTTATCTTTAATTGTCAGTAGTGTTATCAATGATGTTGCTAATAAAATTTCTCTCTTTAAATCCATAAATTCTTTTGTTTTTCTTCTTCTATGTCTTGCCATCTGGGGTAGAGTTCCCCTCCATTTAATTCCTCTTTCAGTAATCCATTCCTTCCATTTCCAGAAAAAAACCAATCACCATAAATATCAGCAAATTTAATTTCTTTATGGTGATTTTCCTCTTCAGTTTTTAGGATTCTAACCTCTCTACTTTTTCCACTTGATAAACATCTCCAGCTTTTTCATCATATTTTACTGTTAAATGCTCTAAGTCTTCCAACTTCTTCTCTGTCTCTCAAATGTGTTTGATAATTTCTGGATTTCAAAGAATATCTTTGCAGGCTTAAAGTTTCTTTCTGCTGTTGAAATTGTGTCATTATCTCCAGCTACAAACACTGCTGCTCTAGCTTGGAAAGTTTTTACAAGATTAAGCATAGATTCACAATAAAGTTTTATTTTCACTTTTCTCTGGTTGAAGATATACTTCAAAGGGACATCTGTATGCTTTTCTTCTTATCACTCTCTATAAACAAGCAGCGAGACCTTGGAGTGCCAAGCCAGGATAATCAGTAAGAAAAGTAAAAGTGTTTCATTTCCAATACACAAACCTCCAGCCTCCAAGTAGCAGTGTTATTGTTGCAATTTTCTTTGTTTCTTTTTGTATCTTTTTTGTATTTCAAGTTTTAAAAAGGTCCAATTCTTGAATGAGTTAGAAAAACACGCACAGTAATGAAAGAGGAGAATTTTAGTCCATAGGTTACAGAGAATAATAAAAGAAAAAAAATAGAAGAACACTTAATCCATTCGTTTTAAAAGGCTTGCATCCATTCCATCCATGAACATAGCATTTAAAAAGTAAGATAACCCATTGTCCAAAACCATTCCAAACTTAATTCTGCCGCTTATTTCTTCTGTTCTCCAATTTAAATTAATTTTAAGTTTTTTATAGGCAGTCTCTTTTAAAATGGTAAAAATTCCTCACCAGCTGGAAACACTTTCTCTTTCCATATCCTTCCGTTTTGGAGCTGTCCTGACTTTATCAGCCTTGGCTGGATTTTTTGTTGCCAGCTTGAAGAACTTCTCTTGCATTGATCAGGGACTTTGCGATGTCCCTGAGATCAGCAAGACGTATTCTTCCTGTTCATCTCTGCGGGACGGTTTAGGTCTGGTTGGACCACCCAGCGGCAAAAGTATCGACTGTGGTCTCGGAGCATCGAGACCGCACGTCCGTATTGTCGCGACGTTGGCTCCTCATCTCCTCAACCTGCTTTTATATGGTTGTATGGAAAGCCAAATGGGGATGAAATGGTCCAACATGCTTTACTGCTTGTAAACTTTCTCTTTAATAAACTAAAATTGTAGTAGTAAAAGGATTTGCTGTCATACTTTGGGATGCGCAAATAGGACAGGCAGGGGAAGGCTGCAGCTCACGGGGAGGATCACCCTGACCTACAATAAGAAGCAGGACTGAGACATTAAACAGGAAAGAGCTTTTGCAGGGCATAAATAGCACCCAGAAACATTGGGAACCATTGAAGCAGAGGTTGTTTGCTCCCACTTTGGTCCAATTTGGCCAAACCAGTAGTGGAATTAGGCCTGGGTTGTAGAACCGGCAGCAACCCAGGCCTGCCAAACTGGTTCCCTCACTGTTGCTGGGCTGCTACCATTTTGGTTTTTAGTGACTGAGCATGCACAGTTCACTATAAATTGTTCTGTGCATGCACGAAGAACAATTTAAATTGAACAGCGTACGTGTGCACAGGCAAAGCGAGCAAGCGCACAGGTTGCGTAAAGGTTGCAAACCAGTAGTAAAACCGGCAGCAACCCACCCCTGCATTGAAGGCATTGAAATAGAATAACAGGAAAATAGTTTTGCAGTGAGTGTGCATAAACACAGTACTCGCCTGCAAAGGAAACCTAAACAGCACAATTGCTGACACTGTTGGTAGGAGAACTGACAACTTGGGCACATCAAATTGAACCAAGATTTTAAGGTGGAAGACAAAACGTTTTCCTGAGTCTGGAAGTACAGCTCCAGGACTGAACAATATCTGAATCGCCGTCCATCTTTCCTGCCCTTGGATTCAAGACTGCCAAGAGGAATATCTTCCTTTCTTTAAATTCAGCCTTGAGAAACAGGAACACAGTTAAGCAATCATTCCAGATGAATCACCTTCTTCAGTGCCTGGCAGCACAAACCACAGACCAAACTTTATTCTATTTGAAAACGGCAAGTATAATCGCTGCGATCCAATAGACATTTGCTGGGAAGTCTTACTTAGGAGAAGAAGATGGGAGGCTGCATATTTAGAATGTAGAGCTCTTTCAACCACAGACTTCACATCAAGACAATTGATGCCTTCTGTGTGACATCTGGCTTGCATTTTGCTGCTAAGCAATCATGTGAGTGATGAGAGAGAGAGAGAGAGAGCAAGAGAGAGAAAGAACATTTTAAATTCAACTATGGTTGAATTTACGGTATTTTTCCCTCCCATTTAACAGAGGTCCAATTTTTGGAGACTGCTGAACAACTCCCTGCATGATTCCTGGCCAGGTTTTCCAGAAGTATTTTGCCATTGCTTCCTTCCCAGAGCTGAGAGAAAGTGACTGACTCAAGGCAGGGGTGAAATCAACTTACCTTTGCTATTGGTTTCCAAATGTAATCTTTTGCGCATGTGCAGAGCATCAAAAATGGGACATGATGATGTCTGGGTGGGTGGAGCCTGCTACCGAGGGCGCCTGTAAGTAGAACAGTGGAATGAGAGAATCCGTTGTGCCATGCGATTTGGATTAGCTAGAAATCAGAAAATCTGACGAGTCTAGCTAATATAAATTGTGGATCACAGCGGAGCATTGGAATCAGCATTTTTTTACAACGGTTCGGGTGAACTGGTCCAAATTGATAGCATTTCCCCCCTGGCTTAAGGTCACCCAGCTGCCTTCTTGCCCAAGGCAGGACTAGAACTCAACCTCCTGGTTTTCTCGCCTGATGCCTTAACCACTACACCAAACTGCCTCTCATGTATTGTATTAGATTCCACCTCAGATAATGCTCTCAAAGTGAAAAATATTTACCATTCCAGTTCAATTTGAATGAAGAACACTCCTAGCACTACAAATACTAAAATTCATGTAATGGAACTAAAGTCAGAAGAACTTCATTATGACCACCTTATATAAAATTAAACATTTTTATATTTAACTTTGTTTAACTTTTAAAAACTCCCAACACATTGCCTTTGACAGGCTTTCCATCCACTGTTCACAACAACTCACATCAATGGGGGCTATAAATATTTTTTAATAAGCTGAATGTACAAGTAGTATTTGACTTACAATCAGAATTGAGCCCAAAATTTCTGTTAAGTGAGACATTTGTTAAGTGAGTTTTGCCCCATTTTACCATCTGTCTTGCCACAGCTGTTAAGTGAATCACTGCAGTTACTAAAACGGTTAAGTGAATCTGTCTTCCCCATTAACTTTGCTGGTCAGAAGGTCACACAAAGTGATCACGTGACCCTGGGACACTGCAATGGTCATGAATATGAAGAGTTGCCAAGCATGATCATATGGTATAGCAAAGGTTGTAACGGTCCTAAGTCACTTTTTTCAATAACTTTGAACAGTCACTGAATGAAATCTTGTAAATCAAGGACTGCCTGCATTTCAAGAACCTCAAGGTAGAACACAGACTGCATACACCCTTGCTCCTTACCGTAACCCTTGAAAAGGATAACTGATGCTTCACACTACGTTAATCCAAAGGTACACAACATGTTTTAGACCAAGTGTGGTTCTTTCAGTGGTGCATACCAGAAGCTCCCAAACACAAGACCATGTCAACTGTTACATTTGTTTAACTTACATATAAATATCGTGACCCGTCAAAAGCGCGTTCCACAAAAGCGTGGTTGACGAAATCGCGTATGTGACGTCATCACAACGCGACGAAAAAGATCGAAAAATTGAAATAAAAATTAAATTACAGCAAGCCAATTCACATAAAGGTAAGGGTTAGGTTAAGGGTTAGGGTTAGGTTAAGGGTTAGGGTTAGGGTTAGAGCGTTAGTGTTACGTTTAGCGTTAGGTTAAGGGTTAGCGTTAGGTTTTTCGTTACGTTAAGGGTTAGGTTTAGGGTTAGGTTTAGGGTTAGGTTAAGGGTTAGGGTTAGGGTTAGGTTTAGGGTTAGGTTTGGGGGGGTTAGGGGAAGGTTTTAGCTTTATTTTTACATTTTTCGATCTTTTTCGATCTTTTTCGTCGCGCTGTGATGACGTCACATACGCGCTTTCGTCGACCGCGATTTTGTCATCCACGGTTTTGTGGTAGAACCATAAATATAACTACAAGAAAAATGCTGAATAAATATTTCTCTTAGGCCGCTGGGGCAGCGAGCCGCTGGAGGGGCTGCCCGGGCAGGCGGGGGGAGCAGTCGCCTTCCAGCTGCCTTGCCTTCTGCCTGAGGGCGCCTGGGATGGGTTGGCCCTCCAGCGGGCCCTGCGGAAGCAGACGCCACCCGACAGACAGCAGGAGCCGCTGCCCGACAGTATTTTCCCTCCTGAGATGTGATTTCACATAAAGCCATGTATCCTGTGGGAGGAACGGCCTGAGAAATGCCCCCGGAGGGCTACGGAAACTTATTTGGAAAGCAGAGTGTGAGCAAAGCCTTTAGTTGCTGTGTTTTCTACCCCCACCCTAGGAAACCATCTCCCCCCTCCCACTTGCCTTGAACCTGCCCGGACTTGCTGGAGGCCACAAACAAAGTCTTTGGGCCCTTAGAATTGAGGCTCCTGTTTGATTCTCTTCTGCTTTTCAATTCTTGGGATGCAGGCAAGAAACTCCTGCTGCCTTCTAGCCAACTTCATGCTGACATCTTAGGGTGGAGAAGAAAGAAGAAAATATATGAAGTTCGTTATTGCTTTTCAGATGTCTCTAACGGCTTTTTGCTATATGATGTGTACTCTGTCTTTTCCCCCTCTGGGGTACTGTACTAATTAAAACTGAAATGTATTTCTCTTGATGGCTGTGATCATTTTCTTTCTATGATATCAAATTTTGGTAAGAGTTTGAGGAGTTGCTTGCAGCTCAATTTATGCACTATGTTAAGCCACAGTGTTTTAATCAAGGTTTACTGGATAGATCACAATTAACTGATGTCACACACACAAAGTCATTAAGCAATGTCAAGAGTAAACTAAACCACAGTCTCACACTTTCACACAATGTGTGAATCCGGCCACTGACAAGATCTGGATTTCCCAATAGATTTTAATGGTTAAGTATAGATGTTAAGACAAATGCCTCCCTCAGATTGTAAGATAAATAAATCTTTACAGAGGAAGCCTGGCCTGGTTGAGCCTCATGGATAATTTTCACTCAGCCTGGAAAAGGCACAGAACTAAATCTCAAGCAATTTGACCTCTCCATTTATTATCTAATTTTATGAAGGCCTGAGGCAGGCAATGCAGACTGTGTGGTTTTGATATTGGTCTTGGTGTTCATCAAAGCACTCTCATCACTTCCCATGGGAATGGTTTGGGTGGAAGACCACTTATCCCAGCTAATTATTTAATGAACATCTCGAGGGTGCCCCATCGAAGAGCTTTTTCTCTGACAAGATTTAACCCTTACCATCTCTGCTAACAGAGGGAAGATATAATAATACCACAGCACAAAACTAACAGACTAGGACAGGTGTTGGATCTGGAGCCCACATGAGGGTCTTCCGTCCCTTTGCTGCAGCTTCCTGTTGCCCTGTCACAGCAGAGGGATGAAAGAGCTGTGGCCCTGTCATGGGGGTGGCGATGGCTGGAGCCTTAGTGAGGGAGCGAATATTGTATTTGCCTTTGCACGGCAACAGAATTCCGCCTTTGTTGTGGTACATTTGCTGTTACCGCCAGCAAAAAAGGGCTGAGAGAGAACGGTGGGGGCAGATCTTGCAGGGTGGCGCCATTCTCCAAGCCTGGCCTTCCTCATCAGCGGGGCCAAGAGAAAAAAGAGGGTAGTGTGGAAAAGTGCTCCTCTGGGATTGAGTGTGGGAGGGAAAAGGGAGCAGAGGGAAGGGTAGGGGGGCTTCTAGGAGGAAAAGCCCAGCTGGCTTTCCTTTTGGCATGTCCCAATGGGAGTCTGACAACCAATCAGAATACATTTCTTACACAGGAACAGGATGCTCCAAAGTGGGGCACAAGAGAGGTATAAATCTCTCTCTCCCTCCTTCCCTCTCTCTCTCTCTCCATCTTTCTCTCATGTGCTTGACTGCCCAGGATCTCAAACCATGTGGTCCTGTCCACCATTAAACCATCTTTCCAGACATGCCTCCATGTTTCCATTGTCTTTCTTCCCACTTGGAACTGAACCCAGATGGACATTTCTTCCAACAATTTGGCAACCCAGATGGGACTCCAAGCTAACCTGACAATGGGCCTGGCCCAGGTAAGTCTTTTTGCCAGAAGCAGATCCATTCAGTTTGTGGGTGAGTTTTCCTGGACCTTGGCCATTTGGAACAAAGGTTTTAAAGGGGTTTTGAGTTTTGAGCTCAAAGGCTACTTGGGAAGAAGGTGAGTACCTCTAAATTTTAACCTAGCCCAGGAAGTGAAAGAGAGCATGTGTCTGTGTGCATGAATGCACTTGAGAAAAATATTCCCTTCTCTGCCACAGCAGAGTCTTGTGCCTTTCCTAACCACAGAAAGCAGAGCCTAGAACGTATAAGGGGTCAGACCCAGAGCACAGGATCTTCTGTTAAGAAAAGGAGAAAGTGTGTGGGAAGGGATTGAAAGGCAAGTGAGAGGTTCGCTCTTGGGTGACTGGCTGAACATCATTGACCAGACCCCTATTCTGGAAAGGAGGTATCCATTACTCAAATTTCGGCAACAGAGTCCTCCCAGGCTATTTGCCTGAAAAACTGAGTTGTTCACCACAGGTTAGAAGGTACCTTCACCTGTTTGGGGTGGAGTATTCCGTGGATGTGAGGGACCCAAGTATAAGAAAAGTGAGTGGAGCTTTGGAGTCTTGTTGCGGACAGTGGGAGGAGCAAATCAGGAAATGGGAAGCTCAGTGTCTAGGATTCCACTGAAATCTCCCCTGAGGGAGGCCTGGAGTCGGGACAAATTGCCCGTCCAGGCAAGAATGAGGAAGATGCACGCACACAAGCTTTTTGGAGATTTTTTGATGGGAACAACCAGGGTGTGTAAAACTGAGAGTTCTGTTTTCCTCTCTTTTTCTCCTTGACATAGCCTTGACATACCCTTGAGGTAATGGCAACTGTAAAATGTCTCCAATCCAAAAGACAAAAATTTAAATTGCTACAAAAATAAATAAATAAATAAAAGCACTGAAAGAAAATTCCTTCACCCAGTTTAATCTGGCCAGGGTGAAGAACACTTGAGGTCAATTTTCTTTCCTTTCTGTACTTTTAAGAAAAGTCCAATTTTAAGAGGGAATGTTTTAAGTTCACTTACAGGAAAAGTTTCATCTTTCTATTTACTGTGTGTTTAAATGATTTCATCCGCCTATCCTTTTTCTGAAGGACGTGAATCCAGTTTCCCCCCCACATTTGTTATGTTGCCATTTTTTTTGAAACTGATTTACCTGTTTAATTACTGTAGTACTGGTGTTCTCCCCCCTCAAACTTTGTCTGCAAGCTATCTACCCCATCCCCCATCCCCCCATCTCTAATCCTCTTACAATGCCTTTCTTGGGAGGATCACCCACAAAGGGGGGAGGACGTCTTGTTTTCATGTCTTTCAGTCCTGCACAGATGACTCTGCAACTTGTGGAAGCTGACTCAGATGCTGCCTCCAGAGGAGACCTTCCATCCATTTGAGCCAGGAATTGGCTTTGGATCCAGCCCTCCACCTGAAAGCCATCATAGCAACCAGAGTGGAGCAGACCTTCCCATGCCTGAATGATAACCCGTACCACCAAGCCAAGTTTAATGCCACCCAGCAGACATGAAAGAGAGGACCCTGAGATGGACAAATAAAGACTTTTCAATCCCCAGAAGACAGCTGGAAAGACTATGGGGGAGGGTGGAAATTCATTGAAAAGTTTTCTTTCTTGTCTCATTTAAGTTGTATTCAGTTAAGTGGACCCTGGGGGATTGTATTTGGAAGTGGTTACCACAGCAAGTTCTGAAAACCTTGGATTTCTGTCTGGTGGGAGTGAAATTTGTCCAGCATGTTTGTATTGCCTGTATTCTAGAAGTAGCTGCATACACACGAACATACAGAGAGACACACCATTGACTGAAACTATCCCCTTCACCTACCTCCTCACAAAGCTTCTCCTTTTTGCTCTGTGGCATTAAGGCCCAAGCAGTCATGCCTACCTGCTAATTCCATGTGGGAGGGGCATCCCACTCAGGCAATTCCCTCACTGAAGAAATAGCAGAAAAGAGATCTCCAAAACCCAAGCCCTGACTGTGACTCACAAATGATGCTGCCCAGTTGCCCAGTAAAGCAGGATATGTTGCACTGGTGGTCTCATTGGTAGGAGTTCTAGGGCACATTGTGTGTAATTTAAAAAATACTAAATAGCCTGGATTGTACAATAGCTAACTTCAATTTAGCCTCACAAAACTAAGAGCTAGGGCAGGTTTAGCACCATCTCTTGGAAATGGGCAGCCTGTAATTTAAAGAAAAATCATGGCTGTGAAGAATTTTGGGACTTGTGCTTGCTTGAAATCTGACTGGAAGCTCACAGAAAGTGGTATCTGACCTCTGCAAATAATTGGCATGAAAAATTGAATACTGTAAATTTATTTCCAGAATGTTTCCCCTGGCTGCTAAACCTTCATAGTTGAAAGCTTTCCTTTAGGGAGCCATTGAAGAAATCCTTTTCTGCTACCTCTATCAATGCCTTCCCCTTTGCATCAGAAAAATTAAAAGCACTCATCAAGTCTCCCTGATCTGATTAATATTTAATCTTTGCCAATAACATGTTTATTCCACCTGCATATTTTGGCAAAAAAAGGGGGGATTGTAGGAAGTTATCACCCATCCATCTCCTAGAAGAATGAAATATTCTAGGAAATATTAAAAAGGCAGAATATTATACCTCCCTGGATGAGAAAAGGAGAAACATGCTCTTGGAAAGCAACACCCGCCTTTGTTAATAGCCC
This sequence comes from Thamnophis sirtalis, assembly GCF_051295495.1. NCBI lineage: Eukaryota > Metazoa > Chordata > Lepidosauria > Squamata > Natricidae > Thamnophis > Thamnophis sirtalis. The sequence continues at coordinate 120,559,634 of NW_028261384.1, forward strand.
TAGTGCCAACTTATCTACAAGAGAAAAGGCTGGGCCATCTTATCTACAAGAGATGCTCACTCTAGGGTGATAGGATTAGCCCTCACTCAAGATCCAAACCAGGACAAAGCCATTAAGCCATAATAGGAATTGCCCCAAGCCCCTGGATGATGTAATGATCACCCAGCAAGATTCAACCAAGCCTGGGACTCAAGACAACCTACAAAATTACCCCTGCATGGCCTCATGGGAGTCTGATAACCAATCAGTATACATTTCTTACACAGGAACAGGAAGTTCCAAGGCAGGGCCAAAGAAGTTATAAATCAATCTTTCTTTCTCCCATGTGCTCGACTGCCCAGGATCTCAAACCATGTGGTCCTGTCCAGCATTAAGTGATCTTTCCAAAGAGCCTCCATATTTCCATTGTCTTTCTCCCCACTTGGAACTGAACCCAGATGGACATTACTGAGCCAGCGTTACATTGAGTTAATTAAGACAAAATCTCTTTGAAGTTTGCTTGCTTCCTTTCTACATCCGGGCTCTATGGCCTCATCTCATCCACTCCTGCACTCCTTCCCCATTTCCTTACCAGTTCCTCACAGACGCTTAAAGTTTAGTTGTAGTTCGACTTGAAACTAATGAAACGTCTGCAAGAAAACAAACAAGCTCAGAGAGCACCAAGGACACCTCACTGCACACCTGAACTACAAATATTCTCCTACATTGGTCGTTCTACTCGCAGAAAAAGCATAAAAGTTCTTACGAAACATACTTGTGGGTTTCGGTGTTCTAAAGAACAACGGAAAGAGCCAGTGTGGTGCAGTGGTTTTAAGGCACTAGGCTACAAACTGAGAGATTGTGAATTCTAGTCCCACCTTGGGCATGAAGCCGGATGGTTGACCCTGGGCCAGTTGTTCACTCTCAGCCCTAGGAAGGAAGGAAGGAAGGGCAAACTACTTTGAAAAATTTGCCAAGGAAACTGAGGAAAACTCACAGGAGGGGGGAAGAAAGGAAGGAAGGGAGGACTGATTGGTCATAACAGAAGCGTGCATTTTCCCTGACAGAGTTTCTTATTATGTGCCCTATGAGATAAATGTATTTATCTGCTATACTCTTGTTAATTCAGTGAAGTATCCCAGGGCACTGCCAGGATTGAAGCGGATCTTGCAAAAGATGCCCCAGGACCTGGTCTCATCTCTGTACCCATCAAGCATTCCATGTTCTTGTTTCTCTTCCTCATCCCCATTTGCTCTTCTAGCACACTTTCCTTTGATAGTTGTACTTCAAATCTTAATTTCTCCAGAGGGGCTCAAATAGTGGAAACAAGGGAGGGAGAGAGGGAGAGGGCGGACTGTCCTAATGACCTGCTGGGTAAGGGTGGGGGTGTCATGTGACTGGATGGGAGTGAGTGACATTGAGTTGGCCACGCCCACCCAGGTTTTGTGGCTCCCTATGTTTTCTTTTCTTTGGGAAATAAGTCCAAATGACTCTTTGAGTGTTTAAGATTGCTGACCTGTTTTAGACTAATAAAAACCATACTTAGTTTTAAATTGCAGAGAGCAATTTATTTGATGCTTTCAGGAGAGTTACATTGGGAAAGATTTTTTTTCAAAATAACCTATTAAGGTCTATCAGCAATCAAGTTCTGATTATTACTGACCCAGCTGCTAGTCTGTTTTTTTCCTCTCCTGTGGGTGGAGTGTAACCTTACCTTTTCTACTGTGCCTGAGGCAAAAAGATTAAGCATGTGGTTTTTGCTATTACAGGGCTTATTCTGAACCTGTTTCAGTTGGTGGAATTTCAAATGTGCTTGTTGATTTCCAGCCAGACATATTTTAGAAAATGGATTGGGTTTATTTTTATTGTAATGCACTTCAAAGAGCTGGCTAAAAGGAAAAGCGTAAGGTTAATAAATGTAGCAAATAAAGGCAGCCTGGGGAGAATTCTTGCCACTGCACAATTGAAACTCAATGGCTTCTTTATTTACATTTAGAACAGGATAGAAGTAAGAGTGTTTGTTCAAAAACAAAGTCCATATTCCCACAAGGCACTAAGCCACAAACTGGACCACTACTCTAACTTAGGGGTAGAAAATGTGCTTCCATCTTTTCACAGCAGATTGTTGAAGTCTACAACGCCATTCCTATCTTTCGAGGTGGAAAGCCCTGAAAACCGCAATGATGCAATCGGCAACACACACACACACACACACACCCCTACGGCACCCAGCATCACCTCTTGGCCCCTCTGCAAAAGTCGCTTTTCCTCGGTGGAGCTTAAGAGATCCTGCAAACCTATTTAGGCAATGTATTTAGGATTTTTCAGCGATCCAGATTTAAGTCACAGGAAAGCGAACCTGCTGCAACTATTCCAACTAATGTTGCAATTAACGTTTGATGGAAGGAGCAGTCGACAGGTGCGACGGGCGTCATTGTGTTTTCCAACTTGCTTCGCTGCATATTTTCTAGCGCCTGGGTTCGGTGGGTTTCGCGAAAGTCTGGCTTAAATGGAGCATGGCTAAATTAATCAGGGAACTCGTGTCGTGCAGCATATTTTCCATGCCCGTTGTGGGATTCGAACCCAATATTTGGATGGAGGGAAAAGCACCCCTTAAAATAAGCCCATATGTGCAGCGTCAAGGATTGGAGGCGCGCTGAGCCAAAAGGCGGGGCCCAATGGGAGTCAAGCGCGCGCGAGCCCGAGGGTGGAACCTCATCGTGGTGTGGAATGTTTTGGGCGCGGCGCTTCCGGGTTGGACTCCTGACATTTCTATCCAATCCGGACGCGCCGCGGCCCTCACAGCGCTAGTAGGCAATACGGACGCATGCGCTGTTTGAAAGAGCTCCAGCCGCAGCTCCCAAGGAGCGCATGGGCAGTGCTTTCCTCGCCGTTTCTCCAAAGAGCGCGTGCGCGGTGTGGTCGGGCGGTGTCGGTTCCGGGTAAAGCGGGGATAGGAGCGGCTGCGGGAGCTTCTTGATTAGATCAGCCATGGCTGCAGCGGCGGCGCCGGGCGGGGCGGGAGCCGTGCCAGTGTCCGGAGTGCCAAGATTGGGAGTCGAGACCGTGAAAGGTCAGGCATTTGACGTGGGACCACGTTATACGGACCTGCAGTACATCGGCGAGGGGGCATATGGCATGGTCTGGTAAGTGAGCGCGAGCCCTGCAGATTGGCCCTGAACGGGAACCATACCTGGCCGAAACGTCCCAAGAGTTATCTGGCGTGCCTCTTCCCTCAAACTGGCTTCGCGCGGCCACCGTACCCACCTTTAAAAGCTTCCGCCATGTTATTTGTTAGTTACCGAAGTCCTGCAAGGCTGCACGTTATTTTACTTGAAGCGCGGCTTGCTTCCCCTCCGCGCTCGCGCCCCCCCCCAAACTCCTTTAAGGGTCCCTGCCCCGCCGGGTCTTTTCCTTCTGCACCCGGCACCTGGCGACTTCGGACCCGTTCCGTTGCAAGGGCGCGTTGCAGCGGCCGTATGTCAAACCTGGCTTCTGAAACCCCAAAGAGTCGCTGTCGCAGCCAGCGGCCCTGCCAAGTCATTGTATTCCAAGCGCCTCCCCGAAAGCCTTCTTCGCTGTTATCGTCCTGTGCCAACATTGTGAAAGGCTTAGGGTGCCTTAAAGCTGGGAGTTGCTTTATTACCAGTAAACTGGTGTACTTTTTGTACTTGTCGGTTGTCGAGATAACAAAACAAAAAAACCGCGAAGATTAACACTTTCCTTCTGTCTGTGGGCGCAGCAGGTTCAGTAAAACAGCCTGATGACGAAATTTATTTAGTTCCATAAATCACATTGGGGAGGGGGGGCAGAGCATTTCTCTGAAGTGTTGGCAAGCCTGTATCTCTCCATCCAACCTTTATGCGTTATAGTTATAGCAGCCCTCCCATCCAGGTGTCAACTTCACCCGGCGCCTGGCCTGTTTAGATCAGTATCCCTTCAGGGCACCTATATCTTCACCACCTATGCTAAGTGTCATATAGCTCCTAATTGATCTAATTATAATACATGCTGGCTTCTTTGCTCTATCCAGCCTTTGGTTTACATTAAAGCGAAGGCTGTCTTAAGCAGGACTGTTGCTACAATGATTCTCAAGATATTTATTGAGAATTATTTTATTCCAAACAGCCATTCATTTAATGACTAGGGTTTAGTATTAGACTTTCCATGTTCTGTAATTCTCCATTTTTTTTTAATTGCTCGTAATCTGATCTGTTTAGATTTGGAACCAATATACTTTTCAGTGCAAGACATGTATATCCCCAAGTTTTTCTGTTGTAGAATGTGTATTTGATGTCAAGCAACCCAGTTTTCTGGATTTGCAAAACCTATCTGCTGTTGAGATCTCAGAGGTTTCACTTCTGTTCGGTAGCCTTGGCAACAGTCAGCTCTTTCTCAGATTATAATAGTTGTTGTCCCACATTGGTATAATGTGTTATTAGTGTTTTCTCGTTCCTTCCTTTGCTCTTTTGTTGAAGTCCAAAATTAAAATAAACATTAAAGCTTTCTGGTGGTTCATCTTTTGCATAGAATGTTTCTTCTTGTTGTAAATTTCTAGAGTGATCCTTTCCTGTTGGAGTGTGAAATGATTTATCAGTTTTGATAGTAAACAATTGTAGAGTCATTGTCTCAGACGGGCAGCTGTAGAAATGAAGTAAAAATAAATAAAAAATATACTGAGGATTCCAGTATGCATTTGCATTTGTTTCTTTACAGCTCATCATATGATCATGTCAACAAGATCCGAGCTGCAATCAAAAAGATCAGTCCTTTTGAGCACCAGACATACTGCCAACGCACACTGCGAGAGATCAAGATACTCCTGCGCTTCAAACATGAAAATGTCATTGGCATTAATGACATTCTTCGTGCACCTACCATTGATCAGATGCGTGATGTGTATCCTTGCAGACCAGTCTTGTGTCTTTTCATGTGTAGAAGGAATCTGTTTGGAGAAAGGTGTATGCATAGAGAAAATGTTCTATTATCTATTCAATCTTATTCTGGTCCATTTTTAATGAAATGCACTGCTTAGAAGCTTTAGCTCATTCTGAATATAATGATGTAAAATAGGGTATGATTATGCCAGAAACTGGGCTGGCTTCCATTTGCCTCCTGGCATGGCTCCAGGTGTTGCTTTCTTAATAATTGGACTTATGAAACAGTTGTCTCTTCTTCTCCTATGTCCTCTAAAATTAAGAATGCTTCTTCAGTCACATCCCTTTGTTTGTTTTTATACAGCAGCTGGTAAAGTGATGATGATGTACTTTACACAAGAGATGAATTGAATCTGGTGTGAATCTGGCTTCAGTTATGGCTCTTTCTGGCTTGAGCTATTAAAAGCAAACTCAATTTGTGGCTACTATTGTCATTTATTTGATCACTTCTGTAGATGTTTCCTTCTATATTATTTGCAGGAAGTTACTTTCCTTGACAGCTTCCCTTCCTTCCCCTTTCCTGGTGGAGAGGGGTATTGCTTGTCTTTTTTTCAGATATATAGTTCAGGATTTGATGGAGACAGATCTCTATAAGCTTCTGAAGACCCAGCAGCTCAGCAATGACCATATTTGCTACTTTCTCTATCAGATTCTCCGAGGGCTGAAATATATTCACTCTGCCAATGTGCTTCACCGGGATTTGAAGCCAAGCAATCTTCTCATCAACACCACTTGTGACCTGAAGGTGGCATTCTAAATCTTTTGCTAAGCCTTCTGCACCTGGCAACAATCTCTTCCCGCTTCATTCTGCAGGGCAATTAATTCTCCATTTAGTTGAGGATTGCCACTCCATGGTTCTCTTTCTTCTTACAGATCTGTGATTTTGGCTTAGCCCGAATTGCTGATCCAGACCACGATCACACAGGATTCTTAACAGAGTATGTTGCCACTCGCTGGTATCGAGCTCCTGAAATCATGCTTAATTCCAAGGTAAATTAAGCAGAATAAATAGAATACATTAGCCAGAACACCCAAAAGGCCTCCAATTTAGTTGAGTGTAAGGTTTCCCAGCTTCTCAAAAAAAAAAAAAAAAAGTAATGCCTTGCACCTGCCATAAAAACAACATGATTAAATTGTAACACAATTCCAAAGCCCAGATCAGCCTAGAAATGGATATTTATAAAGTTTCAATGCAAAGCAGAACCACAGTATCACAATTGTTATATTATCTTTCACTTACTTTTACAAATTACCATAGCAGTTCTAGCATAACTAACCCACACAGAGGCCTAACTGAAGGATGCTAATGTGAGGAAAACTGTTGCATGGGCTAGGCTGGAGAAACTTAAGTTTTCTTGAAAATGTTTGCTGGGTCCACAGTTTAAGATTAAACTGAAAAGTTTATTTGCTAGGAAGGAAACACATCCACATCAATAAAATTATGAGTGTGCATGGTTTAACAGCAGCTGAGAGCAGAAATCCTTAACTTCTATTTCTGTGTCTTCTCCCCCTTCCCAGGGCTACACTAAGTCCATCGATATATGGTCAGTGGGCTGCATCTTGGCCGAGATGCTGTCAAATCGACCTATCTTTCCTGGCAAGCACTACCTGGACCAGTTAAACCACATCCTGGGTAAGAGGGAAGGTGTCTGAACAAAGGCTTTGACAGGGTGGCCTAGTAAAAGTCTTGTTCTGAACAGTTCTTGAATCGGTAACTGATTCTATCTTTCTCCTGCTCATAAGGCCTCCCCATTATAAGTTTAATGCCCGTTTCTCATCTAGGGCTTGTAGTTACATAGATGTGCAATGGCTCTCTCTCCACCCATCTCTGCAGGTATTTTGGGTTCCCCGTCTCAGGATGACCTGAACTGCATCATCAACACGAAGGCTCGCAATTATCTCCAGTCATTGCCTCAAAAGCCCAAAGTTCCTTGGGCTAAACTGTTCCCAAAGGCTGATTCCAAAGGTAAGGGAAAACAACACACGTGGGACAATATAGGCAGAATTGCCCTACGTTTCACTTTCTGTCTCCTTTCATTTAGGCTAGAGGTTGGGAATTACAGTCTAAATGGCTGGCTCAGGAATTGAAGTCCAAAAGTCATTAAAGGCCATAGTTCCCCAGCCCTTTTAGTTAAGCTCTTAGGGTTCCAATAAGGATTAGCAAGAAAAAAAAATATTCTGTCATTTAAACAATCTGCATTCTCTGTAACTCAGCACAGGAGGACTAACTTCCTTTCTCTTCAGTTGTACCTCACAATTTGAAAATACACATTTAGATCAGCCTTCTTCAATAAAATAACAACAAAATATGTAAGCTACAGTCAACAACATTCCCAGCTTTCAGTGGAAGATACATGCTGAAGAGGGGAGAGATAGATATGCAAACAATATATTATACTAATTCAAAAAGCTTTTAAACGTTCTTTCGTGTGACATTGATGTGCAGTTTTTCAAATACAGCTGGTTCCCAGAGCAGCTTAATCTGTAACAGAAGCAGGCAATTTTTTGTGGTTAAAGGATGCAAGGTATGAAGTGATGGTGAAGTAATATTACTGGAAGTGGGCCAAAAGTTTGGTTCCTTTTTGTGGACAAAATGTTGCATTAAGCTTCAGAGATCAATGGTTTTACTTTGGCGAAAGAAGAGAACTCCAGACTAGGAGTGCCCTGAAGTACAACCTTATTTACATTATACTATTATATGATACATAGTAATATTATATATTGGAAAGTATGTTTTTTATTTCTTTATTAAACTTTTATGCTTTCCATCTTGCCTAGATATGACTCAACGTGACTTAGAATCATAAAAACATGATAAAACATTAAAATGTTTAAACACTAAAAACATTAATTAAAACACTAAATATTAACATTATAATTGATTTAAAATAGATAAGATAGGAAAGAAGGGAGCACAATGCACAAGGGGAGGAGGTGGTATCTTAGTCCATTAACCACCTCCAGAATGACAGACAAATAAACAAACACGCACACCTTACCCCAAGTTAGGTATGTAAAGCTTCAATAAAGTGTATAGAAACTTATTTCCATGTGATCTACCCAATTTCTATTGCTCAATTCTGTGTTTCTTCTCTAAAATTACCTCTTTCCATCAATCATCAGTTTTCAAAGCCCCTCTATCTTTTATTGAGAGCCGAGGTGGCGCAGTGGTTAAATGCAGCACTGCAGGCTACTGCTAGATCAGCAGTTCAGCGGTTCAAATGTCACCGGCTCAGGGTTGACTCAGCCTTCCATCCTTCCGAGGTGGGTAAAATGAGGACCCAGATTGTTGGGGGCAATATGCTGACTCTCTGTAAACCGCTTAGAGAGGGCTGAAAGCCCTATGAAGCGGTATATAAGTCTACTGCTATTGCTATTGTCTGTCCCGGCCATCATCTGTTAATCTAGCTTTTATGTACATGTCTTTCTCAGGCAAACATCAGGCAGCTCTGTTAGTACAAAATGGTAAACTTTGGTATAAAGATCCTGCTAAACTTATTTATTTCATAAATAAGACAACATAAAAAGACTTAAGGATCTGAACAGAATAACCAGGAAAGTTAACTTTAACTTCTATTAAAGATATTGTTCATGTGAACTCAGGCTGCAGTAGTAATGAAAAACTTCAAAAAATTAAAAAAAATTAAAAGAGGAAACTATAGTATTTTCCGCAGATAAGAATATTATTATCTAGGCTTACACTATCTTTTGGATTGTCTAATTTCAAAAATTGAATTGGCAGCTGGAGAAGACAACAAAATTGGTTAAGGGTGAGGGGACTAGGAAAAGCATTGGAGTTCTTGAGGAAGAAAAGTGAACTGATGAAGTAAAGTGAATTGGTTTTTTTGCCTACAGATAGTAGATTAAATTGTCAACAAAGATTTTGAATAAAGAAATGGAAGTTCTGTTTCATATAAAATTATAATTTATATGAGATTCCTGGGCACATAAGAAGAGATGAGAAGTATTGGTCAGTAACATCAATCATTCCGAAAGCAAATAGAACATAATTTATAGTAATTGTATTAACTATGTTTCTTCTCATAGGGGTGCCAACTGTTTAAATCAGTGTTTTTTTCAGTCTTGGCCTCTTTAAGATGCCTGGATTTCAACTCCCAGCATGTTGGCTGGAGAATTCTGCACTTGAAGTCCACACATTTTAGGTTGCCAAGTTTGAAAAAGACTGTCATCCACTTTGGAGGCACTCTGCTTTTGTTTTGTGAGAGAGTTGTGGGCTTTAGAGAGGATCCCAGATCTCAATCAGCAAGGCTTTTCTTATGGGGAGGATGAGCCCACAGACTCAGCCTTCGGATTCCATCTGCTTGCTCTGAGACAAAATACCTCAGAAATCAGACAAATGTTTCCTGCATTACTCTCTGCTACCACTGGGGGATGCATTGCACCTGTCCCTGTAATAAGCAAAATTGAGTGTTCTTGTTGCCACTTGTGGTCCGGCAATTGATCCTCCATCATTTCTTTCTTTTCTTACTTTTTATCCCTTTCAGCTCTGGACCTGCTGGATAAAATGTTGACCTTTAACCCCAATAAGCGTATCACAGTGGAGGAGTCTTTGGCACACCCTTACCTCGAGCAGTACTACGACCCTTCAGATGAGGTGCGGGTTCTTTTTGTTGAAGGGAGGAGGGGGTGTCTTTTAAAAGGACGACTGGAGAAGGGCTCAGAAATTGACATCATGGCCTTAACATAGCTGGGAAGCAGAATTTCTACATTCTGTTGTTTCTCCCTCTCCCTCTCCCTCTCTCCCCCTCCCTCCCTCCCTCCCTCCCTTTACCCCACACTAGCCAGTTGCTGAGGAACCGTTCAGGTTTGACATGGAGCTGGATGACTTGCCCAAAGAGAAGCTGAAAGAACTGATATTTGAAGAAACTGCACGATTCCAGCCTGCCTATCAAGGGCCCTGAGAGCCTGTTTAGGCCAGTGGCAGGTATAACTGTTCATCTTCAAGAGTGGCTAATTTAGCCTCAGGAAAATCTTTCAATCCAGGGATGTAATGTATCAATCTCATTCCCTAATCATGGCATTACTTGTAAATCTGAGGGGAGGGGGGGTTCTTAAGTAAGGCACTATTCCCAGAGCCCTCTGCCTTGGAAGAATTAATTTAGAATAGAATAGAATAGAATAGAATAGAACAACAGAGATGGAAGGGAGCTTGGAGGTCTTCTAGTCCAACCCCCTGCTCAGGCAGGAAACCCTATAGTATTTCAAAGAAATGGTTATCCAATCTCTTCTTTAAAACTTCCAGTGCTGAAGCATTCACAATTTCTGGAGGCAACTCATTCCATTGATTAATTGTTCTAACTGTCAGGAAATTTCTTAGTTTAGTTTGATTCTCTCCTTGATTAGTTTCCATCCATTGCCAATTTCATTCTTGAACAACTGGATTAAACAGCAGCCCTTGCAAAAAGATCAGCAGATGCTTTGGTTATCCCCCTGGGTTTATTTATTTGATAAATGTATATGCTGTCCCATGTTTCTCTCTGGTGATTCCAGGTGGCTTACAACAAATAAAAACAATATAAAACATAAATAATATTAAAAATGATTGGATATTAATATTAAAATAAATAAAGATGGCTAAGGAAGAGAGCAAAATACAAACAGGGAAGAGGTGAAATCTTCTCTCTGTCCACTATCCACCTTCAGTCAGGGGTCCAGGCCAATCTATAGGACCAAGCTTTAAGGCCCTCCTGGAAGGCTAAAATGGTGGGGACTGATCTCACCTCAAAGAGTTTGATATTTCAGGGGGTGTAAAGCCACAGCTCTTCTCCCAGATTGATAATCCTTCGTAGCAAGAGAAAAGAGACACTTACGACAAGTCTGTGTTTTGTAACGTATTAGTATTCAGCGACTACATGTGGCTACATCTTAAATGTACAAAATAGAGCTGTGGTCAAGACCTCCCAGGTACCAGCTGGTCAATCTTCATGGGATCCCTTCTTCTTTCAGGTCGCTGCTTCACCAGGAGATGATTTGGGATTGTACCCAGCTCCCCCTTTGGAATGTTGAGGGGAGCACAGGATTCAGGGGTACCAACTCCAGGGTGCCCCTGTAGACTTGCTGTACAACTACGCTTTGCTACGTGGCTGTGAACCCTGGTAACCCATCTCTGGACCCCCGTAATGTGATGTGTTGGGGTGAGACCCTGGTGCCCAGGTTGGGGAAGGGGGAGGACTACTCCCTCCCTATCGGAGGGAAAAGAAAACAGTCTCCCCTGCCTTTTCAAAGCAACGAAAGGGGTGTCGTCTCCTTTTTTGGCATTTTACTTCTCTTTGTTAATGAATTAATAAACTAATCCTATTTTAGCAGGGCCATTTTCTGATCCCTTGGGCATTATTAGCAAGGGCAAATGAAATCAGATCCTGGTTCCTGGACATACACTTTGTATCTTTCTTCTGTAATCCTCTGAACCCCACTACATTTTGAAAACTGGGAGCAGAACCTTAAACTTTCTGATGCCCAGCTTTTCTGCAACACTCCTTAAATAAGAATCCAGAAGCCTTGATTCCTTCCTGCACAAATGTCTGTGCTTGGTGTTTATCAACTGATTTATGCCACTTTTGAAACACCTGAAATGTACATCCGATCTTGGTGGTCATTTTAAGGAACTTCTGAAAGGCAGTGCAAGGAAAGATCCTGTGATGATGAAAAAAGTGTCTGGTTTGAGAGCGACAAAATACCTTTCCCTCCACCTCTCACCGTTATGTAAGAAACTGTGCAGATGAAAAGGAAGTCCTTACATTTCTTCTGCTTCCTCAACCCAGAGACTGTAAGATTTTTGGTTGTCTGCCTTCCTTCTCCGCCCTTGCATTTAATAAATTGGGTGAGTGTGTGTGTGTGTATGTGTAAACTGCTGCATACCTTGAGAAATCAGTTGGCCTCTGCAATGGCATAGCACTTTGTCTTCTTGCTGCTACGAACTAACATGGCTGCCCTCCATTCCTTTCTCAATATTTTTAAATGCCAATTTTTAACTCCCGCTCTTCGTCATGCGAAGCAAAGTCCCTCAAGGAGTGGAAACTTACAGTTTTGGGCAAGTATGAATTGGGAAGTGGGAAAAATCACCAACCACAGTTCTGCTTTCTAAAGGGATAGTCCTGCTGCCCTGAAATCACCAGACTGTGCCAGGTAGAAGGGAGGTTTTTTTTGGAGAAATACAGGGGGTTGTTTGGGTGTCCACTGTCATGAGTGGAAATGAACCGCTCCCCCCCTTGAAAGTTAGCCTTTGCCGGAAAACTGCTGCTCAGATGGCCCCATCTCCCCCCTCCCTTCCACGTGTGCCATTTTTCAGTACCAGTTGTTTTTTCCTGAACTTCCAGTTCTCAAAGATAAGAAATGCTCTAAGCAGAACAATGGAATTTGGGATGTGTTTGTTTGTTTGTTTGTTTGTTTCCTTAACCTTCCATTTGAATGAAGGAGAAGCTTCTGTGTTCAGACAGCATTGCCTGCTTGTCCTAGCTGTGATGATATGCAGTGAGCTTTCTTCCTAGGGTGTGTTGCCATTTGAAGGAACTTGCATTAAAGGGAATTAATGCTTCTCCATCCCTTCCTGCTTTGGATTGTATAAAGACCCTAAAATAAATCATTCCTTTATTCCTTCAGCAGCTGTTATGTCTTAATTTGGGGATTGGGTGAATGGATTGTTAAATTAGAGACCTTTTTAATTTACAAGGTCAGTGTCCTGAGCAGACGTCATATTTCAGAGATCAGGGTGAATACAGGTAGTCCTTGACTTATGACTACAGTTGATCCCAAAATTTCCATTGCTAAGCAAGAAGATGGTTAAGTGAGTTTTCCCCCATTTTACCACCTTTCTTGCCGCAGTTGTTAAGTGAACCACTGCAGTTGTTATGTTAGTAACACGGCTGTTAAGTGAATCTGGCTTCCCCATTGACTTTGCTTGTCAGAAGGTCGCAAAAGGGGGTCACATGTCTCTGGGACCTGCAACCGTCATAAATATATGCCAATTGCCAAGCATCCAAATTTTGATCACGTGACCATGGGGATGCTGCAACTGTCAGAAGAGTGAAAAATAGTCATAAATTCCTTTTTTTCAGTGCTGTGTAACTTTGGTTACTAAGCAAAAAGTTGTAAGTCCAGGACTACTTATACAAAGAAGGTGCTATAGATAAATTCGGGGCAATGGAAGCAAACCTCAGAAGAATGTAGTCAACCTGTATTTTTAAAATCAACTTTGCATTTCCCTCAGAGACAAAATGGAACATCATACCTAACCATGATGTTGCCAGAGTAACAGAACAAGTATCACAGCATCACAGTGCATCCTTTGTATCACAGTGTGAATATCCTAGTTACCTCACTTGAGTGAGGTTTCCAGATAAAATACAAAGTAAGCACATTAAACAAGATACCTGGAGTAGGGCTATAAGTAAGAATTAAGAACTGGTCTGCCAGCTCAATGTGGTTCATAGAATAGGCATATCTGCGTATCAAATGGTTAAGACAAATGCTTAGGGAATGTACAGTGCCTTTGATGATTAACTGGGGTTCTTAATTACTGTTAAGAGGAAGGAAGCTGTTTGTACTGTAAGGGTTTCAAGACAGGATAAACTGGCAAAAACGAATAGTCAACAGTAAAGACCTTGTCTCCACTGTTTTTCAATTTGGATTCTGCAGAAGGTTGATAAACTTGTATTCCATGTGTGACTGAGGACTAGAAAACTTGTAAAAACTACTTCCTGCAATAAAAAAGCCATAATTGGTGTTAATTATGAAATTAAAACCAACTCCAAGAGGGCCACTAGATAGGAGCCAAAAAGGTACAGAAAATTCAGATTGGTTTATTTTTTTAGCCTAAACCTGGCCGCCCTATTCTACCATCACTGATGGAGTACTTTTATTCCAAATATTATCTTTACTTCAAGTATTATTTCAAGTATTATACTCACTACCTTGGTAAAAAGTGATATTTACTGGTGAAGTGATCTTTACTATTTGTCCATCACAGCTTCCTTGATCAAATGAAAGATTATTGAATTCCAAGGCCCCCAAAAATATTAGTACATTTCCAAAACATTGCATGCTGCCATATCCTTTGCACTTCAGCTATCTCCATAAGGCTCCTCCAACCCCCATCTGAAGACAGCAAAATATGAGACATTTTTCATGATATACAGAGATTTATGTTCTAGAGCCATGGCTCTAAAGTTCTGGAAAATACTTGAAACATTTTCACAGCTGAGAGTCCCTTAAAGATAACTATACAACAGGACATAAGCAACATATTCTTGTGCGAAAGCAATCAGACTCAAGTGATCTAAATAGTTTCCTTCATAAGCTGAGGAACAACAGCCAGTTCATGTAAATTAGGGTTTCCCAACTTTGGTTCCTTTAAGATGTTTGGACTTCAACTCCCAGAATTCCCCAGTCAGCCATGCTGATAGACCCACCCATATTGCAGTCCTCTGAGAAATGGATCTTAAATCATGGGGAGTATTTTATCCATAAAGAGACAATAATTAAGGTAGGAAAAACCCAGGCACTGGAAGGTGGTTTCCTTACCTTGGCTAGAATATTATGTTTATGGGATTATGGTTGCGGCTATTAATTTGTAGCTCATTATAATTTACTCAATAGTACTTAATGATGACATTCCATGCTTGTGCCTTCTGCTTCAAAATATACCTGGTCTATTTAGGGTGACAAAAGAGACTTCCTAATGTTGACATCAATGATAACAAAATAAATTGTATCTTTGCTTCCATTTTGTTACCAGCCTTCCTTATTACCATGCAGTTGAGATGTTTCCTTTATATATGCTTTTAAAAGAAACTCTGATGTCATAGGGTTAGGATAGAAAAAGCAACTACTGGCAGCCTTAATGGCTCTCCAAAGGATTCAATCAGAAACAGGTGTAGGTGAGCAAAAACCTCTTAGCCTGCCTCACTGAAATTAAACTTCTATGCTGCCAGACTTGGCAAATCTGGGCAGCACACAAGGTACCTACACAGACATACACATAAGTCAAGGCATTTATGAGTGCTTCACAATTTTTTTAAAAAAACTATACAGTTAGAAAGTTAGCATATTGTGGTAATAAAAGCCGTTGCCCATCTTTACGTGTCTGTGTGTTATTCCTTATAAAAGAAGCATTGAAGATTGCACATTGGCACAACATAATAAATAATGCAGTCCTTTCTGTTCTCTCTCTCTCTCTGTGTGTATGTGTGTGTTTTTTTGTGTATGTGTGTGTGTGTTTGGAGTCAGCCAGAGACTAGTGCCTGCTGTTTTCCTGGCAGCTTTTTCCAGAAAATTTCTGCTCCATTATATTATAAATAATATAGACCATCAGTCCTTTGTGTTCCTTCTGGAAACTTCTTTCCATTTTAGCTGAGAAAACATCTTATGAGATACATTAGAATTTATTTCCCAACAATTTGGGAGCTTCAGTATTCATTTTCTGCAGCCAGGAAAAAAAGTCATTTTCTCCATTAATATTAAAATTAAAATAGTGCATCATTTGAAGTGAACCTTTAAGGGCAGTCACCTCGCTATACTGAGTGGAGCAGGCCTGTAAACAGATTATGCAGCACAATAGAGGGAGCGTTTATTACTGTTGTTCCTCTAAACAATCAGAGGAAATAATGGCAGAATGTTTATTGTAGAACAGCTTGAGATTGTATGACTAACTTAAACTGCAACAAAAAGCAGGCATAAATCCAGAGAGAAAAATTCAGATGAAATGAGATTCAGTAGCAAGAATTTTCCAGAGGTGTGGAATTAACCCCGAGATGCTCCCTTAACCCCAGCAGGTAGGGAAAGAAGCTGAAAGAGGCAAAAATCATACAGATCTTCAAAACCAGCGTTCCTCCATCTTGGCAACTTGAAAATGTATGGACTTCAACTCCCAGAATTCCCCAAGCAGCTATGGTATGCTAGCTGGAGGATTATGGGAGTTGAAGTTCACACACTTTCAAGTTGTCAAAATGGAAGAACACTGTTCTAAATGCTGATGCTTTGTGAGAAATTCTTAGAAAAATTTGGTCAATGACTGCAACAATTAATAAACTGCAAAATATTTTTACTGTGTGGAAGATTGGCAGAAAGAAAAGGCGAGAGAGTTTTAGCTTCTTTTATCAGCCAGTCCAGGGTGTTTTTAGAACAGATGTCTATTTCTTTGCAGCCCACCTGTTGCACAGGCACGACAGAATACACATTTCTCATCCACAAACCTGTCTGGTTGGTTGGTTGTCATTAGCACACCAATACTTGAATGCATTACTCATTTGTAGAATGGTTATTGTGTCTTAAGAAAACGGAAGACAGTTAAGCGCTGATGTGATAATTTGGGAGTTTTGGGTGAATCATTTTCTTCTCTCTTGCCTGGGCTGGGCTGCAAAAAAGAGACTGCAGTGTGAAGTCCTACAACTTAGTGGCAAAGCACGTGTTAAGTGTGCAGAAGGTGCTAGGTTGGATTCAGAACACTTTTAGAGACAGCTTTTTTAAAAAGTCCTGTTTAACAACCACTGAAGTATGAGCCAATGGTGTGCTGCAGCTATCAAAAATAGTCAATGCAGACCTAGGCTGCATCAACAGAAGGATTAGTACCAAAATCACATGAAGTGATAATATAACTTTATACTGCACGGATGAAGCCACACTCGGAATACTACATCTAGTTCTGGTCATCAATACAAACATGATGTTGGAACACTAGAACAGGGGTATCAAACCCAATTTCATTGAGGGCCACATCAGGATTGTGTTTGACCTGGGTGGGCAGGATGGGCGTGGCTAGCTCAACATCACTCATGTTGGGGGCACCTGTGGCGGCCCAAACAGTCTGCCAACGAAAACGGGCTCTGGGCTCTTGTTCTGGTTGTGAAAGCCTCCTGCAACTCTCTGCCAGTGAAAATGGAGTGACTTGATAGAGGGTCCTCCTATTCTCCAAACCACTTAAGGGCAGCATAAGAAGTAATGGTTGGAAACTTATCAAAGAGAGATCTAACCTAGAATGAAGGAGAAATTATGGTACTTGATATTTTCCCCCCAATTTTTTTTATTTTCTATTCTCTTACATACCATTTTAAGTATATATTCACATACTTGTTATTCTTCTTTACATTTATCATTCTTATACAATTGTTATTCCATTTAATAGGTTATAATATACAGTTGGGGTTGCTTTATTTACCATCCCTTCTGCCTGTTGTAACACCACCTTATTTTCCTTTCCTTTTCTCCCTCCCTCCCTTTTCTATTTCCTTCCTTCTCTCCTTCCCCTGCCTTCTTCCCTTACCTCTCCCCTACTCCTACTCTTCCCCTTCCTATCATCTCTCTTTCTCTCCCTTCCACCCTCCTCTCCTTACCTCTTTCTTCTTCCCCCCCTCTTCCTCTCATTCTCTCCTCCTCTCTCCCTTTCTTTTTCTGTTGTTATAGGTGTCTCTTTCAAATCTCAGTTTATGTTTTCTTGGGATGGTCTTTCTGCAAACCCAGATATAATTTAGCATCATTTCTTATTCCCTTACCTTCGCTAATCTATTGTGAAAACCATCCTATATCAATCCCTTATTTTTCTGATTCTTGTTTTTGTTTTAGTTTCCCCCTTTCTGCTAAGAATATCTTTATATCTAATAATATTTTACATACTACTTATATTTGGATGTGTCAATGCTTCCATTGTTGAAAGCCACATTGGTATTTCTAAATAATAGAGTACTTGATATAGAGAACAATTGAGCAATAGAACAGCTGGCCTCCAGAAAAAGTGGGTGCTCTATTACTGGAGGATTTCAATAAGAAATTGGACAGCTATTTATCCAGAATGGTTTAGAGTCTCCTGCTTGAGCAAGAGGGTTGGACTAGAAGGCCACCAAGTTCCCTTCCAACTCTTTTTTTTCTAAATTCTAAAACCCTGAGAAATCATGACCACTCAGTTCTTTTTTATCAAAAGAATTTTATTAAGCTTCAAAAATAAGTACAAGTTCAAAATCACACAACATAAAAGGAAAAAGAGGAAGGGAAAACTGAAAAAGTGACATTAAAACCCCCACATCCAAAGTAATATTTTAAAAAGTTACTTCCAACTCTCTTCAATATAAAGTTATGGGATAAAATACACTTGTTTTAAGTTTAACGCAAAAAATACAAAACTAAGAATATAAAAGATATACAGTATATACCAAACAATCAAATAATAGTAATATACAATATCATAGCTCCAATATAAATAAAGCGTTATCCATTAAGATCAATCCATAAATAACATTTATCAGTAAATATTTCGGTTATCAAATGTGCACTTTACATTTAAACAAATACATAAAACCCTACACAAAATAATCTCCAATAGCATGCAGCACTTCTATAATCCAAACCTATCGAAGCATCAAATCCCAAAGCCAGAACTTCATTTTTATCAAGCAGTAAATCCAAAAATGATTTCCATATAGAAAGAAAAGCAGTCAGTTTATTATCTTTCATCAAAATGGTCCACTTTGCCCTCTCAGCCTGGTCCGTTAACATCACAAACCATTTTTTCATTGTTGGAATTCATATATCCTTCCACCTCTGTGCATATAGAAACCTAGCAGCTGATATGACACATATACGAACATTCAGTTCCAGCAGTACTGAGCCTCATAACCTCAATGTTTCTTTGGACAATTTCAGGGTGCAAAAAATATGGCTTGGGAAGGAACTGTGTTTCTTGCCAGCATCTCCAGAGCATTTGGCCTTTTTTAATCTTTTAAGGTTGTTTTTGTTTTGGGAAGGTGTTAAGAAGCAAAGCAGAAAGCCATTAATTTCACCTTTAAGCACCCCACCCACCTCCTCTGTCAAAAGGGAAATTACCCTGCCTACTTCAGGAGTGTTAGCTCTCAACTCTGAGGTAGCTGTTGAGCTGACAGAAACTGCCCTACTTTGTAGGCTGAATTATTGCAAAGGTAATTGGGGAGCCCTTGAAAATCTTCCTACATGATTATACAGCTGTGATGGTGAATCTATGGCACATGTGCCATAGGTGGCATGCAGAGCCCTCTCTGTGAGCAGCTGTCACCTTAGCTCACTTCTGCCGCATATGCTTGCACAGTTCCCACTGGCCACCTGGCTTTCAAGTCTCTACGGCGCATGCTTGGGGGGGCGCATGCGGGAGACATGCATGCATGTGCAGGGGGCCCAGGCACACTTGTGGGAGTTGCAGGTTGCACAGGGGGGCATGGTGCATGCAGGGGGTTCATACATGCATGTGGGGGAGCACAAGCAGGGGGGGTGGGTCCTGCCCGCATTGCATTATGGGTGTGTGCATGCGTGTGCATGCTGTCGTGTGCATGCCTATATGCTTTTGACACCTGGTACCAAAAATGTTAGTCATCACTGTTACAGAGTTTTGCACCTCTAAATACAACTTACAACAGTTTGTTTAGTAACTGTTCGAAATTACAACGGCACTGAAACAGCACTGGAGAAAAAAACCAAGTTATCACTGTTTTTCACACTACCATTGTAGAATTCCCATGGTTACATGATCAAAATTCAGACTCTTGGCAACTGACTCATATTTATGATGGTTGCAGCACCCGGGGGGTCAATGAAATCACTTTTTTGCAACCTTCTGAAACGCGAAGTCAGTGTGGAAGCCTGATTCACTTAACAGCCGTGTTACTAACTTAACCACTGCAATGATTCACTTAACACAAGTTCGTAAAATGGGGCAAAATTCACTTAAGAAATGTCTCACTTAGTAAAAGAAATCTTGGGTTGAATGAATAGTGGTCGTAAGTCAAGGACTAGTTGCATACAAGCTTGGCTTTTAGGTGGTAACACCAACAGGGTAAGTCAGATCTAACACTGAGCACCTTTATGCCTTTTATCTTATCCAAAATATTTAAAGGCACCAGTGAATGAGGGGGAGGGGAAGAATTGAGATTTTGATATTGAAAATATCAGTGAAAGAGCATCAAAAAAATATGCAGGAAATCCTTTATGTTTTTGAGATGTTCAATTTCATTCAAAGATCTTGGTTTGATAGCAGTGCTTATGAAAGCAAAGTAGCTACTACAGAAAATGCATGGCCAGATTGGGGGGGGGGGGGAGAGTCTTTATATATCAAAAAACTCAAGTTAAAAATATTCATTAATCACATCTGGAAGAAGAATGCCCCTTTCACCCTTAAATGTATGTCAGCTTTTATCAAACTATCTTCCTCTGGATGCATGGGGGGGGTGTAGACATACACTATGCACATTGCTGGTTATCCCCGTAATCAGGAAAATCCATGCAAAATCTTTGCAACTGATTGGTCCCCGCTTTCTTCCTAGGGCTGAGAAAAAGTGACTGGCCCAAGATCACCTAATTTGCTTCCATGCTTAAAATAGGATTAGAACTCGCCTCCTTATTCCTCCTCTCATGCAGTTAATCAAGCCTCTTGCATATGGACAAAACAATGACACCTATTTATTCCCAGCCAGTGCAGCTAAACTGAGAATTATGTGGTATAAATAAATGACTGTTATTATGTAAGTATTATTATGTTCTTCCTTCACTGCTATTACAGTTCTTAAAACATTAATTAGCCTGTGTAGCCATCAAAGAACCAAATCAAAATGGCATTAAAACCAATCTGCATTACAAATGTGATCTGGGGCTGAGAATTTCTCTTGTTGTAAAAGAGCTGTGATAGGAGCATAGGAACATAATCCTCTCTTGCCCAATCATTTGATTATCCAGAGAGTTGCTACTACTGATCAGTAAAGCATTCTTTAAACGAATCAGGGTATCTGTGAAGATTCTAAGTGAAACATTCATATCTAGTCTTTATTCAGTAGAACTCAAGATAACACAGGGTTGCTTCCCATTCTAAATTGCATAGCTTTTTCTCCTAGGAATAATAAAGGTAAAGGTCAGTGGCGGGTTGCCAATTTTTTTACTACCAGTTCAGGTACATGCGCAGAAGCGTCCCGGCCAATGGGTGGAGCCTCCTGCTGCCGCTACTACCAGTTCACCTGATCCGGGCTGAACCAGGAGCAACCCACCTCTGGTAAAAGTTTCTCCTGCCCAGTCGTGTCCTACTCTAGGCGTCATGCTTATCTTTGTTTCATAGCCAAAGGATCCTGCATTGTTGGAAGATGCTTCCATAATCATGGGGCCTGCATCAAAGTGGTACCTATTTATCTATTCACATTTGCATGCTTTCAAATGGGCAGGAGCTGGGAAGAGTAACAGGTGTCATGCTGTCACATGGTACTCGTGTCTCAAACCTGGGCTGTCAACTTTCCAGCTGACAAGCTCAGCATCTTTAAACACTGAGCCATCACGGCCCCTAAGAATAATAAAATGAACCAAATCAGAAATGGTGGCTTCATCTCCATATTCTTGTGGTAATAATGCATAAAGGCAAAACTGTTCAATGGGGGCAGTTCAAAGTGCTGGCTCAGCCACTAAGACAGATTATACAGCCACTAATTTAGGGAGATGCGATGACTTCCTTAGACACCAGCTCAGATGATGATGAGGAAGCAGCTCTAGGGACTTCACAGTGGGGCACGAAGGAGTGTCAGGAAGACTGACACCAGGAGAGGATGGCAAGAGGAAACGGAAAGGCCAGACACCTCGGAAGGGCTGTTGGAGGAATGACCGAATGAATGCCTGACTGAAGAGGAGAGAGAAGACATGCAGTTGCAGCTGGAGGCTCAGATGACCAGCCAGAAGCACAAGATGGAGAAGAGATGCTGTTGCATATGGTTAGCGGGGATGAGGAGGAATTGACTTCTCCACCAGATCCCAGGACACGTAGGGCCGAAAGGAGAGAGTTTAGGTGGAGGTCGGTGAGGCTATTTGCAAGGAGGCAGCTTCGCTCCTCCCAATAAGTTGCACTGGCTGGTGGCTACTTAGCTCGGCATGTGGAGCAAAGTGATGTTGGAGTCAACCATCTGTTCGTGCTGTGCATGTGGTTCCAACTCTGTGACTCCTGCTTTCGTGATTTCAGACCTTTGCCTTGTTTGCTGACCTTGTGATTAGACCTTGGATTTGGAACTTGTGTTTTGGAGTTGGACCTTGACTTTGATCATTGTACTTGACTTTGGACTATGCCTAGACTTCAGATGTGGATTTGTGGACGTCTGTCTTGCCCTTAGATTTTGTATTTGCCTTTAACTTTGTGCCTTAGTTGTACAAAATCGGACTTATTGGGACTTTATATTTCTTGTGAGTGGGATATGGGGACTAATTTTAGGGGCCTCCAGTGCCTCAATAAAGTATTTGAAACTCCTAGGGGTGTGGTGTGTGTGTGTGTGTGTGCGTGTGCATGCGTGTGCATGGACTGGAAGAGGACAGGTGTATGGTGTACATACATATAGTCCTTGACTTACAATCATTCATTTAGCAACTGTTTGAAATTACAAAGGCAGTGTGAAACCAGTTTTTGCATTTACAACCACTGCAGCATCCCCACAGCCACATGATCAAAATTTGGACCCTTGGCAACTGGCAAGTATTTATGATGGTTTCAGCATCCCAGGGCGTTATTTGCAAGCTTCTCAACTGGCTTTCAAAAAACAAAGTCAATGAGGAAACTAGATTCACTTAATTGCTACATGACAAATAAAGAGATTTACTAAACAACTGTGGCAAAAAAAGTTATAAAATCAGGCACAACTCACTTAAAAACCATCTTGCTTAGCAACAGAAATTTGGGTCCCAATTGCGGTCATAAGTCAAAGACAATCTATATTATTATTCTATCACACTGGGTTTTTTTTTTTTGGTCATTTTGAGGTAGCAATTACATTTAATATTCCTGCCTCTTATTTTCCTTTCAACAATACTTCTGTGAGATGGCAGCTGAGAGAGAGAGTGACTGGCCCAAGCTCACCCAGGAGGCTTTAATCTATAAAGCAGGACTAGAACTCACAGTCTCCTGGTTTATAGCTTGGTGCTTGAATCACTACACCCTCCATATACCTGTGTGGGTGCTAAAAAACAAGGAAGAGACTCCATTGCCAAGCAAAAAATATGTCAGAGTTGATTAATCTAGGATGCATAGTCTTTAATAGATTTGTAGATTTGTAAAAATGAGTTGGGGGAAGCACTTGGTAGTAATTAGTTTCAAAGGTAACAGAACAGAATTTCAATATGTAAAAAAAAGCCTTTTAGCATCAGATGCCACAAGTGCAATAAGAGTTATATATCAACATGCTTAAAGAAGAGTTAGAACAGTATTTTTCAACCTTGGAAACTTGAACATGAATGGACTTCAATTCCCAGAATTTCCCAGCCAGCATTGCTGGATATAACTTTTCTTTAATTACAGCAATTAATTTGGCAATTTTTACTAAGCCCATCAGTTTTTCCATCTCTTCAACCATTGTGGGTTGACTTGTATATTTCCATTTTTGAACATAAAGAATTATCGCTGCAGTCAGCATATATATTAATAGGTTTTTTTTTTCAAGTTTCTTGACCGGCAATCCTAAAAGATAAGTCTCTGGTTTCAATTTTATATTCATTTTTTAAAAATATTCCAAACTAAAATATAAATCTGACCCCAATATGTTTTTGCTTTATCACAAGTCCATCAAAGATAATTTTAAAAATTATTCTTTTTTGTTACGTTCCCAACATACTTTGGAAACATGTTTATACATCTTTGACAATTTATCAGGTATTAAATACCAATGGCATCATTTTAAAGAAATGCTTTTTAAAATTATAATTCAGTTTAAATTTTAAATCTTTCATCCATATGTTCTCCCATGTTTACTCAAGCTTTAGTTCCTTGACTATTGAATCATACTGTTTCTCATACTGATTTTCCAAATTAAATGTTGACATTTTATAAACCTTTGCAATAACATGTTCATCACTAGGACGCAGTACAATCTCAAATTTTACTTGTTTAACATGTAACTTTTAAAATCTAAATTAAATCTTTCCTTTCTTGTAAGTATATAAGCCAGTGACAAATACACCCTTCTGCTTCCAACATTTCTTTAAACTTGAGGCTCAATTGACCTAGATTAAAAGAGTTTGGCCAGACTATCTATTAATTTCTTTAATACTAGAATCCTCGACTAATCTTGGTGGTTTAAACTAAAGTAAGAAATAAAGCCATCCCCAGGTCATATTTCTAGCAATCTTAAGTTTCATTTCATCTTTCACAATTTCCAAGGGAATACATTATGGTTATTCTAGGACAGTGAATTAAGGGTAATCATAGGCCCCAAAGTTGCTAGGCAACTGCATTTATGCATCCAAAAGCTTTCTTAGCATCCTTTCCCCACTTCTCCCCCCCCCCACCAGGTTTTCTAATCCAAACAAGAAGCATCATCAAACAGGGACAACAGCGAGGGGGGTTGAGAATCAGAAGGGGGTGGAAGAAAATTAGTGCAGATGGAAGGGGACAGATGTGCAGGTGTAAAAATAGGAAATGCTTAGAAGTGTAGTAAAGCCACTTGGGAAAGGAAGAAGGCTCTAGATGTGCAGAACAACAGTAGCAGCAGAATAGAGGACAATAAGCATCTGTTCGGAGTTCTTTATCAGAGTGGGAGAAAATCTTTAAGGCTGTCCCAAAGATGCATTTTCTTATTTTTGATTTCATTTTTTTTCATTTTTTTATATATATAGTTTTTTATTTTTTCATTTTCATAACATATAATCACATGTATACTATTACATAGCCAACATCATATTGTATTATTAAATGTTTACCTCAATTCATCTTACCATGAACTCCCAAAAACTATTATTGGTTCTTCTGCTCTCCATACACCATATTTGTACCTTATCCGTCACTTTCTTCTCTCTCCTCCTCCTCCTCCTCTTCCCTACCTCCTTTCTTCCCTCTGTCACCCTTCCCTTTTCTACTTCCCCTTCCTCTCTCCTTCTCCTCTCTCCCCTTTCCACTCCTCCTTTCTCTCCTCCTCTTCCCCCCTGCCCTCTCTCCTATCCCTCTCTTCTTCCCTCTCTCTCCTCTACTTCACACTCTTCATCTTATTTACTTGGTGTATTTCAACTTCTGAGCAAGCTCCATTTTATATTGATTGTATTTATAATTCCTTTTCAGTATACATATTTAATTTTAACATATATCTTCCTCCTTTTTTTAAAAGAGAGAACAAAAAAGTATACAAATATAGTCATTATACTTTTAAACACCCCACCTCCTGCCTAATTGATGGAGGCTTGGGGAAAATTGAAGAGGGTGGACATGTCAAAACAAAGGGAGAAGGCAGGTATAGAGAAGTGGGACAAAAGACTTACTAGGGAAAAAAACCAGACAATTAGAAATTGTTATATGGGAAAATATAAATTTCCAATTTCCAATTTTAATAGATTTGTATGCCGCCCAATCCCGAAGGACTCTGGGCGGCTTACATAAAAACAGTTTAAAAGCATTTTAAAAAGTTTAAAATACAGGACAGAAACGAGTTAAAAGAAGGATACAACATGCACTCGATCTTAATGGGGCTGAAGGTCAATCTAGATCAACAGCCCCAGGCCTGCCGGAACAGCCAAGTAAGATAAGGGATTTATTCCTAAATATGACAATAAGGTGAGTTGCTAACTGACTGAATATGATAATGGAAAGATAAATAAAGGTTAAAACATATGGAATATGGACAAATATGAAACTGATATGGGAAGATGATAAAGCAGATGTTTGTGATTCACTTTCACACATGATAATTAAACAGAGTTGCTAATTGATTGAATATGACAATAGAAGGACAATAGAAGGACAATTAGAAGGACAATAGAAGGACAATTAAGCATGGATTAAAATATATGAAACATGGACATATATAGAACTTTTAAGATGATGAACAAAGTGAGATGTGTATCTATTAATCTATAATAGATTAAGGGAATTGTAATGAACATTGAACAGTAAGGATTGCCATTTATAGACAATTAAGGGTAATCTAAACCAAGATATGGAAAAATGAAGAGGGAACAGGAAATATACTTTCAATGGGAAACTATTGAGATTTAAAGATAGAATTACAAAGTAGGGGCGTGTAAGGTTGTATAATTATATAAACATAATGATGAGAATAGTTGGGAATTGTAACCAGGTCTACATCTAGGCCAAAGATGCATTTTCAAAAGGCAACTGAACTTCCTTTGCTTTTTTTTGAAGAAGTTTTGCTTCTCATCCAAGAACCTTCTTCAGATCTGAGCTTCTCAGATGAGAAGCAAAATGTCTGCAAGGAAAAGAACAAAGAAAGTCCAGTTGCCTTTTGAAAGTGCACATTTGGGACAACCATGACCTGGATGACTGAGAATCTCCATAGGTAAGGTTCATCCAGGTGTCTTGTTTGCCATGCCGTAAATATTCCGTGTTGTTTGTAGAGGACATGTCTAAACAGTGTTTTTTTTTCCTGAAGAGACATGTCCTCTACAAACAAGGATGAATATTTATGGCATGGCAAACAAAACATCTGAACTCAGCTTAAGATCATCTAATGTGAAAGTAGTATTTTCCCTTTCATCCTAGTAGAAAACATCTCCAGTGGACCACTTAACGTATTTTTCGGAGTATAAGATGCATCTTTTCCCTCAAAAAAGAGGCTGAAAATCTGGGTGCATCTTATACACTGAATACAGCATTTTTTTGCCTCCTGAGTCCCGAAGTCCCACCCCTTTCACCAAAATGGCCATGCATAGCTTTTAGGCAGCTTTCAGATAGCTCCTGGGGGCTGAGGAGGGCAGAAATGAGTGAAAAATAGGCTGTTTTTTTGCTAGTTTCCCCTCCCCCACACCTCCCAGGAGCACTCTACAGGTCTCCGATAGGCTATCCATGCCTTTAAAAAAGACAGGCCCATTTTCACAAAAACAGGCCATTTTGGGGTGGGGGGGTTGCAGAGTGCAAAAACTTTTTTTAAAATTTGCTTCTTCAAAAAAATGGTAGATGGCATGGAGAGGGAGGAGGCTTGGCATGATGCAGTCAAGATCAGCAATCTGCTTGTTTTAGTTACAAGAGATAGAACAGCTCACTGGCACAGCCTGTTTCTTTTTGGATATCTTTTTGCGATATCTCATGGATGACCAGACAAAAGGCCTTTAAGGAGATCAATGTTCCCATTGGTGGGGAAAAAAATCAGGAATTCCAATAATATCTCCAGATGTTACATTTTACAAGATATATCACCTTTTTTTCCTAACATCAGATCAGGACAGGTATCCTCAACTTATTTACTTATTTATTTACCATTTGAAGTTACAATGGCACTGAAACCTTTAAATGAGGTATGACTTTAATCACACCTCATTTAAAAGGTTTTTCACACAAACGTTGCAGCATCCCCGTGATCACATGCTTGGCAACTGATTCATATTTATGATGGTTACAGTGTCCCAGTGTCATGTCATCACCTTTTGTGACCTTCTGACAAGCAAAGTCAATGGGGAAGCCAGATTTCCTTCCCAACCCTATTATTAACTTGCTAACTTAAGAATTGTGATGACTCATTTAACAACTGTGGCAAGAAAGATTGTAAAATGGGGCAAAACTCACTGAACAACTGGCCCACTTAGCAACAGAAACTTTTGGCTCAGTTATGGTCGTAAGTCAAGGACTACCTGTACTGTGATGAAATATTTTGTAGATGCTACCAAGTTGACAGCGTCTCAATTACTGCAAGTGAGAATTTTGTTTTGATTCCACCCTGCAGCAATTTGATGACGTCTAAGTGGAAACATCCACAGAATTATTAATCTTTGGGGTGATTGACAATTCAAAGAAATAATGTTAATCCAGGGTTGAATCACCAACCCCATCCTACTACAAGTTCAGGAGAAGAGTTGGTGGCAAATGTTCTTGTCAGCAAGTGGGAGGGGGAAATGGAATAGGGAAAAGCAGCAGGAACACTGACACCTTTCAAGAGATGTGTCAGTATCATCTACATATTTTTTTACACCCACAGACTATCACTCCTAAATGATCTCACCCAAGAGTTTCAGGTGGATGATAACATTGCCCTCCTTGAGAACGTCCAGGGCTTGGAGATCTCATGAGGAAGAATCTAGCCTACTCCTGAGAGATAATTCAGAAAAATGTAGCTGATTACTGAAAAGCAGCTTTTTCAACAGACAATTTATGAGAACTGACTGGCAGCAATGAGAGATAGATGTCAACGTGCCCGAAGGGTATCAGATTAGAGCACTATTTTTCAACCTTGGCAACTCTCAGAATTCGCCAGCTTGGAAGTCGAAGGCCACCCATCTTTAAGCTGCCAAGGTTGATAAACACTGGTTTATAGGCAACTGGTCGATGTCATGCCCTTTTCAGGGCTGTTGCTCTGTGGGTGGACTTTCTTTACCCAGAGAACTCACCAAACATAATAATTCCCTTGCTAGCACAGTTGCCAAGATTGAGAAATATTGCTCTAAGGATTTTCTGGCCATACCCTAGCGTGAAACATGTCGGGCTATATCTATGGCAACAGGTTTAAGAGGGAAAACAACACTTCAATGCCCCAATTGCTACAGATATATTATAGGATAGATACCAAAGTGGACATCAGGAAGGTACATCAGGAAAAAAAATACAAGTTTGTCAGGTCCAATGAGATACATGTTAAAAAGACTTTCATTACTGTAGCAATCTAGTGGGGCACCTGATGCATCATTGAAATTTTAATTAAGCTTTTAACATTTAGCCTTTAACAAAAGCAATTTAAAATACATGCGTTTAATTTACAGCCACAATTGAGCCTAAAATTTGTGTTGCTAAGTGAGGCATTTGTGTTTTGCCCCAATTTTACAACCTTTCTTGTCACGGTTGTTAAGGTGAAGCACTGTAGTTGTTTAGTTAGTAATGTGACTGTTAAGTAAATCTGGCCTCCCCACTGACTTTGTTTGTCGGAAAGTCACAAAAGGGGGTCACACGACCCCCAGGGACACTGTAGCCATCATAAAGATGAGTCAGTTGCCAAGCATCCAAAATTTGATCAAGTGACCATGGGGATGCTGCAACGGTTGTAAGTGTGAAAAATAGTCATAAGCCACTTTTTTTCAGTGTCGTTTCAACTTTGAACAGTCACCAAGTGAACTGTTGTAAGTTGAGGACTACCTGTATAAAGATATGAATGTCCTTTTGGGGACAGTGAGTGTATTATTTCTTCAAATGATGGGATCCAGATTCTTTCACTTGGGAAAAATTGAAAACTGTACTTACATGGTGGGGTTTTTAAAACACACAAATCCCATCAGCTAACCACAAAGAGACAGCAGCAGGTATGGTGAACATATTGTGCTTTCTTTCCATATAGCTGTTCTAAGGAATAAACCGATCCCTTTTCTGAAGCAAGCAACCGTTCTATGGGCCACAAATCAATCCTCCTTTGTTTATGTAACTATGGAGATGGGATCTGCTGGCTTGATGGGAAGTGTGGCTTCCAGGGGTCTCCAGGTATGTATGGTGTTGACGGAGACAGGTGTCCAGATCTGAAAGTGGAGTCTGATTCCTGAGGTAAAGCAGGTAAAACCAAGTAGGCCCAGTCCTGTCATAATTCTCCTGCCAAGAAAATGGGGTTTTTTTCCTCCACAGGAGTGGCAAAATGATAACATTTAACAAGGCTGATAACTAGGTTGGCAGATGATTGGGAGGCACTGAACCATGCAATTATGTGTGCCCATTTATGACTCTGTGTGTGTGTGTGTGTGTGTGTGTGTGTATTAGGTGAGCCAACAGGTAAGTGATGATGGGAAGGTCCTGGTAGCAAAGGGGAGGGATAAGTTTCTGAACTTTATTCCTACACGCCCATCTCTTCCTACTCCTATCCTTCAGAAATATCACTGACTTGCTTACCTACAGCATTCAAGATTCACGGATCCAGGAAATCAGGAATTCCAATCTACCTGATTTCGCCCACCGGGTTTTACCAGGTTCTACGCAGATGACCTAACCCCTGCAAGAAAACCAAGAGTGCCTTTCATTCCAGAGAATCTGAATGTCCTGGTTGCTGCTCCTTGCTTTAATTTACCAAGCCCAGAAATACTAGCCATCTGCTTCCTCACCCCCCACGTACCACAATGAGCTGCCACTTGCTCGTCTATGGGCTACCTGCCTTGGGAATCTATGCAGTGTTATCTTACTCTCTTCGGAAGAAGCCACATCTCCTTCACAAACCACGCAGGTTTCCCGTTCGATGCTTACATGTCTCCCACAGGGGTGGTAAGTTCTGTGATGTAAATTGGGTGTCTGGATGGAAGGGCTTTTGGGGGCACCGAGAGGGAGGCTGAAGAGCTCAGCATGCGCACCGCAGCTGCAAGGCAAAGGTGAATGGGGGAAGCAGAGAGAAAAGGAAATAAGTTGTGAGATTTCTTCCCTCTGCTTCTCTTCCTGAGAAGTGGGCAGGTGGGATATTTGCATTACTTTCTGTTCCACAATAGTCCCAAGACTTGTAAAGCCGCATTCCTAAAGCACAAAGCAGAACAGCTTGATATTCTTTTGGAGGCAGAGTACCTGAAATAAAATTGCTCGGAATCTGATTTCCTCTTCAGGTGCTGGAGAGCAGATTGAGAACACTTTGGGTGCCTTTAAAAAGTGAGTAATGCAATCGCCACTCTATCTCAACTTGCCCTTCTTGTGCACTGTTCCTGCCCTTCAACTTCTCTTGCCAATCTTTGCATCTTCCCAGTGCAATGAGCCAAGGGACAAACCTGCTTGAACTTGATTGCCACATAACCAAAGATGGGATTGTGGTTGTGTCCCATGATGAAAATCTGAAACGCCAGACGGGACACAACATTGATATCAGCCACACATACTATGAGGTGAGCATCTCTAAGTCCTTGGTCCCCACATGCCCTGCCTTTTGGGTATTATTCAGTTCCATGTGGTGACAGATTTTATGGCTATGTAAGTGATGTTGGCCACCTAATGAGATGAAAGGACTCCCTGGAGAAAAGCCTAATGCTGGGAAAGATTGAGGGCAAAAGAAGAAGGGGATGTCAGAGAATGAGGTGGCTGGATGGAGTCACCGAAGAAGTAGGCCTGAGCTTAAATGGACTCCGGGGGATGATAGAGGATAGAAAGACCTGGAGGCACGTGGTCCATGGGGTCGCGATGGGTTGGACATGACTTTGCAGTGATGTTCCCAGGCTGTTTCTCATTATATAATCTCATTAGATATAAGTCCTGCCTTTCCTCTAGAAATTCAGGTGGAATAGATAACATCCTCCATTGTTAACACTTTAAAAAAAAAATCCCATTGAATTACTGTAGGTTAGATGGAGAATGTGTGATTTACCCAAAGTCACCTTGTGAAATTTATGATTGGGAGTGGATTTGTGTTTGAGTTGGACACCATTGTGATGATGAAATGACGAAACCACCATTGTGCCA
Organism: Thamnophis sirtalis; assembly: GCF_051295495.1. Classification (NCBI taxonomy): domain Eukaryota; kingdom Metazoa; phylum Chordata; class Lepidosauria; order Squamata; family Natricidae; genus Thamnophis; species Thamnophis sirtalis. The sequence goes on from NW_028261384.1 coordinate 120,590,876, forward strand.
TCACAATGCAAGCTTCACCACTGTTGAGAGTGTAACCTGGTATTGCAAGCACATAACAAAAGAGGTGAAGCTTGGGTCACAACAGAATAAGACTGCTTTTGTCATTTGGATGAAAGTATTGCTCCTGTTATCTCAGCATTCTAACCAGAGGTGGGTTTCTACCGGTTTGCCCTGGTTTAGGCGAACCGGTATTGGTAATCTGACTTGGTCTCAGAACCAGCAGCGACCCAGGCTGGCTGTGCCCCTGAACCGGTTCCCTGGTCTCTGCTGCCATTGCCAGCATGTTTGTTATTAGTTTTTCATGGTCTGTGCATGCATAGAACAATTTACAATGAACTGCATACGCAGCAAACCAGTACCATCGGCAGTGGGACCCACCCTTGCTTCTAACCACCACACCCCAACACCTTTACACACTTACCGGAAACAAAATAACTTCCGTATTACTTCCTTTAAACAATGGCTATAGCACTTTGGGGAGAATTAAAGAGCTTTTCCCCAAACTTCTAGGACTCCAAACTCTGCTCTTCATTTCCTCCCTTCAACACACACAGCAAATCTCAAAGCCACTCTTACTTCTTATTCTCACTGGTTGTGTTCCCTAGGATTTGCCACGCTATCTGCCTTCTCTGGAGGTGCAGTTTTCTCCAGGTGAGTAGGACAACGAGTTGCTTTGGGGAAAATGTACTGTGGTAGAAAATAAGGCAAACCATTGGTTCTCTTTGTCTCTTGAGAAAAATGCTCAGTTCTTGGCAGCTACCCTCAACCTTACCCTTCCTAACAGGAAGCTTCTCACATGGTACTGATCACCAGATTCCTCGTTTGGAAGACATTTTTGAGCAATTCCCTGGAGTCCCTATTAATATTGAAATTAAAGAAGATAATGATGAGCTCATCAATAAGGTAAGAAATCAATAAGGTAAGATAGAATCAAGATTATGTGAAGTGTTAATAACATTTTATAATGCCTTGGTAAGGGCACACTTGGAATACTGCATTCCGTTTTGATCACCACAATGTACAAAAGATGTGGAGACTCTAGAAAGAGTGCAGAGAAGAGCAACAAAGATGATTAGGGGACTGGAGGCTAAAACATTTGAAGAACGGTTGCAGGAACTGGGTATGTCTAGTTTAATGAGAAGAAGGACTCGGGGTGACATGATAATAGTGTTCCAATATCCCAGGGGTTGCCACAGAAAAGAGGGAGTCAATCTATTCTCATTCATTCCTAAGGGCAGGACAAGAAGCAATGGGTGGAAACTAATCAAGGGAAGAAGCAACCTTGCTCCTAAAGAGCAATTTCCTGACAGTTAGAACAATTAATCAGTGGAACAACTTGCCTCCAGAAGTTGTGAAAGCTCCAACACAGGAGGTTTTTAAGAAGAGATTGGACAACCATTTGTCTGAAAACCAACTGAAAACCAATCAAATTTCTTTCCTGTCCAACACTGCCAGCATATTTCTCATGGAGCACAGATCTTGGTCAGTGTTCAACATTCCAGTCTTTAGATCTCTCTTACAGATTTATGTTCACTTTTATACTTGTCAACATGAAGCTACATTCACCAAACGTTTCTCCACACATAAAGACGTATTTAACTTGAAAATCCCTGATCAATTAAGATGTAAGACACTTTGTATTTTTGTAGTAAACAAAAATACAGTAATAGTAGAGCTATTCCTTGTGTGTCCAATCACACTTGGCCAATAAAAATGTTCTGTTCTATTCTATTCTATTCTATTCTATTCCATTCTATTCTATTCCATTCTATTAGAATATAATAAATAGAATAGGAATAGAATATTCTGTAAAATATTTCATCTTGTATATACCCAGCTGATTTTCTTCTGTCACGTAGGCACGTTCTCTTAATTCTTCTATCATCCCTTGTTGTTGTGCACCTTTTTCTGCCTTTACCAGAGTGGTTTTGTAGTGACTGAGTCTCCTTATACCTCTTCAAAAACTTAGAAATGCCATCTTTGGTTAAGTTTCCACCAATTTTTGTTCTAATTTCTTTATAACTGTAACCTTGTTCACTTAATAATACTATTTTACATCGCTTTCTGGGTGACTAGTCAACTCTTTGCACCATTAATTTTTTTACAAGCTCACTAAATGAAAGAACAGGGGGGGGGAAAACCCAACCAACTTGATAGCAATCACATAACATACTGAGAAATGTCCTCCCCTCAGCTTCAATACATAACATCAATAACTGAATTCTACTGTGATCTAATTGGCTCATTGCCAAAACAAGAAGACACCTGATTGGCTCTCTAAACACTCATGCTCATTGGCTATAATCAGATGAAGGAAAGCTACCTGATATCAACCTAAGCAAGTTGTGCTTCCTTTTTCTGGTTATTTGGCTATAACTTTTCATAGAATACAGATAATTGAACAAACCTTGTTGCATTACACTCTTGATTAAGTTATCTTTCCATTGATATATAATTTTATGGTACTACTCCAAAAATAAGTGGTTATTAGACATAAAACCTGAAAAATACACTTTCGTAAAAGGTTTCCACAATTTTGATCACTACTGTATTCACTTAACAACTGCAGTGATTCGTTTAACTATGGGAAAAGAGTTTGTAAAATTGGGCACAACTCACTTAACAACTACCTTATCAATGAAAATTATAGTCCCCATTGTGGTCATAAGTCAAATGAGTGCCTGTAATTTTTGCTAGTATGTACTTGGAAGCTTCAGAGACAGTAAATAAAGAAAGAGAGCCACAATCAGCTTAAGGTCCTCCTTGAACCGAGAGGACAGGTAGCCACGGTGCCTTCAGACTCTGCTGCCTCCCATCTGATTGGTGCGTCTTATTCAGTTTCCACAAGAGGCAATTGTGCAACTAAAAACTGACATTCCTCTAGGAATCCATTATTTGAGGATGTGTTGTTTTTTCCATCTTCCAGGTAGCACGTCTTGTTGATCAATACAATCGTTCCCACATCAGCATCTGGGCCTCCTTCGATTCTCAAATACTGAAAAAATGCCATAAAGCTGTACGTATCAAAAGTGTTTTTCCCCCCTTTCACATTTTATGTTTACAAACCCTTTTTTTTGCTTAAAGCTTCAGACTGTATAAACATATGTAAGTTTTTTTAAAGATTTATTTATTTAGCAATAAATAAAGTACTCCTTGATGCAGGTAATTTTTGACTTACAAGCCTTTGTTTAGTGACCAAGTTACCATGATACTGAAAAAAGTGACTTACAACTGGTCACTTTACAACCATTGTAGTCTTCCCGACGGTCACAAGTTCAGGCGCTTGGTAACTGCTCTGTATTTATGACCATTGAAGTGTCCTAAAGTCATGAGATTACAACTTTCCTAGCCAGCTTCTGACAAGCGAAGTCAATGGGGGAAGCCCATTGACTTTAACTAGTGTGTGATTCACTTAACAACCACAGCAAAAAAAGTCATAAAATTAGACATGACTCACTTAACACCACCCCCTGGTTTGACGGAAATTCCCATCCCAGTTGTGGTCATAAGTCAAGGATTACCTGTAATGTATTAGATCATGGTTAAATGAAGGTCCCCTCCCTTCTTCCTTTCTGTTCTTAAGCTTTTTTTGTAGACCAACTTGTTACACTTGCTTTTTCCAATTCTGCCTAAGCATTAGACAGCAGCTCCCTAAATCCACCAACCAAGGTGGAAAGACTGTGTTAAGCAGTTGTGTTTTGTCAAGCCAGGGCAAGAACGATATTTTCCCTGAATCTTCCTACTTCCCTGAAGCTGTGAGATGAAGTGCAACAACCTTCCCAGCAATGAAGTCTAGAAATGACAAGTCCACTGTCTAAAATAAATAAATAAATAAAGTTTTATTTATCCCTCCAGAATAAAGACATGCCCTACACCTTCTCCGCTAAGAGAGGCCTCTTAATGCTTGGACTCTGGTACCTTGGACTCCTGCCCTTCTTCCCTCTGAAGGAATCGTTCCTTGAATTCGTGCTGCCCTCAATCATAAACAGGTGACAGTCACTAGCAAGGGTGGGATTTAGGCAGAAAAGCATGCAGACTTAGAAATGTGATCATCTACCTAATGATCAGCCTTTGGAAGTCGTGTGCCACACTTGCTCTCCCCTTTAAATAGAGCCTATTTGGAGAGACTTTCCTGGCAAGCTGATCTGGGAAAAGGGAGGGTATCTGGGCAACCTTTGCATCCACATGACAGTGGCCCTTCTGCAGGACAAGCAGCTAGCCAGCATCCAGGAATTTTCAACTGAGGAGAGCAGAGAAGTGAGGACAATTGGTCTTTTAGTCCCAATGAGCCACGGCCAATGCTGTCCTCTTAAACCCTTTGCTTTGGCTTGATCATGCTACAGGGCAGGGTTATTTATGAGACAACCAATTTCCAGCTACACCAGCTTATCCAATACAGGTAACCCTGACTTACAACAATTTGCTTAGTGACTGTTCAAAGTTACAACGGCATGAAAAATGGGACCTATAACCATTTTTCAGTTACAACCTCTCCAGCATCCCCATGATCATGTGAACAAAATTCAGATGTTTAAGAACTGTTCATATTTATGACCATTGCTGTGTCCCTAGGTCATGTGGTCACCTTTTGAGACCTTACAACAAGCAACATCAGAGGGGAAGCCAGATTCACTTAACAACTGGGTTACTCACTTATCAACTGTAGTGAATCACTTGACTACTGTGGCAAGAAAGGTCGTAAAATGGAGCAAAACTCACTTAACAAGTGTCTCACTTAACAACAGAAATTTTGGGCCCAATTGTGGTTGTAAAGGACTACCTTTACAATCTGATAGGGTTGACATGTGTCAGGAGCCATCCATTAATCAATGTCATCTGATGGGACCCAAGCCATGTGCCTTTTCTGTTTCTGTGTCTCTCCTATGGAACAACGTTTTTCCAAGATCCAAATGGCCCCATCTTCTGCCTGTCTTCTGAAAGGCAATGAAGACTGGCCTTCCCCAGGCATTTGGTCAAGAGATTCTGGATCGATTGTTTCTGTCTGCAAGTTGCCTCTGTTTGATTATATTTTATTGTTTTGCCAGTTGCCATTTGTCACATTCCACTTTATATGCTACCCTGAGCTAGACATTAATCGGTGACTATGCAGCATGTATTAATGAACCATTAATTGTCTTGTAGTTAAGGCACCAGGCATGGAAGCCATCTGGGTGACTTTGGACTAATTGCCAGGAGACTGTGAGTTCTACTCCCACCTTAGGAATGGAAGCCAGTTGGATGACTTTGTGAAAGTCACTCTCTCTCAATCCAACCCTCTGTGCAGGATTGCCTTTGAAGGGAAAATTAGGAAGAGAAAAAAGTAATTGGTGTACTCCCGACCTTGAGTTATTTATAAAAAATAATAAAAATGGAAAACAAATAAATGTAGTTGTTTAGTCTAGACTAGAGTATGTCAAACTCATGTCATCATGGGGCCTTCCTAAAGTGGGATTAGAACTCATCATCTCCTGGTGATTGGCCTAAAGTCACTCAGCCAGCTTTCATTCCTAAGGTGGGACTCACAGTCTCCTGGCAATTAGTCCAAAATCACCCAGCTGGCTTCCATGCCTGGTGCCTTAACTACAAGACAATTAATGGCTCATTAATACATGCTGCATAGTCATTGATTAACAGCAAGCTCAGGATAGCATGTAAAATTGAATGTGAGAAATGGCAACTGGCAAAAGAATAAAATATAATCAAACAGAGGCAACTTGCGATGTATCGTGAATTTCCCCCCCCTTTGCTAAACTGGGCGTGACCAGCGTATGACGCATCAGGCCCGCGTGCCCTGAGTTTGACACCCCTGGTCTAGAGAAAAGAAGGACTAGGAGTGACATAATAGCACTATTCCAGTATTTGAAGGGCTGCCTCAAAGAAGAGGGGGTCAACCTATTTTCCAAACACCAGAAGGCAGGACAAGAAACCATGGATGGAAACTAATCAAGGAGAGAAGCAACTTGGAATTAAGGAGAAACTTCATGACAGTGAGAACAATTAACCTGTGAAACAGCTTGCCTTCAGAAGTTGTGGGTGCTTTATCATTGGAGGTTTTTAAGAAAATACAGGACAGCCACCTGTTTGAAATGCAGTGGTGGGTTCCAGATCCCATTCCAACCAGTACATGGACGTGCGCAGCACACACAGGCACAGCACACGCATGTGTCTTAGCACCTTCGCAAGCCTCCACGATGCTCTAGCTGCTCAACGGAGCATCACACAGGCGTTGTATGTGCCATGCGCATGCACAGATGTGCCAAAGGCTTAAAAGACCGGTATGGAGCTCGGGCAGGCGGGTGAGCACTCTACAGCACTGTAACGGTATACGGTGCTCCTGGCAGGCTCCGGTATGCCCGTACCGGCGTACTGCCTGCAACCCACTACTGCTGAAATAGTATAGGATCTCCTGCTTGAGCAGGGGGTTGGACTAGAAGACCTCCAAAGTCCCTTCCAGCTCTACTGTGATTGATTGAAATATGAATACTGTACTCTTTCCCCACTTCTTAATCAGCTTCTCCCCTTGCCACTGCTAGAACTAGTAAACATTTCACTGAACATCAACAGAAGAACAACAGTTAAATTGGCTCTTTAGAGGCAGTTGCGGTGTAGCATAACAAGAAAGGACTGGAATCTGGTTTTTTTTTTAAGGAGGCATAATGTTGACTCTTTGAGAAGCAGGAAGTAATAAAACATGAAAAACCACAAAAGCAAAAACAAAAAAACACCCATCAACCAAACCTTCCAGTAGAATTAATTGAATCTCTCTGATGCTCCAATGTCTAAAAGAAATACTGAAGAAAAATGTTAGAAGCAGGTGTGGAAGAGAAACTGCTTAGCAAAATTGCAGACACCTGTTGTCTTCTCCTCCTCCTCCCATGGGAGCCTTCTATCCTGCATCACAAGAGTTGCCAATAAAGCTGCAAACTTCACCCAGGTGTGGGAGGAGAACAAAGGAGATGTTCTTTTCCGGCTCTGCAACCACCAGCCAACAGTACAGCAGCCAAACAAAAGATGGCATTTTCCTTCAGAGTGAAGTATGCAAAAGGGTGGGGTGGAGAAGTATAGCAAGACAGCAACACAAAGCACAATATAAAAAAATTGCAAGAGCTCTACGGGTAGCCGTTAACAGAGGGAAAATTATGAAATCTCAGAGGCAACTTAAGACAGAACAGACTTAAGAAAGAAATGTTGATGTATAGTAGTAGTAGTATCAAGCGTAGTATGCAACGGGTTCCCAATCTTGGCAACTTTAAGACACGTGGAGTTCAACTCCCAGAATTTCCCAGCCAGAATGGGTGGCTGACCCCTGTTATGCAGATAGTCCTCAACTTATGACTATAACAGGGAACGGGAAAGTTCATCAAGTAGTACAGTAATTAAGTGAGGAATCACAAGACCACACTCAATTTTACTTTTTTTTTGCTGTAGTCATTAAGTGAATCCCTGTGGTTGTTAAACAAAACATCACATGACTGCAACTTGCGACCTTCCCTGCCAGATTCCTCACTGACTTTGCATCTTGGAAACTGGATGGAAGGCCACAAATGGCTGTTATACAATTGGCCACACTTGGGAGACTGTCAGGGTGATGAAGCAGTCGTGAGTGCAAGAATCAGCCCTAAGTCACTTTTTTTTCAGTCATAACTTTGAACAGTCACCAAATGAATGGACATTAGTATGATGGAAAGTGTACTTGGAAGAGCACAGAGAGAGAGAGAGACTTTTGAAAGCCCAGAATTTTCCCAGAAAAAAAAGGTGGCGTAATCTCTTAATCTGAGTATCTTTCTAAGAAAGCCAAATGTCTCCCTGTTTGTTCCTGCAGGTACACATTTCATCACATCAAGTGAGGACAACCTGTACAGAAATTGTAACAAAACAATCCAACCACCTTTCAATCTTGTCTAATTGAAAGGGAAAAGAGCCATAGTGGCGCAATGGTGATGGCAAACCTTTTCAGCACCGTCCAAACTGGAACATGCATGCATGTGTGCATGCCAGAGTGCCAGAAACCCGAAAACCATCTGGCTGGTGTGCATGTGTGTGCCACCAGCTGGTCTTTGGGTTTCTGGCATGCATGCCACCAGCTGGTCTTCGTGCATACCAGAGCATAGAAAGACCAGCTGGCCGGCGCATATATTCCTGTTTTTTTAAAACCATTTTTCAGGCCGTTTCCAGGCTGTTTTGGGGAGCATTTCTCAGGCCATTTTTCTGGGCCAAAATAGCTTGGAAAATGTCCTGAAAACGGCCCGAAAATGCCCTGAAAATGCCCCCCAAATGCCCTGATTTTTGGCCATTTTTCAGGCCATTTTCCAACATTCCAGTGCCCGCAAAGGCCAGTTGGTGACACCACCTGTGCCCACAGAGAGGGCTCTGTGTACCACCTCTGGCACAGGTTCCATAGGTTCGCTATCACAGGGTTAGAGTGTAGTGATGCAGACTACTTCTGCTGCCTATCGGCTGCCTGCAATTTGACAGTTCAAATCTCACCAGGCTCAAGGTTGACTCAGTCTTCCATCTTTCCAAGGTGGGTAAAATGAGGACTCAGTCTGCTGGGGGCAATATGCTGACTCTGTAAACCACTTAGAGAGGGCTGTAAAGCACTGTGAAGTGGAATATAAGTAAGTGCTATTGCTAATTCTCAGAGATTTGCCTGGATAAGTCCCTGTGGTTTTCTTGGCAAGGTTTTTCAAAAGTGTTTTGTCACAGACTCCTTCCTAAGGCTGAGAGAAAATGACTTGCCCAAGGTCACCCAACTGGTTTGTGCCTAAGGCAGGACTAGAAATCCCAGTCTCCTGGTTTTGAGCCAGATGCCTTAACCACAATGCTAAACTGGGTTCCACCACAAAATCGCGGAGGACAAAATCGCGCTCGACGAAAGCGCGCATTTGACGTCATCACAGCGCGACGAAAACATCGCGCTGTGATCGAAAAATGTAAAAATAAAGCTAAAACCTTCCCCTAACCCCCCCAAACCTAACCCTAAACCTAACCCTAAACCTAACCCTTAACCTAACCCTAAATCTAACCCTAAACCTAACCGTTAACGTAATGAAAAACCTAACGCTAACCCTTAACCTAACGCTAAACCTAACGCTAACGCTCTAAACCTGACCCTAACCCTTAACCTAACCCTAACCCTAACCCTTAACCTAACCCTTACCTTTATGTGAATCGGCTTGCTTTAATTTTAATTTTATTTCAATTTTTAATTTTTTTCGTCGCGCTGTGATGACGTCACATGCGCGCTTTCGTCGAGCGCGATTTTGTCCTCCGCGCTTTTGACGGGTCACGGCTAAACTGGCTCTCAGAATAATACTAGTAAAATCACTGCCATTGTAATAATAATTGAAAATTAATACTATATTGCAATAGTCATCATGGGATAATGGTGCAGAGATAACAATAGAATTGAATATAGAAAGTACTCACACATCACTTTGTTTTTTACCAAATAAAGGATCTGTCCCTCTTATAGGGAGACAATCTGTCCAGGGTCCAGTGCTTCTCTGTTCCAGCCCTTGAGACTAGATCAATCAAACTGGGTGCAGTTTAACAAAGGATCTATGACATAAGGCATCCAATTACATCAGATCTAACAGATCTCCCTAAAATGTGACTAACACCCAAGTTAATTGGACAATTAAATTAAGCTGATCTTCCTCATATATTCTCTTTCATGTTCTGTAAAATTTTAGTTGTGAAGAAAAACAGTGCCGGTGTGTAAAATTATTCTGAGAGTTTTGCCTGTCAAAGATGAGATACATTTGTTATATGTTTTGTAATTCATGGAATTACTTCTTTGGAAAAAGTGTGGGATCCAATATTTTAGAGGAGGAATAGCAGGAAACCAGCAGTTCTCAGGAGCTTGTTAATTTTGCCACCTTTTTGTTTTGTTTAATCCTAGGACGTATTTTCCAGTGAAAAAGGGCATATGTGGATCACTACTGGCAAAAGTTACCACCAAGTGAGTGACACAGAGCCATGGTTTTAATTATTTCATTCTTATTAAGTATTCCTTTCCTTCATCACCTTCTCTCCTTTCCCAGCAGGAGGGCTCTTAATGAAACTCATAACACAAACCAGCTATTTTCCTGCTAGAGACAATAAATATCAGAAAAATGACTTCTTTCTCCCCAAGTGACACTACATAGAATATCTTGATTTTTCTCATATCTATTTCCCCCCTCTTTTTCTGCTGGGCTCTACGAAAGATAAAGCGGAGTGACTTATACCTAAACCTTTTGTATTGCTATTTCTTTCCTTTCCCAACAGGCTGACAATGCATAAACAGCTGTTTAAACATCTGGAAGACAGAGGAATACAAGTATGTTGGGGAAAGCTGAGAAATCAAAAATTTGGGTGGCATGCTAGTCTCTACTCATGGGGATGATCAGAATTATTTATTGTGTGTTCATTTATTAAATTTATATGCCACTCATCTCATTATTAAGCAACTCTGCGTGGCTTACAATGTTATAAACATCAATGTAAAGCAAGTAATACATCAAAAGAGCAAAACACGGGACATCAAAGTTAAAACACTACGTTAAATAGCAAAGCAAATTAAATAAAATGTCTATGCAGGGTGGAGGTGGGGCCTTCTAATAGTCCACCAGCCACCTCGGAAATGAGATGACCTCCCATTGGGGTCCCAGGCCAGTTGGCAGGTCTCCTGGTTCCTTCGGAAGGCCAAAAGGGTGAGGGCAGATCTCACTTCAAGGGGCATGATGTTCCAAAGAGCAGGAGCCACAGCTGGGAAGGCTTTTCTGCTGGTTCTCACCAGCTGCAATTCCTTGGCCAATAGAATCCAGAGCAGGCTCCTCCTCCCAGACTAAGTAGCAAGGGCCAATCCCTGTTTCTCAGATAACCTGGACCATGCCTTACAGGGTTTTAAAGGTAATGACTAACAACCAGAAAGCAAATCAGCAACCAATGCAGTTCATATAGCAGTGGTGTAACATGGACCATTCTAATTGTAAAGGTTCCCTGCACATGTGTGCTAGTTGTTCCTGGCTGTTTCAAAGCCGAAGAGCCAGCGCTGTCCAAAGACGTCTCCGTGGTCATGTGGCTGGCATGACTAAGCACTGAAGGCTCACAGAACACTGTTACCTTCCCACCAAAGGTGGTCCCTATTTTTCTACTTGTATTTTTACGTGCTTTTGAACTGCTAGGTTGGCAGAAGCTGGGACAAGTGACGTGAGCTCACTCTGTTACACAACGTTAGGAATTCAAACCGCTGAACTGCCAACCTTCTGATCAACAAGCTCAGTTGGGCCACTCTAGGGACCTCTAAAACTGTTTGCACTGCTGCATTTTGTCTCAGCTGTAGCTCCCAAATACTCTTCAAGGGTAGCTCCAAGTAGAGTGGATTGCAGTAGTCTAAGCGTGCGATGTCCAGGGCAAGAGTGGCTGAGCCTGAATTAAAACCTGAGATGGAACTATTGCAAAAATATTGCCATTGACTTGGCTACTAACGGGTGATGAAGTGGTGTTCCCGAAATTCTGGTATTGCAGCAAAGGCACCTCTTATTCTTGGTACTCTCTTGGCTTTTTTTTTTTTTTTTTTTGCCACAGTCCTTTTATTTCCAGTGTTTGCATTTTGTGATTGTGTTTTTCCCTCTTCCACTTTCTCTTTAGACTCTCCTTTGGGTTTTGAATGAAGAAAAGGATTATAAAGAAGCCTTTAGCTATGGAGCCTCCGGAGTCATTTCTGACTACCCAACTCATCTTCGACAATACCTAAATGCTCATCCTCTGCCACCTTGCAATGCGTAAATTGTAATGAATGAAAAAGAATTATGATGTGAAAGATAGGAAACTCAAAAGTATATTTCACCTGTGCATACTGTAAGAGGAAGACTCTGAAACAAATAAACAATTCTGTTACCAGTGTGGGGCATTCTCAGTAAGTAACATATGTTATACACTGTAGCAAGGGACTGAAGATATAGGAGGCTGGGAGGTCATTGTTCTGCTACAATCCTGCTTGTAAAAACACTGACTTTTTTTCAAGTTGATTAAACAGACAAAGCAGGAAGACAATTCTCTTATTAACACTCAGCAAAACAAATAAAAAAATAAAAAAAGTTTTATTAAAGAATGATCTGCTTCCTTTTCCTCCTGAGGTGGGTGTTTCCTTTGTAATAAATGTGCCACTATGCTGGTTTGATATAGTAGTTAAGATGCTGGCCTAGAAACCAGGAGACGGTGAATTCTAGTCCCACCTTAAACAAAAACTGAATGGGTGACTTTGGGCCAATCATCGGGAGACTGTGAGTTGTAGTATCATCTTAGGCATGAGAGCCAGCTGCATGACTTCAGACCAATCACTAGGAGATTGTGAGTTCTAGTCCCACCTTAGGCATGAAAGCCAGCTGGGTGACTTTGGGCCAATCACTAGGAGATTGTGAGTTTTAGTCCTGTCTTAGGCATGAAAGCCAGCTTTGGAAATGGCTTTGGGCCAATCATTCTCTCACCTCAAGCCACCTCACAGGATTTTTGTCACAGGGAAAATAGGAAGAAGGAGCATTAAGTAGGTTCACTGCTGAGTTATTATAAAGTAATAAATATGGGACAAAAATCTAACAAATAAACAACTAAAGAGAACAAGGGGGTAATTTTGGGACCAAAAATGTGTGAAACCATCATTTCACACCAAAAATGTGTAGAACCATTATTCACACACTAGTACTGATGATAGCAATAGCAATAGCAGTAGACTTATATACCGCTTCATAGGCCTTTCAGGCCTCTCTAAGCGGTTTACAGAGAGTCAGCATATTGCCCCCAACAATCTGGGTCCTCATTTTACCCACCTCGGAAGGATGGAAGGCTGAGTCAACCCTGAGCCGGTGAGATTTGAACCGCTGACCTGCTGATCTAGCAGTAGCCTGCAGTGCTGCATTTAACCACTGCGCCACCTTGGCTCTTCATTACCCCAGCTAGGTAATGATGTTACCTAGCTGGGGTAATGAAATGTCAGCAAGAAAACAAGCAAACTCAGAGAGCACCAAGGACCCCCTTACTTCAACCCCGAGCTAGAAATATTCTCCTTTATCGAAACCATCATCATCACTGCTCATTTCTTTTTCCTTTAGTATGTTTTTCATCTTTTTATCTCTCATGAGGCCAGTTATTATTAGTAAAACTCTGGGGAATATTCTAAATGGATAGAGAATTAATGTGGTGGCCACACCTACACAATTGTAGCCCCACACTTTTTACTATGTGCGCAATACACATTAAAAAGCAGTGGGGTTTGATCATGCATGTCATGGCTATTTTTCCCCCCTTTTAAAATCCTCTCCTGCAGGAGGACCCATGTAAAAACTTACATTTTCTTGAGAAAGGCTCTGAAATCAGCTGAAGATCTGGCTAGGGAATTCTGGGACTCGAATTTCACCCATCTTAAAGTTGCCACAGTTGGGAAACCATTCTGTAAACTCACAAGCTACCCATCTCTGTACTGTACTAGAGGCTTTCGTTTGTCAGGGGAGAACACCAACTTAATTCAGCATAAAATTCTTGGAGTTATGTGACAGTTACCAAGGCAAACTTTTACACTCTCCCGGGTACCTCATAATGCAGGTTGGCACCTGTTTCAACAGCAAGGTATGCAAACAAATTGACAAGTCCCACAAAAGAAGAATCAGCTGTAAGGGTTTGGCAAGAAATGCGAACTTCAAGTCATTGGCACAACATGGGATTGTTCTATGTTCTAGCCAAATATTTTAATCAAGGCCAAAGAAGGAAGTGAGAGATTGTTTAATTTCCATGCTATTGTCAACCCTGAAGCTGGCCTCACCGAGGCCCTTTTTTTTTGGCCTTCAGGGTTGCCACATTGGAGCTGAGGGATAGGGAGGGGGGAATAGAGATAGCTGGGGCTTTGTAGCCTTCACCTGTGAACCAAGGCCATTTCAACAACTGGTTGGAGAGAGAGGAGGAGAGAAATAACCAGCAAAGCCACCGGGTGGCTGACTGACTGCCTCCAATCCCCACAGCCAAGGGTAAAGACCCCCAAGCCAGCCAAGGTGAAGAAGCTGATACGGAAGGCAACAGAAAGGGGAAAATTCACCAGCTAGGCCATTGAGGTCTCCCCTCCCCCAACTGGGGAAGAGGGAACTCCAGCAACAAATGCTGATGGCTTATGGCAGCGACGACAAAGGTGAAGAGAACCCAATGGCAAGTGAAGCCATCCATCCATTCGCCATCTGGTCGAGACTAGTAGTACCAGAAATAGGGACACAGGGGAAAGTGGAAGTGATCATAGAAATGGGTTGCACCCATTGCCTGATCAACCTACCCACAGTCCTAAAGCTAGGAATCAGGGCCCATATGATTCAAGCAGGTCGATGAATCATTGATAGGGGGAGCCCCTGCCACACTTCTCACCAAACCTGTTAAGTTAGAAATGGGAACTTATGCACTTTGTTATGGCACCAAAAATAACAGAAGCAGTGATCCTAGGCCTAACGTGGCTAGATAAAAGGGGCCCCATCATCTCCTGGGAAGGTGGTTGCAGAAAGCTCAAGCTGAGAATAGGCCCTCTTCCCCTTCCCAAAAATAATTGTCCAATGGCCGAGTGGCACTAAGTGAACCAAGAGAGCTGCAGCTGCCTCAGAGCCTCTCCCAGGTACCCCCCAGATCCCCAAAGAATACCGGGACCTGCTGGGGTACTCAGCAAGGAAGAATGCAACATGTTTCCTCCTCACTGCGCCCCACAGACTGCGCTATAGAGTTCATACCAGGGACTAAACTACCCACACCAAAGATGTACTCTATGACCTCAAAAGAGATGAAGAGAGCTGAGAGAATACATTGACACCAACATAGCTTGCAGATTTATTCAACAGGCTAAATCCAGAGTGGCCGCCCCGTCCTCTTCAATGAGAAAAAGATGGATGAGGTTGTGTGTGGATTTTAGGGGAATTAACGCCATATGCTGGCCCACTTGGACAAGGGGAAGGTGTTTACCCAATTGGGCCTACAAGAGGTGTACTACCATGTGTGAATCAAGGAAGGAGACGAGTGGAAAACTGCCTTCAGCTTCCACCTTAAGGAACTTCCAAGTCAAAGTAATGCCTTTTGGCTTGCAAGGAGCCCCTGCAGTCTTTATGAAACTGATAAATGAGATGCTACATGAGCACCTGTATAAAGGGGTCCTTGTGTACTTAGAGGACATTCTTATCTTCACTAAGACCCTGGAAGAATTGGATTTGGATTTGGATTTTATTCAATTTGTAGGCCGCCCTATTCCCCAAAGGGACTCAGGGCAGCTGAACAAAGCCAAGGGAGGGGAAATTACAAAAAAGTAAGACAAAGACAATCAGACAATACAAACAGTTTAAAAGCACAACAGACACAGCAAATTCGAGTAGGGGGGGAACTCAACCCCAGGCTTGCTGGGACAGCCAGGTCTTCACGGCCGTCCGGAAGGCCTGAAGGGTGGAGAGGGTCCAAAGAACACATTAAGCTGGTACATCAGATACTGAAAAAAATCCTTGAGGCTAAACTATACACGAAGCTGTCAAAATGCAAATTTCACAAGACCAAACTAGTCTATCTGGGCTACTGAGTGTCAAATAAGGGTGTAAAAAGGGACCCGGCTAAAGTTAAAGCTGTTTTAGACTGGCAACCCCCTCTTACACGAAAACAGCTTCAAAGCTTCTTGGGGTTTGCTAACTTCTACAGATAGTTCATCCTCTCTTTCACTGAAATTGCTCTGCCTGTCACTGAACTGTTAAAACTTCGGGGGGGGGGGGGCTCAGCAACCACAGCCTAACCAACCCCTAAAATAGACCCTAGAATATCAGCGGGCATTTGAGGCACTAAAGAGGCTGTTTGCCAAAGAATCGGTCCTTAAACACCCCGATCCAGACCAGCCCTTCGTAGTCCAAGCTGACACCAGCAATGTGGCCATCACAGCAGTTCTCCTTCAGAAAAACACAGAAGGCAACTTGCAGCCCTGCACATACACCTCCAAAAAATTGACAGAGACTGAAAGGAGCTAGGCGGTGTGGGAGAAAGAAGCCTATGTGATCCAATGGATCCTATTAACCTGGAGACACTTTCTTGAAGGCAGCCGCGTACCATTTGAAAGTATGGAATGACCATAAAAGCCTAGAGATACTCAAGACCCCGCAAAAACTCTCCCCTAAACAAGCCCAGCGGGTGGAGTATTTCAAACAGTTCAACTTCACACTAAAATACATCCCGGGGGGGGGGGGGGGAACCTCTTGGCAGATGCCTTGTCATATAAACCACAATACAACTATAAACGTGAAGAGGTGGTCCATGGTATGATTCCCCTCTCTCAACCTGCCTCACAAGCCACAACCAGGGGACAGTCTATATAATGGAGGATTGCAGATGGTGGTGAGTGGGTGGGATGATCCAAAGGCTAAGAGATGAATTGCCAGCCGATCCATGGTACAAAGACAACAAAGGAGTTGTTGTTGTTGTTAGTCACGAAGTCGTGTCCGATCCATTTTGACCCCATGGACAACATTCCTCCAGGCCTTCCTGTCCTCTATCATCCTCTGGAGTCCAATTAAGCTCATGCCTACTGCTTTGGTGACTCCATCCAGCCATCTCATTCTCTGTTGTCCCCTTCTTCTTTTGCCCTCAATCTTTCCCAGCATTAGGCTCTTCTCCATTGAGTCCTTCCTTCTCATTAGGTGACCAAAGTATTTGAGTTTCATCTTCAGGATCTGGCCTTCTAAAGAGCAGTCAGGGTTGATCTCCTCTAGGAATGACCAGTTTGATCTCCCTGCAGTCCAAGGGACTCACAGGAGTCTTCTCCAGCACCAGAGTTCAAAGTTCAATTCTTTGTCGCTCAGCCTTCCTTATGGTAAGAACAGAGTACTGACCCTCAAAGATGGACTAGCCTGTAAAAGCTCCAAATTGCAGGTGCCCAGTAGCCTACGACTCCAAGTATTCTAGAAGAATCATGATTCCAAGCATTTCGGCTATTTGAAAACCCTGCATCTGGTTGGAAAGTGCATCCAGTCTTTCATAGCAGTTTTTTGTAAGCAGGCGGTAGGCTCCCAGATCACACAGGTAGATCGGGCAGCTACAAAACCAATTGTAGTACAAGGGGAGACACATTACGAGATCAAGAAAATCCTAGATTCTAGATTGCATAGGGGCTGGTTGCAGTACTTAATACAATGGAAGGGGTACCCATTCTCCAAAGCTACTTGGACATTCCAACAGCTGGCTGGAGAGACGAGGAAAGAAGTAACCAGGAAACCGGCCAGCATCTAGATTGGACAATGTGAATTATTGTTTGGAGGAAACAGTTTTCACCTTTTAATTAGGTGAAAACTGTGGGAACTCTCAGAGTTGGTTTTCACCAGTCTGTGCCAATGTGATATCTCCAAATAAAGCTGTTCTTTGAGTAATCTACCTGCCTTGGAGGTTGGTTTGCTATGGGTGTATTACTTGGAACGCTGACAGCTATACTGTACAAGATAAAGGAGGTGTGTGTGTGTATGCTCTAAGAACAAATGAATTGTTGGTGGAATTTGATCTATGGGCTTTCTTGGATCCATTTTTCTTTTCCTTCTGTGATTGTTGACATCAACAGAGAATGCAAATAAAAAAAGGAGGGCCAACAAGTTTTCCTAGATGATTAATTTGCGTTCAGTCCCCACCCTTCCTGGGCACATTCCTGGTACTCAAAGCTATTCCTGATGTGGTTTCTGTTTAGGTCATGTTCTATGGAGCCTCCTCTTAAGGCCAAAGTCTTGCTGTGAAATGTAGGAATGATGCTGAAACGAAAGACCAATGGAAGCCCACATGATCTCTTGCTACATTTTGGACCATCCCAGTTCATGGACATTTGCTCCCACTGCACGTAGTCCTCACCCTACAATAGTTCATTTATTGACCATTTAAAGTTATAATGGCACTGAAAACTGGTCCCTACCTGAACATCTGTTCTCTGTAGTGTAGGTGGGAGGGGCTACAGCAGGGTTTGTGACAGCCTGATTGGTCCAGAGACTGAGGGATTTTTCTTTAACATCTCCTCCTTTCCCTCCTGGCTCCCAGTTTCACAAGGTCGAATGGAACATCTGATATCTTTATGCAAGGAAATAACATTCCAATGAACGAAGAACAAGAACAGAAAAACAACCAACAATTCCGACCACCTCGACCCCTGCTAACTACCTAGGGTGGGAATGTAGCCCCTTCCACCTACAGTACAGACGTTCAGGTAAGGACCAACGTTCTTTCTCCTGTAGCTCCGGTGGGAAGGGCTACAACAGGGACATACCCAAGCTAAGTCCCAGGGTGGGAAAAAGACCCCAGGGGAGGGGAAGACACCACTTGCTGAAGCCCCCTACGGCCGAAGGCCACGTCCACTGATACGAAACAGTCAAGGCAGTAGTGCCGAATAAATGGGGAGGGGGAGGCCCAAGTGGCCGCCCAACACATATCCTCCAGAGGGGCTCTAGTAGCCGAGGCAGCCATAGTGGCAGCAGTCCTGGTGGAATGGGCTGTGATACCCTGAGGAGGTACCTGGTGACTGGCCTGGTAATCCTCCCTGATGGCCTGCCTCACCCACCTGCCAATGGTGGCGGAGGACACCCTGGCCCCCAATGACTTGTCCTGAAAGGACAGGAACAAGGCCTCCGACCACCTAAACGTGAACGTACGCCTGAGGTAGATGCTTAGGCCGTGACGTACGTCCAGGCGGTGCCAGATAACCTCCCTCTCATGAGCCAGAGAGGGACAGAAATTGGCAAGAATAACCTCCTGCAATCTATGGAAAAGGGAATTGACCTTCGGGAGAAAGGCCGGGTCAAGCCTCAAGACAACCCTGTACTGATGGAACTGACACAAGTCCTCCTTAGACAACAGGGCGCTCAACTCGGAGATGCATCTGGCTGAGGTGACAGCCACCAGAAATATGCCCTTCAGCGTCAGGAACCTGAGATGAACTGTTCTCAGAGGCTCGAAGGGAGCCCCTGTAAGAGACCTAAGTACCAGGGAAAGGTCCCACGTTGGGAACCTATGCACCGGAGGGGGACAAAGGGGTTCCACGCACTGCCCGCACCACCAAAGAACTGGGCTAGACTGCAGCGATAAACGGCTTCCACGAGGGGAACAGCCGCTGCTGCTGCTGCTGACGCTGCAGCCGGGTGATGTGCCTGAGTCGCAGACTCTTCTAAATAGCCCAGAAATGGCCTCCGCCTAGCGCGCAGGGAAACGACCCCCCTCTGGAGGCTGTGGAGCCACGAGGCACGTTTCCAACTTCCAAGAGCTCAAACATTCCTTCCAGTTGAGTGCTAGCCCACAGCTTAATTTTTTTGCAATTTGCGATATTCAATTTAGCCAAATTAATGCAATTTACCTCAAATTACTCAGCAAACACTCTAAAGCCTAAGAACCTCGCTTGGAGCCAAGTGATTGGACCAAAAGACTGAGGGAAACTGGGAGCCAGGAGGGAAAGGAGGAGATGTTAAAGAAAAATCCCTCAGTCTCTGGACTAATCAGGCTGTCACAAACCCTGCTGTAGCCCCTCCCACCGGAGCTATAGGAGAAAAGTGACTTATGGCAGTTTTTCACCTTTACAACCATTGCATGATCAAAATTTAGACATTTGGCTCAGTCCTTGACTTACGCTCTCAATTGAGCCCAAAATTTCCATTGCTAAGCAAGACAATTGTTAAGTGAATTTTGCCAGATTTTACAACCTTTATTGCCACCGTTATTAAATGAATTACACAGTTGTTGAGTTAGTAACACAGTAAGGTAAATCTGGCTTATCTATTCGTTTTGCTTGTCAGAAAGTCACAAAAGGTTATCAAATGACTCTGGTCATGAATACATGCTACTTGCCAAGCAGCCAAAAGCTGTTCATGTGATCATGAGGATGCTGCAATAGTCATAAGTATGAAAACTGTCATAACTCACTTTTTTCAGTGCCATAGTAACTTCGAATGGTCACTAAAAGAATGGTTGTATGTCAAGGACTACCTGTATATGCCATCTATCTCACTGTCCTAAGTGACTCTTGGAGGCTTACAACAGTACTATAAAGACACTGAAAGTATTAAAATTAAGTTGAAATCACAATGATGTGATTTTTAAATATATATTTTATATATTTTTAAAGTTATACATTTATATTGTGTGTGAACAGAGTTGGTTCTGGGTATCATTCATATTAATCCATTTTACAATAACAATATTAATAATCTCTTTCACATTTCTCAATCATAAGTACTCCTTATTATATTGTTCAAAAAATGCTTAACTCTTCATCTTTATCTCTACCTTCATCTTGTTTCTTGTTCTATCTAAACATTTCTCTATTATATATGAACAAATTTAATTAAGTTTCCATTTATATTGATCCAATTTATGCTAACATTGTTAATAATCTCTAAATGATATGATTTTTTAAATTGTCAAATACTTTCCACATATTTTTTCTAGAGAACAAATATGGAATCTGTGAGTCTCCAAATATTGTTGGACATCAATTCTCATCAGTCTAAGCCGCAGGACCAATAATCAAAAGCAATAGCAGTTGTAGCTGCAAATCTTTTTACACTTAGTTTAGATGGCACCAAGTTAACCTCCATGCACAGCTTTCAGACTCAAAGTACCAGTGCTTCTATTCTTACACCCTACAAATCTTGGGTCCCCATTTGAGGTTTTAGAGGTGAGCCACAATTATGAATGGTAATAAAGTTCACAATTGGCCAGAGATCTCCTCCATATTATTTGTTGATATGTTCCTTGGCTGAGCCCTAACACTAAAAAACAGCTTTGCCAGCTGAATCCCAATTCAAAGTAATTGCACTGTAAAAATCAAGGTCCCCATAATTATCATTCATTTCACTATATAACATATCCTTAAGTGGCAATAGTCTCTGTCCATAACCACTGCCTTTTCTCTGATCAAAGTGCTTGTCCTAAGAAACTATAGGTACACTGGTGGTACAGAATTGTAGGAAATTAGTCACCACCCAAAAAGGAAAGGGAATCATAGATACAATTCTGGCAGAAGGATACCACAATTAAACTTGTTGAGAATTGTTGCCTAGTAGAGGGAAGGGAGGTTCATGGACCTGAAGAGGAATCATGGGGATATCATTTAAATTCTGGTGACCAGTTTGGTTTAGTCACTACTGTACATCTGGGATATCCACCATTGGCAACTTTAAAACGTATGGACTTCTATCTCTTCCAATCTGACTGATTATGATTTAATCATGTCCCAAACATGCTTTTTCAAAGAAAAACAAAGTTCAGTTGCCTCTTGAAAAAGCACCTTTGGGACAACCATGACTTGGATGACTGAGAATCTCCATAGAGATGTAATCTTGTGATATCAAGTTGGAGTTGACTCTTAGAAATCACATAGATATGAATAGTAGATCACATTGGATAATTTGGACAATAAGTAAAATCAAGATGTTTTATTTCAAGAAGTCTTAAATAGTTTAATCAAGTCCTTTTCCACTCAGTTTGAAGACTTGGGTCTGTCTCTTTGCTTTGTCATATATTCTCACAACCAGAATACAAATTGGAAGGAATTTTGGACATTTTCTAGTCTAACGATCTGCTCAAGTAGGAGAAGCTATACTATTCCAGACAGATGGTGGTACAGTCTCTTCAGTCTCTTCTGCACAAACCACTCTGGGTGTGTTTTAGAATGAGAAATAAAATCAGGAAAAGATTTCTCAAGAAGCTGCATAGCTGAGTGGGAATTGGTACCCACGTCTTCCCACTCCTAACCGCTAGGGGACACTCCCTTTCAAATAAATATTTGCTAGAACTGGCTGCAGTTAAGTCAAGTAAACAATACAAAGAAAAGCAAAGACAAACCACTTGGAAAACACCCATGATCACACAAGCTGCACATTTTCAGTTCTGCAACTATCTTAGCAAGCAAATTCATTTCTGTCTCCCATTCTACTTCCTTCCAAGCATATCAACGTAGCCAATAGTATCCAGCTGAAAAAGTGGGGTCCTATATATAAAATCTCTAGCAAAAAGGCTGCAGGTTTTTAAGGCTTGTGTGGAAGCAAATTAAAATGAACCACACTGACAAACATATTTTTATTAGCAGTGAAGCACTGGATTTCCTTAACTGAATTTGATCTTATCAAATCCAAGGACAAAATAATTTCTGAATGTACAATATTTATCTTCCTTTGTGCAAGGATCAGTGGTTGCTGATTAGAAAAGGCCATACTGATTAGGTCATGTTGTCTCTTGTTAAGTGGGCATTCATTCATGTTTTGCATAGCATTATGATGTGCTGTGTTTTACCTTTTGCAAGCTGGACATGGGTAAAATGTACATTTCTCTGTCTGGACTCAGCTCATTTTTATTTATTTGCATCCCATATTTATTACTTTTTCAAATAACTCAAGGCAGCAAATATATTCCACATACTTTCCTCCTCCTATTTTCCCCACAACAACCCTGCGAGGTGGACTTGACTGAGCGAGATTGATTGGCCCAAGATCACCCAACTGGCTTTTATATCTAAGGAGGGACTAGAATTGAGGGTCTGTTGGTTTCTAGTCTAGAGTTTTAACCACTAGACCAAACTGACTCTAGTCATAAGTTGCCTAACCACTTTTTAAAAAGTTATTTTATGCACTGATAAAAAAAAGTTTGTGACCATCACAACTGATGCCCAAATGCATATATTAATCTAATCAGCATTGGAGTTGGTTTCACTGCAACATGGTTATTTTTCTGGCATTAGCCAATTTGTGGGACTGAACTCATTATGTGCAGATTCAGATTCTGCTCAGCCATAAAACTTTTAACCTAGGCTACTTTGTGCAGTACGCCAGACAATTTCCTTCCTCATGACATCTAACTCTGATTCACAATGAGGAAGTGAACAATGACTGTCTTCCCCTCCCAGGGCAATGTTGTCTCCTTTGGCTTGCAGTGGTTTTCCAAAATATCCAAGCACAGAATAATTGTTCAGATCCCAAGATAATACAATCCCCCCCCCATCCTTTTTACTGGAATGTAGTGTTTGCAACTCCAAAATTCAATAAAACATCCCCATAAAATAAAGATGTCTTAGGGGAAGAACTTCTACTATAGCAATGATGACTATGTTTACATTATTTACATTTTAATATCTGGAATTTTAAAAAGCATTATCTATCAGCCCAAAAGTCAATTTTGGCAGTCTTGTTTGCCAGGATCCTAGGTTTCATCAGTTCAAAATCTGCCAACAGGGAAGGCTCTCAAATTAAATGCATATCAGCAACATTGGACTTGATTTCACTGCAACATGGTTTATTTTTCTGATATTAGCCAACTTGTGGGACTGAACTCATTGCATGCAGGTTCAGATCCTGCTCGATCATAAAACTTTTAATCCAAGCTACTTTGATCGAAGTTTATTAGTGCCATTTACAAGATGCCACTTTCACTGTCAAAAGACCAACCTCCCCAACTATCCCTCTCTAGTTCCTATTGTTGGAAGAAACATCCATCTCCTCCCACTTATGACTGCATGACTGTAACTTTGTTGCTTGCATCTTTACTGATATTGTTTCCTGATTGCTTATTTGTACCCTATGACTATCATTAAGTGTTGTACCTTATGACTCGTGACGAATATATCTTGCCTTTTTATGTACACTGAGAGCTAAGTTATGCACCAAAGACCAATTCCTTGTATGTCCAATCACACTTGGCAAAGTAAAGATTTCTCTTATCTTTCTCTTCTCTTCTAGACCCCGTTTGCAAAGGAAGGGAGGGGGGAGGTACTCCACCGCAACGCCCTCCTCTGCGCCGAGCTAAAGGCGCTCTGCACAGGCCCAGAGGCCCATCGGTTTCAGGGATGGCGCCGCCCAGCCACACCATCTCTCCAGACCGCCTCCCGCCCCCACTTCGTGCTAAACCAAGCGCGTCCTCCCAGCGAGCGCGCGAGCGCCCATGTCCCCTCCCCCTTTGAACAGCTCTGCAGTTTATTTGCATAACCGCCCCGATTGGCTGGGCGGAAAGAGGAAGGAGCGGAGGGGGAAGCCCGCAGAAAGAAGGAGGGAGGGAGGGAGGGAGGGGGAGGGCAGAGAGAGAGAAAAAAAAGAAAAAGAAAAAAGGGGGAGGAGACACCTTTGTTTCACAGCCTGGGTTTGTAAACAAGAGGAAGTCTAGACTCCCAGCTGGGGCTCTTCGCGGGGTGCTGCGGGTCTTTCGGCGGGGTGATTCCCCTCCCCAAAAGCCGCACCGAGGCACCGTCCGACGCGAGGGCGATCCAGCCGTTCCTCTCCCGACAGGTGAGATTGGGGGAGGCGGAGGGAAGCGCTTTAGGGAACGCGGTGCGCGTCTGTCTGTCTGCCTCTCCCTGGGTGCACAAAAACACGCAGGTGCCGTGGGTGCAAGGATGGCGGGGAGGGGTGTGTGCAGTGGGTGCGGGTTTCCAGCGAGTAACCCACGGACCCCCCTCGAAAGGCGAACAGATCTGAATAGCTGGAGAGGGATGAGAAGGATTCCGGTGGATCCTTTTCAGAGAATCCCAACTATTGTACTCCTCCTGGCCAGGCAAAGTGGACATTTCCTAGGATAACCTCATGTTCCTTTTGTATATTTCAGCAGGGGATTTTATCTACCCCCTTCGCGATGGCCCGTATTCTCCTCTAATCCCACAGGAAATGCTGTAGGGAGGGATCCGTTTTCAAGAGTCACTAATTCGGGATCAGGTGGCATCCTTTACGTATTGAGCAGTCCGGGTTGCGTTTTTTGTCCTGGGGTGGGTATGGGTGGGACGACACAATATCGATTAGTAGCCAAAGAGTCATAACCATGGCACTGTTTATCAAAGCTGGTTTTACCCCCGCCTCCCGCCTGGGCAAATAGATTTATCTCTTTTCTCTATCCATTGGTAAAGAAAACTTATTTTTTTTCCAGCATGCAGTGCTGCTGTTTCAAAAGTTTTCATAGAAAGAGGGTGGCAGTGATTTGCACCTCCAACTTTTCTTTCCATATCCCTTATTCTTATAAAGTTCATATTTTAGGAAGTTTTTTTTTTAAAAAACAGGAAAATGTTTGCATGAGTGGCCCTACAATTTATATGGAAATACAAAAATTGCCCTATTACTCAACAGCTGTGCCTTTCTGAAGTAAAAATTTGCCATTTACCTCTGACACAGAACACAAACACAAATTTTCAGTTTATGACTATCATCCCACCAGTCCTATCTGTTCCACCCTCTAAACATACCTCCTCTTCTACATGCATATTTCAAGCTTCCTGTTCAGTCGTCATAAAAATAAGTAAATATAAAGTGCACGTGATTGTTATAATAAAAGGAAACCAAGGTACCTCAGCTTGTCTCATCTTTTTCTCTATTCCCATTTCTCTCTTATTAAAGGGTCCCCAATACCCTTATTTTTGAGTTTCTATACATTTGATATATCAGATCCACTATATTTCCTTAAGGTGCATATCATTTCAATATCATATCATGCCCATGTTTACTTCCAATTCACTATACCAGAGTCAAATTGCTATATATAAACAAATAAGTATATTGCTCTTAATGCCCCTTATAACATGGCAATAGTCATCTTTTCCTTTATCAAAACAAGAAATAACCTGAATGCTTATTTATAGGGCTCGCATATAAAACAAATCAGCTTAAGAAAATCCATCCTCATACCTGGTATATATTTTCCTCATCATAATAAAATAAAAGCCCTCATTGTCTTCTGAAATAAATGTGCAAAAGATAGTATTTGAATTTTATGCTCCAGTTCATTTGGTGTTCAGACAAAAACATATACGTATTTCCTGTCCACATCCAGTAGAAAAATAATTAATAAATTGCTGGTAAACAAGATACCTCCCTATTAGTTATGGCTAGTATGTTTCTGTTGTCTCTTTAAGACTGTCTTGGATATTGTTTAGAAGAGAATCTCAATTGCAACTGTTACTGGCAAATATACCATTTATTAAGAACAACAATATTTTTGTTACAGTTCCTTGGGAACTTTGATGGCATTTTTATAAGGTGTATGGGCTGAGAGTGAATAATGCAATGACATTTAAAAAAATATTTTCAAGATTATAAACAATTTTTTTAAAAAAAGGAAGTATTTTTTTAAAAAAAACTTTATTTCCTTCCTTTTACTTCTTCCTTTATTTATCTTGCCTAGCTATTTCCCATGTTCATCCCTTGTTATATTTCTCTCTGTCATTACCCTACCAAGAAATATTATGCCATTTATTAAGAAGAACAATATTTTTGTTACATTTTCTTGGAAATTTTGTTGGCATTTTTATAAGGTACATAGATTGAGAGCAAATAATGCAGTGTTATTTTTTTAAAAAAATCAAGAGTATAAACATTTTTTAAAAAAGGAACTGTTTTTTTAAAAAAAACTTTCTTCTTTGTTTCCTTCCTTTTACTTCTTCCTTTATTTCTCCTGTCTAGCTACTCCCTGTGTTTGTCTTCATCCCTTGTTATATTCTTCTCTGTCATTATCCTACCAATAATTTCTGTGTTCAGTGTAGATCCTTAGAGAAATTAGGGAGAAATTTAAAAAGAGGGGGGGACGACTCCCTATGCCACGGTGACGTAAGGTGGATAGCCATAGCTTGCTTTAAAGCGTGCCTTAGGAAGAAGAGAGAAAAAGGGGGAAATCTTTAAGTTCTCCCCCCCCCCCCCAAAAAAAAAGCCAAAACAGAAATCCAGTTTCCAGGTAAATATATGGAGTCTCGGCCAACATTTTTCCCGGATCAGCATTTCCTTGCCTGCCCAACTGGCTGGTTTGCTTCCCTCTCAAAGAAGCACCTTTCTCCTCCTCCTCTACTATGAGGTTCCAGGCAACCACTCCACCCACCCCATTTGAAAACCAAGCCTCCATCCATCCCTACAAAGATTCTCCTCTTGCCCGCCTCCCATCAAAATACCTCTCCAGCTGATTGGTTTAGCCCACTGTATTTCTAGAAATCCCTCCGCTCTGCTCCTCCCTCTTCTCTCATCCTCGGGCTGCTTTGTGTCTATCCCCATTTCTTCTGCAGCCAGCTGTCCGTCTCAAGTTGTGCCTTAAACTCCAGGTATGTCACTGCTTCCTCTGGTTTGGCTTCACTTAAGTGGTCACCATTAGTGCCACACAATTCTTAAAGCTCTTTGTTGTGTTTCTCTGGAGCCCTTCTCTCCTCCCCCATCTCTGGGCATCATGTAACATAATTCCTCTAGATTCCTTCTGCTCTCTTCCTGACTTAGCGCAGATCCCTTTATCATTTCACAACTCTAAATAAATACTGCCTGCTCTTCTGTGACAAGCTGTTGATGTCTATCACCACCAAGTATGCTTTCTAGACTTTGCTGCTTTCTGCTTCGGTCTTCCCTTCCATCTCAACCAAGCAGTTGCCAGTTTGGTCTAGTGGTAAACTGGGCTACAAACCAGGAGACTGTGAGTTCCAGTCGCACCTTAGGCATGAAAACCAGCTGGGTGACTCTGGGCCAGTCCCTGTTTCTTAGCCCAAACTTACTTCATGGGGCTGTTGTTGGAGGAATAGAAGGAGGAAGGTGTGTTTTGGATATGTTTGCTGCCTTGAGTTATTTGTAATAATAATAATAATAATAGAGATGGGATGCAAATGAACAAAAATGACCTGAATCCAGATATACCTTAAGGTCTTGAGCTATTCATAAAAATAATAAAGGTGGGATTAAAAAAAATATCTCTCCGAGTAAAGGCCCATGCTGCAAAAGTGTTCGTAGGTTTTGAGTATGTGGGTGGTTATAATACTTGACTGTTATATGTCCACAGTCTGGTTAGAATAAATAAAATAAAAAAAGTTAAATGTTTGGTTTAATAAGAAAAGCCAAGGTTTACAGCAAAGACTATTCATGGTTGGTACTAGGAAAACCTAACCTGAATTAATTGGAAGGGAAAGGTAAGATGTTTGAGCGTTATTCTACGGTAGTTTTCTCCTTCATCACAGGATGATCAGCTGTGACCTACATCCTAGGGTTAATTACAGGCTGAGTCTCCAAGAAGCTGCCAAGGGAGGGAGGTGGAGGGAGGGAAAGCACGTGGTATTGTTTTTGTTTAGATACCAGACTGGTTACACAGAACCTGGCCAGTTCCCAGAGCTAAGAAACAAAATCTTGGCATTCCGACTCTAAGTCTGTAAGCTATCACTTCTGGCAGATTCCCTATAGGTTGGTGATCCCGCCTCTTCCTCTTCTTTAGGGCTTTCATCTGCCTTCCCCCCTCCAGCGCCTCCTCCAGGAGCTGTTTGGTTCTCCACAACTCTCCTGCCACTTTTCTCCAGGTGTGACTCCCACCACAATGGTGAGGCTGTCCAAGCCCAAAACTTTTCAGGCCTATCTGGACAACTGTCACCGTCGCTACAGTTGCGTGCATTGCCGGGCCCACCTGGCTAATCACGACGACCTCATCTCCAAGGTACAAAAAAAGGGGGGAAGTGGGATAATGGCTGCTACACTCCTCTAGAGCATTGTTTCTCAACCTTGGCAACTTGAAGATGTCCGGACTTCAACTCCCAGAATTCCCCAGCCAGCATTCGCTGGCTGGGGAATTCTGGGAGTTGAAGTCCGGACATCTTCAAGTTGCCAAGGTTGAGAAACACTGCTCTAGAGAATATCACAGCGTCCAAGGAAAAGCGGCTGCTGTGCCTTTGTTAGCTCTATTTTTAAAAAGAAAAATATAAAGCACTTCATTTATTACCAAAGGGGAATGTAAATACAGAAAGGCAAGCAAGGACAGCCATGTTTCCTTATATTATATCTCGCTGTAAGATTACTACTGTGAATTTTCTGTCTTCCTTTAAAATTTGTCAGTCCTGCCACAAGTAAGTGCAGCTAGTCCTCAACTTAACCACCATTCGTTTAGTGACCATTTGAAGTTACAACAGCACTCAAAAAGTGACTTACAACTGAACCTCGTGGTTACGATGGTTGCAGCGTCCCAGGTCATTTGACCCCCTCACGTTCAGCCTTCTCAGCTGGCTTCTGACAAGCAAAGTCAATGGGGGAAGCCAGATTTGCTTAACAGCCGCAGTGAGTCACTATTCCCAATTGTGGTCATAAGACGAGGACTACCTGTAAGTAATTTTCAGGGCCAGGATCAAAGAATGTCTTAAACATTTTTACCCTAACATAGCTAATGTTAATGTTGTGTTAAATACAGAGGCTTGGGGGTGTGTGTGTGGATTATAGATTAATATAGATTAAGCAAGCCAAACTTTGGCAAGCATGATTTATTGGAGAAATCACCACCTCCTAAGCAAACCACAATTTAGATCTGGAAGCTTATCCTCTGGGAATAAAACAGGCAAAGAAGGGAGAGTGGGGGCCCTCCAAGCAGCAGCAGACAACAGCAATGTCATGTCTCTTTCCAGAGCCACCTTACTGATGCTCCAGAATTTCTGAGCAGTAAAAGAAAGGACATTATTTGGGAGGAGAAGAAGGAAAGGGATGAGGAGAAGGCCAGTGGGGTGTGTGGGGGGTCCTATAGGGGGGGGGGGTCCTATAGAGGACAATGAGTTCTTTTAGAAAACCCTGCCTAGGCTTGTCTGCCACCTTCACCCTAGTTCTCAAGAACTTAGAAGGGCAGCAGGTCTCAGCTGCCGCTGATTAATCATTAAATTCAGTTTCATGGGTTTGAAAGCAAACCAGAGAATAAACAAGGAAAAGGGGAAGAGAGTCTCTGGCTGCTTGCCTTCAGCCAAGCGGGAGGGGAAGATAAGTAGCTGGTCTAGAACCAAAGTCTACAGAAGATGATAAGCAGCTGACACAGGCTGAAGGCTGCTCCTCAGATTTGGGCTCCCAAGGTTGGAGGGGGGAGCAAACAGGGAGACAGAGTGGCAAGGACGAGAAATAACTGGGTGAAGTGTTCAAGGTTGCTTAATAGGGGCAGGAAAGTATTTTGTTTTTTTGATCTATGCCCTTTTCGTTACAGTCTTTTCAAGGAAGCCAAGGACGGGCATACCTCTTCAACTCTGTGTGAGTATCACAAAAGAGGAGCATATTTTGGAAGGGGGGGGAAAACCACTGTATTTTTTGCACTATAAGACGCTCCGGACCATAAGACACACTTAGCTTTTGGGGAGGAAAACAAGAAATCCAAAAAATCTGCCTCCCAGCTCCAACACATGGCTCGTCAGGGCTCCGCTCCGTTGCACCCACCACCAGACAGCTGGATCCCAGCCTCCCATAGCCCTGCCAATCAGTGGACTGGCCCACCTGAAATGGTGCTATTGCCACCTTCTCTGTGTCTGCTGCCTCTGCTGGGGAATGCTGGAGCCTTTGCCAGCATTCCTTGGCTATCGCTGCCGCCGCCTATCAGTGGTTGGACTGGCCTCCTGGAATACTGCCGATCAGCTGTTCCAGATGGTGGGGATCGCCACTCCTGGTAGTAGGCCGCGGCCCAGGGGTTGGGGCCCAATTGTTCAGCGGCATCATCTGAGGCCACGACAGATGAGATGCGAGTTTTACTTTACCATCAGAAGAGCAACAGGTTGCTGTCAGCCTTCTCTATGTCTGAATGCCCACTGAGCTGGTAACTCCCCTTATCCTGCATTTTCTAAAAGGACTCAGACTCAGTTCATAACACCTTAGCCAATAAAGAAATACTGATCTTTTTTATGTCCAAATACTCTTATCAGATCAGTATGAAGTAGTTTCTCTTAACATGGCCAAATTCTGCTATGCTGTGTGTAAAATTAGGCAAACTTTAGCTGCCCACTGTTAAGCTAAACTATTGCCAATTGCAATATATTATTCTGTCTATCTTTTATTTTTATCTTTTTACTATTATTGTTTCAATGTTTTTATTTGTTGGTCTGTGACCTTAATAAAGAGGTAGTATTTAGTCAGTACTTGTATCCCCAGCAGAGAGGACCTCATTCAACCAAATAATCCTCTCTTGAGAAAAATCTAGCCACTTACGTGAAAAGATCTCGCACACCTTCCTCTACCACCTTTGGTTGCTTGAAGGATCAGCAGAAGAGACAATCTCTCATTTTCATTGGATTTTAGCTGAAACGGAGGAAAGCAGAAACAATTAAGCTATTAAGATAATAGAATAAGAGAAGGTGTGAGTAGGTTTCAGTAAAAGATAATCTAATAGGCTAATCTGCCTTTTTCCAAAACAGTCAATCCAGCAGGAATGCGGGGTATTTAGATAAAATTCAAAGACACAAGAGGCCTTCAAAGCAAACTTAAACCACTTCAATACTAGTGTTGATTGGCACATCATTCCAAATTGAAATTCACACATTTAAGGTTATTTCCCAGTGATTGCATAGGAATGAATGAATTCTGCAAGTGAGTTGCAGGAACAATTAGGAATTCTAAATTTTTGCTACTTTCATAGCAGCCACAGCCTGGAGGTTAACCAGGCTGTGAGAGATTGTCTCTTCTACTGGTCCTTCAAGCTACAGGATGCCCCAAACGTGGTAGAGGAAGGTCTTCAAGTACTGACTAAATACTACCTCTTTATTACGGTCACCCTCTCCTAATAGGCAGGCCCTTGTTTGTGACTGTGCATTGCACAATTATCTTCACTTTCACCATAAGGTTAGGAACTATTTTTGGTCTCTTTCCTGCCCAGCTCCAGCCTATCTCTGTGGCACTGTATTTCAAAAGACCTTGGCAGACCCCACAGAAACCTTGGCCCTCCTTTCCTTATGGGGATCATGGGCTGACACCCCACCCCCTCGTTGGTGGTTGTACTTCTGAAGCCATTGAGTGTCTCTGAAGCTGGACACAGTCCAAACCCTGGAATAATCTCCATCTTCATATCCAGTTTGTGAGAAAGTTTTGGGCTTGTCCTTACCCTGGTGTGCTTCCAAACCAACCTAGCAGAACTGGGGAAATCAAATCCAGCCTTTTCCCCCACTTGAAGACCAAACCAAGGCCATTCTGGTCCTGGCAGCAATGGGTCAAGCTCCTAAGAAGAGTTCCATTGTCAGTGATTTCAAGGCAGAGTAGAACTCATACTAGGTAGAAAACAGATGGGGATGGATGGGCTTGTTAAAACTAAGATGACATTATGTTCAGTGGTGGGATTCAAATTTTTTTTGCTACCGGTTCTGTGGACGTGGCTTTGTAGGCGTGGCAGGGGAAGGATCCTGCAAAATCCCCATTCCCTCCCCACCCCACTAACCTGTTTTCCAGCTCCATTCTCCTGTTCAGGGCAATAAAAGATCATCAGCTGGGAGGCAGGGAGTCAGCAGGGGCGGGGCCAGCCTATTTACCGGTTCTCTGAACTACTCAAGATTTCCGCTACTGGTTCTCCAGAATCTGTCAGAACTGGCTGAATACCACCTCTGATTGTGTTTTCTTTTGGATCCATATAGAGTGAATGTTGGATGTGGCCCAGCAGAGGAACGCGTTCTGCTGACGGGCCTGCATGCTGTAGCTGACATATACTGTGAAAACTGCAAGACCACTCTTGGATGGAAATATGTGAGTCCCCTGCTTTGTGCCCTCCTCTTCCTCTCCCTCCCTAAAACAATTGCACCACTAATAGTTGGCTTCTGTCCGCATCGTTCCTTTGTCTTCTTCTTCTTCCACAGGAACAGGCCTTTGAGACTAGCCAGAAATACAAGGAGGGCAAATTCATAATTGAACTGAATCACATGATTAAGGACAATGGCTGGGACTGAAAGCCAACCAACTTCTTTGGACAACTGTATGTAGGGGGTGGAGCCTAAGAAATGTCAAATTTCCACCAAACCTGCCTCCACCTTCTCAACCATTGGATTGCCATCCCAGGCACCTCCAGGGGCACCTGAGTTGTGAAGGAGGAGGTGGTGCTCCTGCCAGAGACACACACCCACAGTTCAGACATGTTAAACTTCCTGTGGCAAAAGGTGGGAGTTCCGGGACACCGCTGGGCCAGGGACTGTGTGCAAGCAGGGACTGGGGTGGGGGTGGGGAGGACTACGGCTGGCTCTGTTGTCCAGAGAGATTCTGTATTAAGAGAAATACGGATGGGAAATGTAAAGTACGAGGGGGAAGGGAAACGTTAGGCGTGTACAGTACCTTTGTGTGTATGTGTGTGTATTATATAAATAAAAGTATTGAAGTGATCTGGGTGGTTTTTCTTCTTCCTTCTACAGGAGGGTAGTTGGTAGATTAGAGCAAGGGAGACAAACTCCTTAGGCTGTTCCCAGTTTAGCTAATTAAAGCTAAGGTTTGGATGTTTTATTTCTATCCAATCCATCTGAAACATTCAAGACATTCTGTGAGCAGTGGTACAAAACCGGCAAATCAGGATTTGTAAGCTGTTTCACTAGCCGTACGTTTTTTTTTTCTAATTTATTAGATTTTTTATCCTATCTTTATTATTTTTTTATAAATAAGGCACCAAACATACTTATACATGCATCCTATTTTCCCCACAACAACCCTGTGAGGTGGATTGAGAATGATTGGCCCAAAGTTACCCAGCTGGCTTTCATGCCTAAGGTGGCACTAGAACTGTACCCAGCAATGGGTCTACGTCTACATGGAGAGAAATAAGCAATGGGATACTACAAGGTTCCACCTTTGGCCCAGGACTCTTCAATATCTTCATAAACTACTTAGATGAGGGGATAGAAGGGGAACTTATCAAATTTGCAGATGACACTAAGCTGGCAGGAATAGCTAACATCCTAGAACAGTGATAGTTAAGCTTTTTGAGACCGAGGGCTGAAACTGGAGCATGCACATGTGCCAGAACCATGAATGAGTAGCTAGCCGGCACGCAACAGAACCCGGAAGAGCAGCTGGCCGCCACACGCAAGCCCAGAGAGAAGGCTCTGCATGCCACCTCTGGCATGTGTGCCACATAGGTTCACCATCACAGCCCTAAAAGATAGGCCCAAGTTCCAGATAGATCTTGACAGACTTAAACACTGGGCGCTATCTAACAAAATGAAATTCAATGTAGAGAAAAATAAAGTCTTACACTTAGGCAAGGAAAACTGAAAGTACACATACACATTGGGTGAAATAACAGTGACTGTTAGAGGGATCTTGGAGTCTTTGTGGACAACCAGCTAAATATGAGCTAGCAGTGTGCAGCAGCAGCAAAAAAAAGCCAATGTAATCCTAAACTGCATTAATAGGGATACAATCAAGATCAAGTGACGTACTAATACTACTCTATAAAGTCCTAGTAAGACCATACCTAGAATACTGCATCCAGGTTTGGTCACCACACTATAAAAAAGATGTGGAGACTCTAGAAAAAGTGCAGAGAAGACCAATAAAGATGATTAGGGAACTGGAGGCTAAAACATATGAAGAACGGTTGCAGGAATTGGACATGATCAGTCTAGTGAAGAGAAGGACCAGGGGGGATATAATACCTGTGTTGCAATATTTGAAGGGCTGCCACAGAGAGGAGGGGGTCAAGCTATTTTCCAAGGCACCAGAAGGCCGGACAAGGAATAATGGATGGAAACTGACCAATGAGAGATTCAATTTAGAAATGTGAAGTTTTCTGACAGTGAGAACAATCAACCAATGGAACAGTTTGACTTCAGAAGTTGTGGGAGCTTCATCACTGGAAGCTTTCAGGAAGAGATTGGACTGCCATTTATCAGAAATGGTGTAGGGTCTCCTGCTTAGGCAGAGGGTTGAACTAGATGATCTACAAGGTCCCTTCCAACTCTGTTAATCTAAGCTAGAATTCATAGTCTCCTGATTCCTAAACCAGCACCTTAACCACTAGACCAAATTGGCAATACATTCTTCTAATATGTTCACAATTCTTGTTGAGAGGAAATTATTGCCTCTAAGCCTAGGGAGAAACTTAAGTCACAATTTGGCATTTAACTACCTTTCCCCCATAATATTAGTTTGAAGGCAGATTTCCATATTTATCGGGGTTCATTTTCCATCTGTGGTAAGAAGATTAATACAGCTCAAAAGACTGAAAGTACAAATAATTTGCTAAAAGAAGAAAGTTATGGATTAATTTTACCAGGCTCACTTTGGAGCAGGCTGTATTTAATTTAATCTCTGATTCAAATATAGCTTTATTCCTAGAATCTGCAATAACTGATCGTTGTTTTTAGAGCTTCTTTGGCAACTGCATTAAATCAATTTAGTCATCCAGTTTAGTCATCAGCCTTATCCTTGGTTCTTTGCTGATAATTGCACTTATAAGAACATTGATGCCCTGTGGGAAGCTTTCACATATTTTAAAGGGTGTTCTCCAAAACCATCCCTCTGTGGTTGAAGCACTTTTCCTTTCCGTTCTGGACAGCGTGGCTAATGGTTAGGAATAACAGAAGTCGAAGGCCACAAATAGCTGGAGGGAGAGCAGATTCTCTGCACTGGCTTATGGCCGCAATTCTCCTTCCAAAGAGATGCTGCCTTCAGTCCAGATTCCTTCTGTTGGAATAAAAATCTGGTCCAATTTCAAGCTGGGAAAAGATGCTGGAAATAAAATGGAGGCAAGCTGCAGGAAAGGAAGTCTGTTTATTTGGTAGCCAGAAACTAGTGATAGCAGTGTGTTTCTGAAGTGGCTGACAAAATGGGGTTGAGTGCAGGAGGGTTTTTTTATACATTCTTTGGGGCTTTGTGATTGAGATGCCTGTTCCTTTGTAAGAATGTGACTTTTAATATTTTAATGGCTGTTGCCAGATTCCTATGGGGGTCATGTAGGGGTCATGGCTGGCTCTACAGGCAAAAGGGGAAATGCAAATTCTAGGTGTTTGTCTGAGCTAATCTTGTCAGCTTTGGCTTGCCTATTGTGTTGCTTATTTGGAGTCTCTTTGCTTATGAATAGATTGGCCCAGTCTTTCTAAATGGATACAAAATTTCCATTCCTAAAGCCCAGTCTCTTCAAGCTTCTGTTTGAGGCTGTTTTCCTATGGCAGGATGTGTGTGTGTGTGTGTGTGTGTATGTTTCTCTTTGCCTTTGTTAAGAGTTTTCTCCATTTCTCCTTTAGGGGAAATATTCTCTTCTGCTCTCTTTTTAATATTAAGAATAAAGAATATTTTAATCTTGCAGTACACCTACTTATATTTACTATGTATTTACATAGTATTTACTATGTACTATGTAAGTATATATATATATATATATATATATATATATATATATATATATATATATATATATATATATATATATATATATATATATATATATATATAGTATATATATATACTATATATATATAGTATATATATATATATATATATAAGTTATATATATATATATATGTATGTATGTATGTATGTATACATACATACATACATATACATATACATATACATATACATATACATATACATATACATATACATATACATATACATATACATATACATATACATACATACATACACTATGTACAATATACTATGTAAATACTATGTATTGTATTTCTCTATGCATTTTCTAGAATTTTATTGGTTCATTTCAATTTTAACCCCAATCTAGTATGCCTTCAAAGGGTGTAACACTTCCAACCCCAGAAGATTAAGTTGCTGTACAATATAGGTAGAGGAATACAGAGGAGAAATTGAGAGGGGGATAAGTAGGTAGCTTTCTACACCTTGAATGGTTAGCAAAATGATTTGTTTCTGAGGCATGCAGTAATAAAAGCTGCATAAAGGCCTGGTGACCTATTTCAGCCACTTAACAGCTCTTTCCTCAAAGCAGTATTTCACAATGTCTCCCTCTTCTGGACAAAGAATAACCTTGCTCTACTTAAGGATTAACCTACATTTGTCACTTGTAAATCCTGTTGGACTACTTCTTACAATTACACCATCCCATTACACAACACAAAGAACTATTAAAATACCACTTTATATAGCCCAACATTTTCTTCCTTCAACAATGATGGGCATAATTTTATATTTTAGCTGTTCTGAAAATTGTATGAGAGCAGCCAAAAAAGCTAATGCAATCCTTGGTTGTATAAACAGAGGCAGAGAGTCAAAATCACATGAAGTGCAGTATTAGTACCACTTTATAAATCCTTAGTAAGAGCACAGCTGCAATAATGCATCCAGTTTTGGTCACATTTTGAAAAAAATGTTGAAACTATGGAAAAAGTGCAAAGAACAACAACTAAAATGATTAAGAGTCTGGAGACAATAACATATGAAGAACAGTTACAGGAATTGGGTATGGCCAGTCTAGAAAAAAGAAGGACTAGGGGTGACATGATAATAGTATTCTAGTATTTGGGGCTACCACAGAGAAGTCAAGGGGGTCAATTTATTTTCCAAAGCACCAGAAAGCAAGACAAGAAACAATGGATATAAACTGATCAAGGAGAGAAGCAACTTGGAATTAAGAGAAACTTCATAACAGTGAGGACAGTTAACCAGTGGAACAGCTGGCTTTCAGAAGATATGGGTGCTTCATCACTTGAGGTTTTTAAGAAGACTGGGCAGCTATTTTCTCAAATTGTATAGGGTCTCCTGCTTGAGAAGGGGGTTCGACTATTAAACCTCCATGATCCCTTCCAGCTCTATTCTGATTGATTGAAATGTAATCAAAAGTATACTGGTACAAAATATGGAAGTTCTCCTTAATTATGTTCTCCTCAGTGGCTCTAGTTCATCCTTTAGGATTTAGGGAAGATGCAAGCACTGTCCTAATCTAGAGATAGAAATACACAAACACACACACACACACACACACACACACACAAACAAACCAATCAAATAATTATTTTGAAGGAGATGAGTGGGAGACAGATCCATTCATAAAAAGAATGCATGTATGAAGATAGTCTTCTCTTGATTTCACACCAATCCAGAAAACTATGACTGTCTGAATCAGATGCAAGCAAATAAGGTTTCCACTAACTCTGAATTAATGAGGATTAGTCTCCTGCAATTGCTTAAGGGAGTATCAATTTCTTGTTTTTAGGGCTTGGATGCTCAAAAATGACCATTCTGACAATGGTCCATTGTTCTGCCATGACAATGGTCAGAAAAAGGAAATCTGAGCCTAAAACAGAAATGTATTTTGAGAAAGCATTTCAGAGTTGATCCTCTGAAAGTCTCTTTAGGATAAAGGCAGGAAAGGTGGAAGCACATTGCAAGATTCTGTTAGTGAAACTCTGTAAAAATAAAAGTATTTTTAGCATCTGTAACTTTGGTGACTGAGTCTGGTCTATCTCAGGTTGATACAAATGATGTTATGTTCATTATCACAGATAGTCCTTGACTTACGACTGGTCACTTGATGACCATTCAGAGTTAGGACAGACCCCTCAAAAGATACTTACAACCACTTTCAAAGTTGTGCCAGCCACCCCTTCCCATGGTCACATAACCACATTTTGATTTGTGGCAACAATACACATTTATGGCCATTTGTAACACCCTGCAGTCCCATTACTATGATTTATGCCATTTTTGGCAAAACCCAGCAATTACTTCTGGCTTTGGAAAAAATGCTCCACAGCAAGCAATGGATTTGCTTCATGACTGTGGCATTCACTTAACAACCGTGCAAGAAAAAGTCATAAAATTAAATCGGCCATATGGGTGACCTGCTTGACAATTTTCAAGATTTACTAAAGGTTCTTCTTAACATGACCATAATTGAGCTCAAAATTTATGTTGCTAAGTGGAAATTTGTTAAATGAGTTTTGTCCTGTTTTACGACTTTTCTAGCCACATTTGAATCATTGCAGTTATTAAATAAGAAACACGGTTGTTAAGTGAATCTGGCTTCATCGTTGACTTTGCTTGCCAAAAGATCACAAAAGGTGATCACATGACACCAGGACACTGCCACCACCATATGTGTGTGTGTGTGTGTGTGTGTGTATACATACATACATACATACATACATACATACATACATACATACATACATACATACATACATATATATATATATATATATATATATATATATATATATATATATATAATGTCAGTTGTCAAATATCCTAATGTAAATCACATGACTGTGGGAATGTTCCAACAGTATAAGTGCAA
This sequence comes from Thamnophis sirtalis, assembly GCF_051295495.1. NCBI lineage: Eukaryota > Metazoa > Chordata > Lepidosauria > Squamata > Natricidae > Thamnophis > Thamnophis sirtalis. The sequence goes on from NW_028261384.1 coordinate 120,629,825, forward strand.
AAAATAACTTACTGCCATAACTTACTTTTTTCAGTGCCACTGTAGTTTTGAACAGTCACTAAGTCAAGGACTACTTGTACTGTAATGGGCAGGCTCCATTATGGTTATAAGTCAAGGACTATCTATATATGATCACACATCACATCACTATTACTTTTACCAGAGGCTATGCTAATTGTCTATTTGTTTCACTAAAGAGACAACAACAGAAACCCTTAGAATTAAGTTTTAAACATTTTACATACCAAATGTACTATTAAATTCAGATACAAATTTCACCAAAAGTGTAAAGAAACCATCAAATAGTATCCACACGAGGGTCTGTAACTTTGCTGTTAAACAGTAAGGAAGAAATAATCTATAGTATCCCTCAAAGATTTCCTTCATCTGTTTACAAAGTGTGTAAATGCTTATTTGCAACATTCACATAGCCACCCACCTTTTATTGAAAATAGGTATCACAAGAAATTTGCTGCAACTTAAGGTACTTAAATAATATGTCAATTCTTCAAGGTTAGCCAGGTCAGTTCTTTCCTATTAAGCAGGGGTGGGATTCTACCGGTTTGGACCAGTTTGGGCAAACAGGTAGCTCAAATGATCAGGTGGGTCCGCCGGCCCGCCCACCCCTGTGCTTTACTGACTTATATCTTCTCAGCTGATTTGCTCAGCAGAGTGGATTCCCCCGCCTCAGCCATGTTATTCCCCAGCAGTAATGCAGAAGATAAGCTTTCTTAGAACTGTACATACACACACACACGCAGTTCGTGTGCAATCACTGAACTGGTTGTTAAACCGGCAGGATCCCACCACTGCTATTAAGGGTATAATAACAGAAATTTGAAAGCCTGACAAAGATGCTGTCTTCCCCCTACCCTGTTTCCCCGAAAATAAGACCTCCACAGGTAATAAGCCCAATTGGGGTTTTGAGCGCATGTGCTAAAATAAGCCCTCCCCGAAAATAAGCTCTCCCCGAAAATATTGCAACACAGCAGCAGCCATGAGGTGACCATGCTCACCACCTCCTGCACCTCAAAAATAATAAGACCTCCCTGAAAATAAGGCCAAGCATTTTTGGGGGTCAAAAGAAGACAGGGTCGTATTTTCGGGGAAACGGTAGTTTGCAAAGAGAATCAAGGCAGAGCATTCTTCAGCTTCTTTCTCAACCCTTCCTTCGTTTCAGGGCTAAGCTAGTGTTTACCTGACAAATTCCTTTTACAAGGCCATCTCATAAGAGCATTAGCAGGGCCTTGCTGGCCATGTTGTCCAGGAGTTTATTCTCACAGAAGCCGGCTAATTGTACAAGGAAATGTAGGAAGTTAGCACCCATCCCTCTCCTAGAAAAAATGAAATATCCTGGGAAATCTTGAAAAGGCAGAATATCATATTTCCCTGGATAAGAAATGGGGAAACATGTTTTTAGGCAGGAAACAGATTCATTCTAATAGTCCTCACCTTTGTTAATGGGCTATTTAAAAAGCCTGGTTCAGTCTATTCTACATAACTAAGAACTCACCCCTTCAGCTCCAGGGTGATGGGATTAAGATATGATAGTATTACTCCTTTACCCATCTCACCACAGGGTGCCTGGGAAAAAGCAATGTTCAACCAAACTTGGACTCAAAGCACAACCTAAACAGTTGCCCCTGCATGGCCCCATGGGAGTCTGACAACCAATCAGAATACATTTCTTATACAGGAACAGGAAACAGAGTGGTGGGGCCAAACGAAGTATAAAAAACTCAGCAAGCCTCTTCTTTCTCTTTTCTTCTTCATCCAACATCTGGAAGCATGTGATCCCTCTTTTCTGTTCAGGACGTCAAGTCATGCCTCCTGTCCACCATTAAACCATCTTTCCAAGCAGCCTGCTTTTTTCCAGAGTCTTTTTCCCCACTTGGAGCTGAACCCAGAAGAACATTTCTTCCAACAGAAGTCCACCTCTCTCTCAGTAGACAGCCAGAGGCAGCCATTTTGCCCTCGAGGCTAATAGCCCTGGATCCCCTATTAATTATATTTAACCTTTTTTTGAAGCCAGCCAGGTTGGTTCCAGGCCCAGATCTCAGGATAGGACATTTCAAAGTCTAATTACGTGTTGTGTAACCACATTAATCCTTTGGTGTCTCCTGATTCTTTCATACTTTTCAAAAAATGAGTTTTTTCAACTTTGGCAATAACCTGCAGGTACTAACATGAATCCCTAAAGACGCTCATTTTTTTTTTTTCAATATTTGGCCAAACAGCAGTTATTAAATTCTGATTTAAATCTAAATCACACAGCCAATTCTGGACACAGCTGTATTTGTATCTGTATCGCGTGCCATAAGTTCAGCATCACGGGTATAGAGTCTCCTGCTCAAGCAGAGGGTTGGACTAGAAGACCCCCAAGATCCCTTCCAACTCCCTATGTTCTATGTAAAGGATTGGTAGACATGGGTGCTCCAAATCGTATTCCAGATTTCCTGCACTTCCATGATACACCATATGAGGGCACTCAAATCCCACAGCAAGACAGCCTAAGGGAGGTATTACCATTGTGCTGCATTGCCTTGTTTTTATCTGCTAGAAAGGTAGGGCACACTATTTTTACTTAACCCACATTTTTTTAGAGAGAGAGAGAATGAGAAAGAAATGCAATTTTCATTCGGTTGCATAGCAACCAACTCTTCTTAAAATCAGAGGAAGGAAAAAATTATTAAATGGATGAAATTAATTTTGCCTGCCATGTGCCCTTCATTCCTATAAGGTAAAGGTTCCCCTCACACATATGTGGTAGTCGTCCCCGACTCTAGGGGGTGATGCTCATCTCCATTTCAAAGCCAAAGAGCCAGTGCTGTCCGAAGACGTCTCCATGGTCATGTGGCCGGCATGACTAAGGTGCATGAAACACTGTTACCTTCCCACCAAAGATGGTTCCTATTTTTTCTACTTGCATTTCTACATGCTTTGGAACTGCTAGGTTGGCAAAAGCTGGGACAAGTAAAGGAAACTCACTCCGTTATGCAGCACTAGGGATTCAAACCACTGAACTGCCAACTTTCTGATCGACAACTCAGCATCTTAGTCACTGAGCCACCGCATCCTCTTCATTCCTATATTCACCTCTTAGTAAAATTCTGGAACAAACATCACCTGTACATACCTATTAAGCAATGATTCCAGAAGAAGCATTTTTAATCCCTACTCCCCTCAGAACCTAGAAATTCCGGTTAATGGTTCTAGACTGTACTTCCTTCCAAGAGGAACAAAGAAAATCACTGAGTTTGGTTTTATATCTAGCTAAAGTAAGTTGGGGGTGGTGAACATGCCTGTTTTTCTCCATAGCAAACTGACTCATGAATGACTCTTCGGCATTCACTTCTTGGAAAGATGAGTAAACAATACGTGCACTAGAAAACTAGAAATAACAGTAGAAATTAGGTAAGGGCTGATCTTTAGAAAAGGTCAATTAATGGAAGTGTTTCAATATTATTTATGAAACTTCCATTTTATACCTTCCCTCCCCCTCAAGAATTTAGAAATCATAGCCAATGCAACACTTTTTTCACTCTTCTCCTAGAAATCAGGGAAGTGGTCAAACACCAATAAGCTCCAAGGAGGATTGGAGAGTTACTTGGAGCCCCTAGGCCAGTTATTATATCTCTATTGTGAGGAGGGAAAAAATAGAGGAACATTTTCATACCAGTTGCTCTAAGATATTTGAAGAAATATTTGAAGAAATAGAGACAAATAAATACTTCATCTAGTTGCCAGTTTGAAATTTTAAGCCTCATGGTCCCCTTGATTGAGAAATGGAGAGTTTTGTGGCACTTTAATGACTAACAAATGGCTGTAAACCCTCCTTCAAGGAAGCTTGACTCCTGGTAACCAAGCTGTACAGCACAGTAACATCTTCAGGAATGATTTAAAACATCTCTTTCACCTTCCAAACTTTCTTTGCCACTGTTGGAAGAAATTTCCCTGGTTCACAGATGCGGAGAAGAAATAGACATGGAAGCAGCTGCCAGAAAAGGGATCCTTTAATTCAAGGAGGCAAGAAGAGTAGTGACACAGCTCAAGTGTTCCTGGGTTGCAAACAAGATAGCCTGATAAAGTATATGGATTTTTAATACCCATCTTCCCTTTGAAGTTGGTGTGATTTGATGAGATTTTGTATGTGCCTTTAGTTAAGGTGATTGCTCTGAATTCTGTTCTCCTACCTTAATGGTTTAATCCTCTTCCTGGTCTTTCCTATCTTGGGGGTTAATTCTTCCAGGAAAGAGGACAAAGGGAGTTCCAGGTGGGTTATTTTTAACCTGATTCCCCATATCTTAATGGCTCTACTTAAGTGTGTTTCTATTGTCAGCTCTATTAGCAGAACTGCTCTGAATTTTTCTTTCAGCTGGTGCTTCTTGGTTTTCTTAAAGGGGGAAGGACTGTCTTGAGTCTCTTGGCACTGTTTTCTGAGGCTTCTGGTGCTATGAGGTCCCTGGCACTGTCCCTCTGGGATACACTTCCCACACCACTTATTATTTTACTTGGATTAGTGGAAGAATGCCCTGGCAAGTGGTTGTGGTTTTGGTAACTTCCACTATAGCACTAATTCCCAACCTGTCATGCAAACTCACTTCCTGGATATTACAGAGGACATATGACATACGTTTAGACATGCCGACCACATGACCACAGAGACATCTTCGGACAGCGCTGGCTCTTGGCTTTGAAACAGAAATGAGCAATGAGCACCGTCCCCTAGAGTCGGGAACAACTAGCACGTATGTGCAAGGCAGGGGTGGGTTTCTCGCCCCAACCGAACCGGTTGGAACGAGGCTGGCGGCGTCCTCGCGCATGCGTGCAACGCGTGCGTGCACGCGCGCGGCGCACACATGCGTACTAGCGTCTGTGCGATGCTCCAGCTGCTCCTGGAGGATCGCGCAGGCGCTGTATGCGTCCTGCGCATGCATGGAAGCGCAGAATTCGGCAAAACCGGGTAAGGAGCGCGTGCGGGCGCGCGCGGGCGTGGGGGGGGGGCTTCGCCGTTCCCGGAAGTTACTTACTTCCGGGTTCGGCGACCAACCGGATCGCAGGGACCGCCACGAACCAGTTGAAACCCACCCCTGGTGCAAGGGGAACCTTTACCTTTACCTTACAGTTAAGGAAACAATATTCTATAGCCCATTCTGTATAATAACAGTTCACTCTCACAGATCTTGATTTATATGTTAGATTTTTTTAAATTGCATATTTATCACTTTATAAGTAACTCAAGGAGGCAAATATACCTAATGCTTCTTCCTCCTATTTTCCCCTGTAAACTGGGTTGGGCTGAGATAGAATCCCCCAGTCTCTTTTCATGCCTAAAGGGGGATTAGGATTTACAGTCTCCTGGTGATTGGCTCAACATAACTTATTTGGCTTTTAGGCATAAGGTGGGACTAGAAGGTGAGTTCTAGTCCCATCTTATATCTTCCTGATTTCTAGGATAGAACCTTAAATGGTTCTAAACCTTACACCAAACTGGCTCTCTTAATGATATTACAAAGAGCCAATAGGATTAAAAGGTTAATCCAAATGTTTTAATGGGGCAGATACAGGAGCCAATTCAACAGCAGACCCATTCATGCCCCTATATTTGCTTTGACAATACCACCGTTTTGCAAGTCCTAATAATGTCATCTAAGGGTTTTGTTATTGTTCATTCACTAAGTACTTTCAGAGTCTTCATAATGGCCCACCAGGCATACCTGTCCTCCATGTCTCCAGGAGTTTACCCAATCCTATGGTCATTGCGTCAATGACACTATCTGATCATCTCATCCTCTGCCATGCCCTTTTCCTTTCTCCTTCAATCTTTCCCAACATTAGGGTCTCTTCCAACAAATCTTCTCTCTTCTCATTAGATGGCAGAAGCCTTCGGCTACAGTATCTGTCCTTCCAAAAGACAGTCCAGGGGGGACTTCCTTAGTATTGACTGATTTGATCTACTTGTAGTCCAAGGGACTCTCCAGAATCTTCTTCGGCATCACAGTTCAAAAGTTTTGGGGCATTCAGTCTTCCTAAAAATAATAGAATAGAATAACAGAATGGGAAGGGATTTTTGAGGTCTTCTAGTCCAACCTCCTGCTCAGGCAGGAAACCCTATACCATTTCAGACAAATGGTTGTCTGATCTCTTCTTAAAAACTTCCAGTGTTGGAGCATTCACAATATCTGGAGGCAAGTTGTTCTATTGATTAATTGTTCTGACTGTCAGGAAATTTCTCTTTAGTTCTAGGTTGCTTCTCTTCTTGATTAGTTTCTGACCATTGCTTCTTTTCCTACCTTCAAGTGCTTTGGAGAATATCTTGACTCCCTCTTCTTTGTGGCAGCCCTTCAAATATTGGAACACTGATATTATATCACCTCTAGTCCTTCTTTTCATTAAACTACTTACCCAATTCCAACAACCATTCTTTATGTGCTTCCAGTCCCCTAATCATCTTTGTTGCTTTTAGAATAACAGAGTTGGAAGGGACCTTGGAGGTCTTCTAGTCCAACCTTGGAGATCTTCTAGTTCCCTGCCTAGGCAGGAAACCCTATACCATTTCAGAAAATGGTTATCCAATATCTTCTTAAAAACTTCCAGTGTTGGAGCATTCATAACTTCTGGAAGCAAGTTGTTCCACTTACTAATTGTTTTATCTATTAGGAAATTTCTCCTCAGTTCTAAATTGCTTCTCTCCTTGATTCGTTTCCATTCATTGCTTCTTGTCCTGCCTTCAGTTGCTTTGGAGAATAGTTTGACTCCCTCTTCTTTGTGGCAGCCCCTGAGATATCGGAACATTGCTATCATGTCACCCCTACTTTTCATTAAATTAGACATACCCAGTTCGTGCAACCGTTCTTCATATATTTTAGCCTCCAGTCCCCTAATCATCTTCGTTGCTCTTCTTTCTAGAGTCTCCACATCTTTTTTACATTGTGGCAACCAAAATTGGATGCAGTATTCCAAGTGTGGCCTTACCAAGGCTTTATAAAGTGATATTAACACTTCATATGATTTTGATTCTATCCCTCTGTTTGTTGAAGAACTGAGTTGGCTTTTTTGGCAGCTACTGCACACTGCTGGCTCATATTTAAATGGTTTCCCATTAGGATTCCAAGATCCCTCTCACATTTACTACTATTGAGGAAGGTATCACATATACTGTACCTATGTGTTTTGTTTTTCTTGCCTAAATGTAGAACCTTACTTTTTTCACCATTGAATTTCATTTTGTTAGATAGTGCCCAATGTTCAAGTTTGTCAAGATCCTTCTATATCTTAAGCCTATCTTCTGAAGTATTGCTATTCTTGCCAGCTTGGTATCATCTGCATATTTGATGAATTTCCCATTTGTTCCCTCATCCAAATCATTGATGAAGATGTTAAAAAGTACTGAGCCTAAAACAGAGCCTTGGGGTACTCCTCTGCATACTCCCCTCCATGTAGATGCAGTTCCATTGAGGACTACACATTGAGCGCAGTTGGTCAGCCAGTTAAGAATTCAACTGGAAGTGATGCTGTCTAACCCACATTTTTTACTTTATCTAGTAATAGGTTATGTTCTACTTTATCAAATGCCTTACTAAAGTCCAAGTAAATTATATTGATGGCATTCCTTTAGTTCACTAATTTTGTTACTTTGTCAAAGAATGCAATAAGATTAGTCTGGCATGGTCTGTTTTTGACAAACCCATTTGGCTTTTGGTTATTACTTTATTTACTTCTAGGTGTTTGCTGATTCGTTGCTTGCTTATCTTTTCCAGAAATTGAAGTCAGGCTGATAGGCCTGCAGTTTCCTGGATCTATTTTTTTTTCTTTTTTTGAAGCTGGGAACCACATCAGCTCTTTTCCAGTCCTCTGGCAGTTCCCCGGTGCTCCAGGATCTCTGAAAGATATAGTTCAGTGGTTCTGAGATCTTCTCTGCCAGTTCCTTCAGAACCCTGGGGTGTAATCCATATGGTCCTGATGATTTGAACTCGTCTAGGGTGGACAGGTGCTCACTTACTATTTTTTTTCCTATTTTAACTTGTGTTCCTAATCTGATTTTTGTGGTGCTGTTTTTGATAGGTTGGACTGTTTTTCCCCTTTGTGTAAAGTCAGATGCAAAAATTGAGTTAAATAGTTCTGCTTTCTTCCTGTTGCTGGTCACCTTCTTGCCACTTTCTCCCAGCAATGGACGAATTGTTTCCTTGACTTTTTTCTGGTTTTTAATAGCAATAATAGCAATAGCAGTAGACTTATATACCGCTTCATAGGCCTTACAGGCCTCTCTAAGCGGTTTACAGAGAGTCAGCATATTGCCCCCAACAATCTGGGTCCTCATTTTACCCACCTCGGAAGGATGGAAGGCTGAGTCAACCCTGAGCCGGTGAGATTTGAACCGCTGACCTGCTGATCTAGCAGTAGCCTGCAGTGCTGCATTTAACCACTGCGCCACCTTGGCTCACCTTTAACATGTTGGAAGAAGCTTTTTTTTTTGTTATTTTTTACTTTTGTGGCAAGCTTTTCTTCATTGTGAGCCTTAGCTTTCCACACTTCATCTTTACAAGCTCAGGCTATTTGCTGATATTCTGCCTTAGTTATGTGCCCCTCTTTCCACTTTTTATACTGATCCTTTTGTCCTTCAATTTGTCAGCGTTCTTTATGCAGCCAAGCTGGTTTCTTTTGGGAGCTGTTATTTTTCTTCTTCATTGGTATTGTGCTAGACTGGGCTTTTATAATCTCTTCTCTGCACTCTTTCTAGAGTCTCAACACTTTTTTTTACAAAACTGGATGCAGTATTCCAATGTGAGGCATTATGGTCAAAGCATTATGGTTTCTTTATGAGCAAACTCTCAGGGTCATAAATTATTATTGGGAAAACCATAGCTTTAAACATAGAGACCTTTTGTCGGCAAGATGACTGCTTTTGAATATGCTCTCTAGGTTTATCTAAGACTTACTAGACTCCTTTCCCAGAACTATCTTCCATCAGAAATACCACATTGCCTTCCAAAAATGATTGGGTGATTGGTCAATGCAGGGAATAATAAATGGCAGGGGTCCTCAAACTACAGCCCATGGGCTGGATATGGCCCATTGAAGCCATTAATCCACCTCATGTGGGACCAGGAGACTGCCCGCCCACCTGCTGGCCGAGTGCAGGCCTTATTTTCACAATCCCCCCAGGCTGAAACTGGAAAGTAACGGCCAAAGTTTTTGGCCAACAGAATGCTTCTGGGGGCCAGATAGGCCAAAAATGGGATGCATGAAGGCATCCTCATGATAAAAAGGGCCTGTTGCCCCTGCTTCAGCTGTCACATGGCAGCGAGGCAATGTTACCAGTAGGGAACCCCCTCCCCCCAATCTCTGGCCCTGTGGATGTCGCCTTTGCTGTGGAAGGGCTTGCATGGCGGCAGCAGAAGCAGGAGCCCTGCACTAGTGATGGGTTCCTACTGGTTCAGATGGGTTCAGCCAACTGGTAGTGGTTTGTGGCCTGAGTCGCTGGAACTGGCAGCAACCTATGGCTGCCATGCCACTGAATCAGTTCCCTGGTCTCTTCTCCCATCGCCAGCATGTTTCTGCACATGTGCAGAACAGTTTTTAGTGAACTGCATATGTGCAGTAATGTGTGGTGGGAATGTGCGTGCACAAATTTTTTGCGCATGCACAAAATGCCCTATCTCAGCAAACCAGTAGTAAGCTGGTTAGGAACCCACCATTGCCCTGCACTAAGGGTGGTTTTCCTCCTCTCCACTCAAGAAAACGTTTTGGTGCAGCATTCTTAAAAAGCAGCATTTTAAGTTTTCTTAATTGGAAAAGGTGAGCACATCTCCCGAGCTCCCCTATCCCTCTTCGTAGGTTTCAGATTGAGGCTATGGGCTCTTTGATCAAGATCAGGGATGAAGGGAAGCCAGCCTTATTCTCAATAGCCAAATTGGGGTGGGGGAGGGGGAGGAAGGGAACCCTTTCTGGGAAGGCTGACCAGTCTCGTAATTCCTCCTTTCCCTTCGCCCACCAATTAAGGGAGCAGGCAGACTACTATACTTAGTAGTCTAGCTAACCCCAGGAAGGCAGAGGAGGCCCTTGTGCCAGAAGGGGCTTGCCTGGGTCTCATGGCTGTTGCTTCAGCCAGCATGAAAAACGTTATCTTGACAAGAGAGCTATTGGGGAGGGGGTAGAGCAGGGGTGAAATTCAGCAGGTTCTGGAGAACCGCTAGCGGAAATTTTGAATATTTTGGAGAACTGGCAAATACCACCTCTGGCTTGCCCCAGGAGTGGAGAGGGAATGGGGATTTTGAAGTATCCTTTCCACGGAGTGGAGAGGGAAGGGGGATTTAGTATCCTTTTCCCCGGAGTAGAGAGGGAATGGGGATTTAGTATCTTTTCCCCGGAGTAGAGAGGGAATGGGGATTTTGCAGTATCCTTTCCGCGGAGTGGAGAGGGAATGGAGATTTTGCAATATCCTTTTCCTGGAGTAGAGAGGGAATGGGGATTTTGAAGTATCCTTTCCGCGGAGTGGAGAGGGAAGGGGGATTTAGTATCCTTTTCCCGGAGTAGAGAGGGAATGGGGATTTAGTATTCTTTCCCTGGAATGGAGAGGGAATGGAGATTTTGCAATATCCTTTCCGCGGAGTGGAGAGGGAATGGAGATTTTGCAATATCCTTTTCCTGGAGTAGAGAGGGAATGGAGATTTTGCAATATCCTTTTCCTGGAGTAGAGAGGGAATGGGGATTTTGAAGTATCCTTTCCGCGGAGTGGAGAGGGAAGGGGGATTTAGTATCCTTTTCCCGGAGTAGAGAGGGAATGGGGATTTAGTATTCTTTCCCTGGAATGGAGAGGGAATGGAGATTTTGCAATATCCTTTCCGCGGAGTGGAGAGGGAATGGAGATTTTGCAATATCCTTTTCCTGGAGTAGAGAGGGAATGGAGATTTTGCAATATCCTTTTCCTGGAGTAGAGAGGGAATGGGGATTTTGAAGTATCCTTTCCGCGGAGTGGAGAGGGAAGGGGGATTTAGTATCCTTTTCCCGGAGTAGAGAGGGAATGGGGATTTAGTATTCTTTCCCTGGAATGGAGAGGGAATGGGGATTTTGCAGTATCCTTTTCCTGGAGTAGAGAGGGAATGGGGATTTTGCAATATCCTTTCCCCAGAGTCGAGTGGCAATGGGGATTTAGTATCCTTTCCCCGGAGTAGAGAGGGAATGGGGATTTAGTATCTTTTCCCCGGAGTAGAGAGGGAATGGGGATTTTGCAATATCCTTTCCCCGGAGTGGAGAGGGAATGGAGATTTTGCAATATCCTTTCCCCAGAGTGGAGAGGGAATGGAGATTTTGCAATATCCTTTCCCCGGAGTGGAGAGGAAATGGGGATTTTGCAATATCCTTTCCGCAGAGTGGAGAAGGAATGGGGATTTAGTATCCTTTCCCCGGAGTGGAGAGGGAATGGAGATCTTGCAATATCCTTTCCCCGGAGTGGAGAGGGAATGTGGATTTTGCAGTATCCTTTCCGCGGAGTGGAGAAGGAATGGGGATTTAGTATCCTTTCCCCGGAGTGGAGAGGGAATGGAGATCTTGCAATATCCTTTCCCCGGAGTGGAGAGGGAATGTGGATTTTGCAGTATCCTTTCCGCGGAGTGGAGAGGGAATGGGGATTTAGTATTCTTTCCCTGGAATGGAGGGGGAATGGGGATTTTGCAGTATCCTTTTCCTGCCATGCCCACCAAGCCACACCCACAGAACCTGTAGTAAAAAAATTGAATTTCATCACTGGGGCAAAGGAATCAAGCCCAGAAGAGAAGCACCCCTTTTCTTTCTTGTCTGTTCTGGCACTGAGCAGCAGTGGAGGGAGAGCAAAAGGAGCTTGTATTGTTTGAAGGGCTTCACCAGGGAACAGTCCCAAGTATGTGGGAGGTTGCTGCTGAGGGATGCCTGTTTCCAGATTCTGGAGTAAACATAAACCTCCTCCTTTGCCTCTGTAAGGAGGCCCTTGCTGAGTCCCTTGCCTCCTACCCACCCAAAACAAGGAAAGGCAATGCCTTCCCTGGTTTGTTCTACTTGTTGGTTGTAATCTCCTGGGGAGACTAGAGATTAGACTCCTAAACAACTTTTTTTAAAAACAATCTAGTAAAAAGAAAAGTCAACCAAAAGAGCAGCATGCAAACAAAAACAAATAAAACACCCCCAGGAGCAAATTAAAGTTTAATTGGGGTGTATTGTTTAATGGACTGCTAAATTAGCCACACCCACCAAGTCACATGACAACCTAGCCACACCCACCAGTCATATGACCATCTACCCATGCCCACCCAGTTGGCCCGCCCTATCCAAACAATCTGATGGACCATAAATTGCCCCCGTTTAAAAAGTTTGAAGACCCCTGATAAATGGGCACATATCTAATGTGAGAATAAAATATGCCCCCTCCTCACTAAAAACATTGGAAAAATGGGAAAAGTGTTTATGTCATGTGTGTCCCCCACCCACTCCTTCTCCAGATTTCTCTGTCTCTGATTTATTGTTACTGACTCGGCAGTTCAGTCACCATTTTTTAAAACAGGAGGATCTGGCAACATTTTTGTGGCTCCAACAATCTAAGGTTTTGATCAGATGACATGTGTTGATCAGGTCACTAATGCAAAACTTTCTATCTCACACCTGAAACCCATTTTTGTGTACTATCTCTAAAGGTAAGGTGTCTTTTCAATCAAACTTCTGGAAACATAGCTGTCCAGAGTTGTTGGATACCAGATGGGTGGCCAATGAATTTCCTAAACAAATAAATATCATTGTATTTTTGTGGCAACGATAAGTGGTTTGCCACTGACTTTTCTTTTTGTTCAACTTCGCTGTGCAACCTACTTCAACCAAGTTGAATCCTGCTTCACTGTCTTCACCTCATATTTCATATGTCTCTGAACTCCCCTTCAATAATCTCTCTTCCTTCTTTATACATGCCAAGAAAAGCACACACATATTGTAGTAAAAAGATGCTAGAAGCTTCTGTTGCTTTCCTTCAACATAAAAAAATTAAGCCAGCCTATTTCAATCTGGGTATAGATTCTGGAGGCAGAAGATAAATTTTTGTGGTTCCCTTTAAAATAACTACCTCGATAGCAATTCCCATGACCCATTTCAAACGTAATTTTGAAACTACATTTCAAAATAATTGTGATGGGGTGAGCCTTCAAGAATCTGAAATAGGGTTCTGTCACCCTAGCTAGGGCTGAGAAGATCTCACTTGCATCTGGCAAGTCTTTTGCAGCTGTCCTGCCCAGCTGTGAAAACATCTGGATGATAAATGACTCTGGCAACTCCCCCCTCCCTTCACTCACTTGTAAACCGAAGATCCCATAGGTCAGGATCAATCAGGAAACTTTGGAGTCAAGGTGTTAATTAGGCAATTAGGAGGATTCAAGGAGTGGGCGCAGAAAGCGATTCAGCCGCCACTCTTAATGAAGTCTGAAATGGAGTTGGGAAGTGGACGTAAGTGGGAGAAGATTTGGCTGGGCAGCTCTAGCTCTGGATGACGAGCAGGGAGAGGCTGGGGAGGGCAGCTACGCCTAGAAAAGGAGGGCAGAAGGCTTGAATAGGGGATGCAGAGGGAGAAAACAGGCCTTGGGAAGTAGAGGGGTCCTGACAGAAATAGCTGGAAGGTGTGTAAAGATGGGGACATCCCAGGGCTGAGCCTAGATGTCTGCTACTTCTTTCCTGCAGCTCCCCTGCTACCAGCCCCCAAACCCCTCCCCTCTTGAGGTGTGAATGTGCCATTTGGGGTCTCACTTCAAAGAGCTTTGGCGGAATCATAAATACAAGCCCCCAGCCAGGGGCGCTTCAGGGAAAGAGAGGATTTGGAGGTGGACACATCCCAGACTTTGCTTCAAGAGACCAAGCCAAGGAGACCTGGCTCCCAGCTCCTCAAACGGCTTCTACCTTTGGCTCCTACCTTTCTGCCTCTGAGCCCTCCCTCCCTCCCGTCCTTCCTTCTCTCCCCAAATTACGTCCGGCTTTGCGCTCCAAACCAACCTTCCAGCCTCTAGGCCTTCTCCTCTATTCCCCCCCACCCACCCTCAAGGCAGGAGCCCTGGCTTCCAGCCTCACCTGTTCCCATTCACAGGGCCCCCACTCCCTTCCCAGAGAAGCCAGTCCCGGCCTCCAGGTTTTTGTCGGTTCCTCATGTACCACCCATCAGAGATATTCCCCCAGTATGGGAGCTCCTATGCTCTGCGACCACCACCCCCTCCTGGAGCTGCTTATCCCCAGAGTCAGGCACCCCAATATGAAGCCTTCAGATACTCAGGTGAGAAATTGGGAGAGGACGGTGGCAAAGTGGTGGGGGAAGGAAAAATTGGGTCATGGTGAAGCCATAAATGAAAGGGAGCCAGAAATGCTGGTGGGGATTGTGGGCTCAAAAACATCTTCATTTAACCATTAGGCTCCATGGTGGCTTGCTGCAGAGCCAGGCACCATTATTCAGCCTATTTACTTCACAGGGTTGTTGTGTGAAAGGGATAGAAGAAAAAGCATATGTCTTCCTGGGAGTGGCTCTTAAGGCGGATACGGTGTGACTGTGACAGACATTTATGGAAGCAGAAGGGAATTAAGCGTCTCTGAAGTAGATTCAGAGAAGCTTAAGAAGCAGAAACCTGACATGGAGAAACTTTCTTCTTGTATAAAAAATAAATTGAAATAAGGAATGTTTGGGGGGCTCTTTGGGAGAGATGGTGATAGCCAGGATGATTAAGCTAAGAGGGTTAGCAAGCTGATTCCAGGATGCAAATATATTTGAGTAGAATACTGGAATCCAAAAACGTTTATGTTGTAAAGCTGCCAAGAGTCGTTAGATATGAGATGAGTGGCAAATAAATTTCATAAATAAATAGAGCCAATCCAGAATGGGTGAGCCAGAACCAGATAATGGGGATTAGGAAGTTAGGCCATTATATCTGTGGGAAAAGTGGGACTTACATTAAAAGAAAAACTAAGGGAAGTCCACTAGGTACCCAAGAGGATGAGAATGGTCGGATGAAAGGGAAGCAGCTTGTGATTTAGACAGGCCAGTGAGAGGTCAGGGCTGGGGAGATCAGAAAGGGAGCCGAGAGAGATGGAGAATTCCCATAAATTGTTGGCTCCTACCCACCCACCCCCATCAGCTGGATATTTAGCACCCAAGACCAACTGGTCAGGGAAGAGGTGGAAGGGGGGAGAAGAAAACGGGCGGAAACCAGCAGGAGAGTGACAAATTCCTTGATGATGCCCCTCAGTAATGCCTGCAACCCCCTCCTTCCCCTTAGTCCACATGGCTCAGCAGCCGATGCCCCTCAATTCTCTTAAACCTCCACTTAGTCTCTTTTCTCCTTTTGTCACCAGAGCTGGAAGCTGCTCCCAAATTGGAAGGTTTCTTCCCAGGTTTGGACCCCCCTGGGCGCCTCCTGCCCCCAACCCCTGGCCTCCCATATGGGTCATCTCAGACACTCCCAACAGGCCCCCCAACAACTGCACCGCTACCCCCTGGAGTACGGATGAGCCTGGAGAACAGCGAGCTCTGGAAACGGTTCAGTGGCATTGGCACCGAGATGATCATCACCAAAGCAGGCAGGTGAGATACTGGTCCATCGTCTTCCTTCCTTTCTCTCTCTCTTTCCTTCCACTGGCAGGGATCAGTCTTGGGCCATGTAAATCAGAGCTTCTTCTGTCCTAAAATTAAAACATCTTCCCAATAGATTTGAAACCGTATAGAATAGAATAGAATAGAATAGAATAGAATAGAATAGAATAGAATAGAATAGAATAGAATAGAATAGAATAGAATAGAATAGAATAACAAGAGTTGGAAGAGACCTTGGAGGTTTCCTAGTCCAACCCCCTGCTTAGGCAGGAAACCCTATGTCATTTCAGACAAATGGTTATCCAACATCTTCTTAAAAACTTCCAGTGTTGGAGCATTCACAACTTCTGGAGTTATCTTATCCTTCCCCACTCTGAAGTAAGCCCTATGAAGTCCAGTGGGTCTTGCTTTTGTGCAAATGTATAGAGGATTATGACTGCAACCTAAACCACCTTTAATATGCTAGCTTTGCACAATCTCCCCCCCACTTCTCACTAGAGTTTGGCAGAGAGGAGACCCATCATGCAAAAAGAGTAGGACAATGGGGGGGGGGAAAGCTTTGTTTATATAATTAACAAGTTTAGGGATCTATGGCCATCACACACATTGATGAATGATAGTTTCAATAGTTTGCAAATGCAATTTGACAAATTCACCCAGGATAAGCAGTCTGAAGCTACTTGATCTGTTGCTGAACAGAGGGCTAGTCTTAAGAGGTTTGAATGGTCACTTCTAATTCTCCATTTCTAATGTTTTAAATGAAGCCTCCATGTTCAAAGACAGTATACCTGCAATTTGCTCATTTTGTAAGTTCTATTTAGGACACCGATAGACAATATTTTATTTGATTAGACTGTTAATTTAACCTAGGAAGGCTCTTAAGATCTTTCTCTCCCCCCGTTTATTTTTTCCTGAGTTACTGTAATAAAAGCAATGTTTTGAGAAACAGATGTTTCTGGTCCCTGAATTGAATACTGTGAAAATCCCCTTCTATCTTTAATTTCGAGTGTAAAAAATGTTTTCTAATCTTGAGTCTCTGGCTGTTAGACCATTTTAAGTCACTGTATCCTGGAATTAAATAGAAACTTCCTCACAGTGAGGACAATTAACCCGTGGAACCGCTTGCCTTCAGAAGTTGCAGGGGCTTCATCACTGAGGGGTTTTAAGAAGACTGGACAGCCACTTATCTGAAATGGTATAGAGCAGGGGTGTCAAACTTGATTTCATTGGGGGCTGCATTATGGAGGGCCCTGTCTCCCTGAGGTGTTTGACCTCGAGGAGAGGCGGGGGGGGGGGCATGGCCAGGGTGAGCATGGTCTGCAGTGAAAACAGGCTCTCAAGCTCCCTTTCTGGCTGCGAAGGTTTCCTGCAACCCTCTGCCAGTGAAAACGGAGCCCTCCTGGTCTCCATTTTTGTTGGCAGAGGGACGGACCGCAGACCGGTCCTTTGCTGTTTCTAGAGCAACACCACCGTGCAAAGTACCCCATGGGCCAGATCCGCCCCTGGGCCTTGAGTTTGACACACCTGGTATAGGGTCTCCTGCTTGAGCAGGAGGTTGTACTATATGGCCTCCAAGGTTCCTTCCAGCTCTATTCTGATTGATTGATCAGAGATGAACTGATCTGGAGACAAACAACATAGGGCATTTATAGTAATAGTATGAAACCTATGTAAATAGGTGAAGTGAGAAAAGAACTAGAAAGCCCACATCCCAGGAAAACTGGAAACAGTAGTTACTGCTCTAGGAATTGAGTGAGAGAGTTTTGTATGTTTTCAGCTTTCCAAGAAATAATCAAAAGCCATTTCCTCTGCTTAACATTCTTCCACTACTTGGAAGCTTTGGGTGGGGGTGTTTAAAAATATAATTGCTATATATGTATACTTAAAAAAAAACAGATATATGTTAAAATTATTAATATGAAAGGTGTTTATTGAAATGAAATAACTAACATCATCAACATTAAATGGAGTCTGCTCGAATGCTGAAATATACCATGCAAATGAGATGAAGACAGTGGAAGAGAGAAGAGACAAGAGGAGGAAGAGAGGGGTTGGGAGAGAGGGCAGAAGGGGAGAAGAGGAGGAGAGAAAGAAGGAGTGGAAAGAGGCGAGAGGAGAAAGAGAGAGGAAGGAAAAGTAGAGAAGAGAAGGATGAAAGAGAGAAGAAAGGAGGTAAGGAGGAGGAGAGAGGGAGAACAGGCAAGAAAGCAATGGGTAGGGTATAAATATGGTGCATGGAGAGCAGAATAGCAAATTATAGTCCTTGTGGGTTGATGGTAAGACAAATTGACATAAGATTGAATGGTTCCACCACAAAACCGCAGTAGACTAAAGCGCGCTCGACGAAAGCGCATACCTGACGTCATCACAGCGCGACGAAAACATCATGCTGCGAGCGGTAAACTTAAAATTAACGCGAAAACCTTACCCTAACCCCCCCAAACCTAACCCTAAACCTAACCCTTAACCTAACCCTAAACCTAACCCTAACCCTAACCCTTAACCTAACGCTAAACCTAACGCTAACCCTTAACCTAACCCTAACCCTAACACTTAACGTAACCCTAAATCTAACCCTAACCCTTAACCTAACCCTAACCCTAACCTTAAACCTAACCCTTACCTTTACGTGAATCGGCTTGCTTTAAAAGCGCTTTTTAAAGCGCCCTTTTTCTCCGCGGTCGTATTTGTCGCGCTGCTGATGACGTCAGGTACGCGCTTTAATCGGGCGCGCTTTAATGGACCGCGGTTTTGTCGTGCCACGGATTGAATAATACAAAAGTGTTGGTTATATATGTGGTTACTTGTATGAAAATAAAAAAATAAAAAACTTTAAAAAAAACATTATTCCATTACAGGCAGTCCATTACAACCATTCATTTAGAAACTGTTCACAGTTACACTGGCGCTGAAAAAAAAGGTTACTTACAACTGGTCCTTGCACTAACAACAGTTGCAGCATCCCCATGGTCACATGATCAAAATTTGGGCACTTGGCAACCGCTGTGTATTTACAACCTCTGCAGCATCTCAGTGTCCTGCCATTTCCAACTTCCACAGATGGCTTCCCACAAGCAATATCGGGGGTGGGAGTGGGGGTGGGGGTGGAACCAGACTTGTTTAAAGACTATATGATTCACTTAACAACTGTTAACACCTTGGCAAAAAAAGGTCATAAAATGGGCGCAACTTACTAAGAACTGCTTTGCTTAGCAACATATATTAGATGATCATAGTTTGGTTTTAAGTCAAGGACTACCGATACATCAGTGCTGATATTTCAAGGGCTATTTGAGGGACTGCTTGTCTTAATAAATGGAGCCAAATAATATGATTTGGACCCTGTCCATCATCCTGTGCTATTAGAACTTTCTAGAATTTTCTAGAACTCAGCTATAGCATGGTGAGTGTATGACTAGAACTAGCTACCACCACCCTTGAGGTGAGACGAATCATGTTTTCTTCTTCTGTGTGACAGCCCATTCCTCACAACTTGAATTTTCTAATCCATGTTTTAATCACCTTCCAGGCGGATGTTTCCACAGCTAAAAATTTCGGTCACAGGCCTGGATCCTGAAGCTAAGTACCTACTGCTGGTAGATGTGGTCTCTGTAGGAGGCTCCCGCTACAAGTGGCATGGCAAAAAGTGGGAAGCTAGTGGCAAGGCAGAATTACCACCTCCAGACCGGGTTTACATCCATCCTGACTCACCTGCATCAGGTGCCCACTGGATGCGCCAACCTGTATCTTTCCATCGGCTCAAGCTCACCAACAATACCCTGGATCCTCATGGACATGTATGATTGGGAACTGGGACTGGAGAAAAGACAGAGGGGAATGGGGGATATACATCCAGGAGACAATAATTGATAGAGTACGCTCATATCCCAAATAAAATGATTTAGAGAGGGGACACATGTGGGCGGATCTTTTAGACTATTAACTATGAGAGTTATAGAAAAAAATAGTCAAGCTCCAGGATTTTGTGAATCTAATGCCAAAAATGAAGCAAAATCTTTCCCAGAGGAATACTACATTCTGAAATTCAAAGAAAATAAATTCTATAGCAGCCACACAGTATTTAAACTTAGAGTCTGTTGATAATGTGTTGAGTTATTATTAAAAATTGTTCATGGTGTCAGGCAAAAAACAACTTTGCTCACCTAGATCCCTCTACAAAAATGACTTGGGCTTATTTTTTTTGCAGTTTGACACGCCTAGATTCTTAATCTTCCTTTTAAATACAAAATGAACTCATATTTAAGGATAATGAATCATGCAATTAGAATTACATTTTGTGCTTTGCCCAGAATGACAGCATGCATTGACAGTTCGGTTTTGCGGAGAACTAATATGGAGTTGGAAAATGGAGGAACATAAGATGATCAGGTAAAATAATACCCACTGTTGGTTCTTCTGTTCTTAGTTGATTGTTCATTCCATGCATCGTTATCAGCCCAGAGTACATGTGGTGGGAGCTGGAGGGCGCCGCGGAGCAGGGAGTGGCTGTGCTACCTTCACCTTTCCTGAGACACAGTTTCTGACTGTCACAGCCTACCAGAACCCACAGGTGAGAGAACAAGAGCAGGATTTTTTAAAAAATGGGTTTTTAAAAAAATATTCTCATTTGTAGAGTCCATGATATCTCCAGAGTACTTGTCCCTCACTGTCACCTTCTTTTGACGGATAGATACCGGTGATAGAAATTTGCAGATGATATAACCATGGGGGGACTAATCTTCCAGGGGAATGAGCCTGTCTATCAAGATGAGGTGGACCGGTTGCTTTCGTGGTGTGGAGACAATAACTTGGTCCTTAACACCAATAAGACCAAGGAGCTAATAGTGGACTATAGAAGCAATAGATCAGGCATCCAGCCCTTGCTTATCAGTGGAGACCGAGTGGAGCAAGTGGCCAGTTTTAAGTTTCTGGGTGTTATCATAAAAGAGGACCTGACCTGGGGCACACACATTGCGGCACTGGTCAAAAGAGCCCAGCAGACAATATACTACCTGAGACTCCTCAGGAAACAACAACTGAATGAAAAACTGCTGTTGACCTTCTACCGCTGCATCATAGAGAGTATTTTAACTTACTGCATCTGTGTATGGTTTGCCAATTGCACAGTGGCAGTTAGTTCAGCGCTCCCGAGGGTCAACATCATTGCCCAGAGAATCATTGGCTGCCCTCTCCCCGCTTTGGAAGAGCTTTATAGCTCCTGCTGCCATAAGAAAGTTCAAAACATTCTCAAAGATCCATCTCATCCTGGGCACTTTTTTTTTAACGATTACCATCTGACAGACTGTACAGGATAATAAAAACAAGGACAAGCAGGCTGAAAAACAGCTTCTATCCCAGGGCAATATCCATATTGAATTCTACGGAATAATGCAATATCTGGTTTTTAATTTCAATTATATACAATGTAAAATTGTAATGTACACTGAAGACGGCATTTAATTTCATTGCACTATGTGCAATGACAATAAAGTAAACTAAACTAGATGGATGGATGGGTGGGTGGGTGGATGGATGGGTGGATGGATGGTACATAGGTAGCTAGCTGGCTGGCTGGCTGGCTGGCTGGCTGGCTGGCTGGCTGGCTGGCTGGCTGGGTAGATAAATAGATAGATTTATTTATTTGTTAGTCTAAGATAGCTAAAAAAACTCTTACCCTCTTTAATAAAATGTACCTTCTTTCTCTTATTTTCCCCATAATAACAGCCCTGTGAGGTGGGTTGGGCTGAAAGAGAGTAACTGGCTGAAAGTCACCTAGCAGCTTTCATGCCTAACGCAGGACTAGAACTCATTGTCTCCTGGTGATTGACCCAAAGTCATCCAACCAGCTTTGAAGTCTAATGCAGGACTAGAACTCACAGTCTCCTAGTTTCTAGGTCAGCACCTTAAGCACTACATCAAACTGGCTCTAGACCTCTCTCTAGGAAATCTTTCCCAGACCACTAATTGGTACCTAAATCTACTGTGGGCAAAAGCCATTGACAACATTACCGTATTTAGAATAATAGGGTTGGAAGGGACCTTGAAGGTCTTCTAGTCCAACCCCCTGCTTAGGCAGGAAACCCTACACTGCTTCAAAAAAATGGATATCTGACATCTTAAAAACATCTAGTGTTGGAGCATTCACAACTTCTGGAGGCAAGTTGTTCCATGTCAGAAAATTTCTTCTTAGTGCTAAGTTGCTTCTCTACTTGATTAGTTTCCACCCATTGCTTCTTGTTCTACTCTCAGGTGCCTTGGAGAATAGTTTGACTCCCTCTTCTTTGTGGCAACCCCTGAGATATTGGAAGACTGCTATCATATCACCTCTAGTCCTTCTTTTCATTAAACTAGACATACCCAGTTCCTGCAACCGTTCTTCATAAGTTTTAGCCTCCAGTATCCTAACAAATCCTAATTTGTTGCTCTTCTCTGCACTCTTTCTAGAGTCTCCACATCTTTTTTACATTGTGGCGACCAAAACTGAATGCAGTATTCCAAGTGTGGCCTTACCAAGGCATTATAAAGTGATATTAACACTTCACGTGATCTTGATTCTATCCCTCTGTTTATGCAGCCTAGAACTGTGTTGGCTTTTTGGCAGCTGCTGCACACTGCTGGCTCATATTCAAATGGTTGTCCACTAGGACTCCAAGATCCCTCTCACAGTTACTACTATTGAGCAAGGTACCACATATACTGTATATTATACTTTGTACAGGCTGCTATTCTAAACATACATTATTCCTTGTCCCTCTTGTTTTCAGCTTAGCTAGGATACCTCCAAAATCACATTTTTGTCACCTTCTCTTTCATTATGCTATATCTGGCGTCCAGGAACATATGCATGTATAAATTTTGCACACAGGAACAAAACCTAAAATCCTACCACTGCAACAAGACTTGGAAGTAACTTCAATATAATTTTACACTTGTTTCAGAAATAACCCAGAACAGGATGGAAAAAAATAAAGCAGAATGTATTTATTATTATAAATATGTAAGATGGCTTCTATTCCTTTAACTCTAAAGTATACATTTGTTATTTCTTTCACTCCTCACCATCCAATCAGATCACTCAGATGAAGATAGAAAGCAATCCTTTTGCAAAGGGCTTCCGAGAAAATGGCATGAACAGCAAAAGGTAAGCAGGAAGAAATCAAAACCACAACATTGGTATGGGTCTCCTGATGCTTCCCACTGCAAAAGATGTGCTTATCGGTGGCTAAGGCTGAAGGGCATTGTAATCCCTCTGCGGATGGCTGTATAACTTGTGGCCTCCAGATTACCTCGCATTAGAGATTTCATTCCAACAAGCTGAATTGTCAGAATCCAAATGCTAAGACTCTAGAAAGCAGGTGGGGTGGACTTTGCTAGACTAACAGTCTGCAACTGCATAATCCTGAAAGGTGTTTGAGCCCTGACTGCTGTTTTATCAGATCTTATTATGGTCCATTGCAAAATACAGGGAGCGTGAGGCCCGAATCAAAAGGAAGATGAAGACCAATGAATGCGAAGCAAACGAGGGTGAAAGTGGTGAGAACAACATGGGTATATTATTCTGTCTCGAACTTCTTAAATACCACTTCTAACTTCAGCTTCTCCCTCTTCCGTGGAGGTGTGTTTGCTGACTGTGGCCCGAAAAGTCAAAACGGCGGTTATGATGATGCAATGACAGCCCCACCTGTTTTTAGGTGCATTACATGTAATTCTTATGTGATTCTTCATTCAGGACTAGCCAAGGCTGGCCTGCTGAAATTTTGTGATTAATCAACATTAAATGAGATAATCCCAACGGCATCTCACTATGTCAAAAGGATGAGCTTTATCCCTTTGGGGATATATGCAATGTTGCAGCACATGTAGAAAATGAGTGAAGCTCGCTTTGTGATGCCTGATGTTTTCATCACCCTGACCTCCTTCACTTGCAGATGCTCCTGTATCACTTTATAACCA
Source organism: Thamnophis sirtalis (assembly GCF_051295495.1). NCBI lineage: Eukaryota > Metazoa > Chordata > Lepidosauria > Squamata > Natricidae > Thamnophis > Thamnophis sirtalis. The sequence goes on from NW_028261384.1 coordinate 120,653,361, forward strand.
TGATTCTAGATCAGAGGTGGAGAACTATATCCTTTTTATGACTTGTGAACTTCAACTCCCAGAATTCCTGACATGGCTCGATCAAGAATTCTGGGAGTTGAAATCCACAAATCATAAAACCATAGTTCCCCAACCCTGTTCTAGATAGTTGACCAAATGCCCACATCAGTGGTGGGATTCAAATTTCTTTACTACCAGTTCTGTGGCCGTGGATTGGTGGGCAGTGGCAAGGAAAGGATACAAGGAAAATCTCCATTCCCTCCCCACTCCAGGGAAAGGTTACTGGGGGAAGGTTACTGCAAAAAACCCATTTCCTCCCAATCAGCTGGGACTCGGGAGACAGAGAATAGATAGAGGTGGGGTCAGTCAGAGGTGGTATTTACCAGTTCTCAAAATTTCTGCTACCAGTCCTCCAGAACTAGTCAACTGCTGAATACCACCTCTGGCCCACATCTCCATCTCTTTCCTAATTACCCATCATTAATCCTATGCACACATTCAATAATAATCCTTTCTTGCCAAGGGTGGATTCCAGCTGTTGCCACTGCCAGTTCACTCAGGGCTGCACCCTGCGTGCCTGCGCAATAATGAAAAAAACCTCTATGGCATCACCAATAGAATTGGTCTGGGGCATGGCAGGCCAAGTTACTACCGACTCAGCCGAACCAGGCCAAACTAGTAGGAACCCACCTCTACTTCTTGTTTGCTTTTCTAATTCCCGCCATACTCTTATGATTCTTCCCAAAGCCCCTTTTTCCATTTTCTTCTCCTTCATCTGCAAGTATTCCCTCCTTTTTCCGTGAAAGTAGTCTTATTAATTCAAAGTGAAATAAACTTCCCAGAAGAACCTCGATTATACGGACTAGTTTAGTTTGTTTGTTCACAGGGCTTACAGCCTGCTCAAATCAGAAACAACTCCAAGAATCGGTTAATTATGGAATCTCCTCACTTGATTTCCAATGGGCTGGACAAATTGCTAGATTTTCCCCCCCTTAATTAAGTATACAGTCATTTCACCTCCTTGTGTCACCTCTTTCATAAAGAGCTCTACGTCTCTGCCAACTATGTTCCCGATATGTAGTTGTTTAATTCCTACTGATAATTTTGTCTTCTCTTCCGGTCTTCTCTGTCTTCTCTTTCTTCCCATAGAGAGCAAGAAAGGCCCTTGTGACTCCACCCTGACAGAAGAGGGGCCTCTGGAACAACAGCCGCCCCCTGCACTTCCACAGCCTTCCTGTTCCTTCTACCCCCCTACAGGAATTAATCTCAATGGGGCTGAGGCTTATCTACAACATCCAGCTGCTTTTCATGGTTTAAGGGGGCCAGCATCACCTTATGGCAGGTAACAGAATATTTATTTGTTTGTTTGCTTGTTTGGTTTTAAAGCTGCCCAACTCCAGAAAAATGCAAGGTTGTCTTGCAATATTTAAAACAGAGGTGGTATTCAGCAGGTTCTGACCAGTTCTGGAGAACCGATAGTGGAAATTTTGACCAGTTCAGAGAACCAGTAAATACCACCTCTGACTGACCCCGACCCCATCTATTCTCTGCCTTCTGAGTCCCAGCTAATCGGGAAGAAATGGGGATTTTGCAGTATCCTTCTCCTGGAGAGGGGTGGGAATTGAGATTTTACAGTATCCTTCCCCCGCCACGCCCACCAAGTCACACCACTCCCACAGAATAATATAGCAGTAGACTTATATACCGCTTCATAGGCCTTTCAGGCCTCTCTAAGCGGTTTACAGAGAGTCAGCATATTGCCCCCAACAATCTGGGTCCTCATTTTACCCACCTCGGAAGGATGGAAGGCTGAGTCAACCCTGAGCCGGTGAGATTTGAACCGCTGACCTGCTGATCTAGCAGTAGCCTGCAGTGCTGCATTTAACCACTGCGCCACCTTGGAACCAGTAGTAAAAATTTCTGAATCCCACCACCGATTTTAAACAATACATAACTAAAGTATGGCTGTAAGAGGAATTCTGGGAGTTGAAGTCCACATGTCTGAAAGCTGCCCAGGTTGGACACATATAGGCCTGAACAACACCTCCAGAATATGTAGGGTCATCACTTGCACAGCCTGGGATTGAGATGTACAAACCATCAGTAGCGATGATACTGTATTTGAATTGATCAATGATCTCCCCCTGTAGTTTCATATCAAAGTGAACTAATTGCTTATATCCCGTATCAGCCAGTGATCCAAATCTAATGACTGACACTCTTCTGTTTTTAGAAAACCAGTTGTGACCTTTATAGATTTATTTTATTTATATCTGGCCTTTATTATTTTTACAAACAACTCAAGGCAGCAAACATATCTAACACTCCTTCTTCCTCCTACTTTCCCAACTACAACAATCCTGTAAGGTGAATTGGGCTGAAATAGAATGACCCAAATCCACCCAGCTAGCTTTCATGCCTAAAATGGAATTAGAACTTAAAAGAGTCCCCTAGTTTTTAGCCTGGTGCCTTCACTATTAGATCACTTAGCTAGCCTCAAATATTCAGATTATTTTTTTAGTTGCTATCTAATAAAGCAGTGTTTCTCAACCTTGGCCACTTGAAGATGTCTGGACTTCAACTCCCAGAATTCCCCAGCCAGCGTTCGCTGGCTGGGGAATTCTGGGAGTTGAAGTCCAAACATCTTCAAGTAGCCAAGGTTGAGAAACACTGTAATAAAGAACTGTCCTGGGAATTTTAAAAACATTCTTAACGTTTTCCCGCAAACACAATTTTTTTGAGATCAATCAAGTATTGATCCGATGGTTGTCATAGGAATTGACTAATCATCTTGTCACCTGGACCACGACATTGTGGGCCTAGACTAGACCAACTGTCACCCAACTGTCACCTAACTGGCTTTTGTGCCTAAGGCAGGGTTATAACGGACAGTCTCTGTGTTTCTATCCTGGTGCCTTATCGCTAGACCAAACTGGCTCTTTAAAATATATTTGTGTCCTAAAAATATCCTCATTATATGTAAGAGGAATATACTGTTCTAGTCATTTTTACACTGTATCCACTTTTGAGAATATATGGCATTTGGAAAAGAGGGCTTTACTTTTTGTCCAACTCAAGACTGCATGGTTCTTCAGCATGAAAATTTAAATCGAGTATGAAAAATTATCCACCACAAACAAGCTCCTCCTCCTCCAAATAAAATACTATAGAAAACCATTCTGTTTGTGCAGGTGCACAAGTATTTATCACACTTAAGACTTAAGAGGAATCTAGTGATATATCCCCAAGAAAGGATATATAATAAACCAAATAAACCAAATCCAATAAATCCAATAAACCTGATGCCTATTAAATGTTTTAAACAGAGCTATACATCAGAGTTGCAACTACATTAATTATGCAAGAGTGATCATTATCCAAATCCCGCAATGAAAATTGGCAGACTTTGTTTTATATGTAAAACAATATTTTAGTGTGACGAGAGATGGAGGTCTTCTACAAATGTTTCAGTAGATTGTTTGCTTCACTGATCATATGATCAAAATGGGCCAAGCCAACATCTTTATTAGCAGCTGTTCCAATTATGAACAAGATTTTGTACAAGATTTTATTATGTACAAGATTTTCCTCAGGCTTATCTTTTAATGTCAGCTGTGTTGCCAGAGGCAACAACCTATTGGTTAATATCATCCTGCATTCCATCCTAGTTTTCAGGCCAATGTGAAAATATTTTATAATAATAATATTTTGCATGTTTGCAATTATCCTTTCAACTCAATCCCAAAAGAAATTCAAAATCCAGTGTTACCTTTTACACCAGGAATATTCAACCTTGGCAACGACTTGTGGACTTCTTAACTCCCAGAAGTCTGGCTGGGGAATTGTGGGGGTTGAAGTCCACAAATCTTAAATTTGCCAAGGTCGAACCCTCTTGATTTACCTAGATAGGTAAATAGGATATTACAAGAAAAAAAAAGGAATGTCTTCAGTAGAATGTCTATGGAGATTATCAGTCATCCATGTCATGTTTGTCCCGAAGGTGCTTTTTTCAAGAGGCAACTGGATTTTCTGCTTTTTCTTTGAATTTTTGCTTCTCAGCTGAGAAGCTTCTTCAGCTCTGGCTGGATGGTGAAGATTTACACTCCTTGCAGACAGCTGGACATTTGCATTCCTTTCTTTTTAAAGAAAAATCAGAAAGTGCAGTTGTCTCTTCAAAAAAGCACCTTTGGGATTTTCAGTTGAATGAGAAAGGACTAAGGAAGTTTAGGAATACTTTATGTAGGGAAATCAGAGTGAAAATCCTGGGAGCTATATATGAGAAAGCACAATTGTGTGAACCCCAAAATGGGAAGTTAGGCAAAATCAGCCAACGATCTATAAGTTCTTAGGCACTGACTTATGCTATGCTTTTCCACAGCCCAAGCCAAGAAATAGCAGCTCCTCCATCTTCTCCTCCTACCAAGCCTCCTCCTGAGCAAACAGATTTCAGAGCAATGCTCCCAGCAAGCTGGGCCAGCCTGGATATGGTTCCTTTCATTGCAAATTCAGATCCACCAGAAGCTTCCTCGTTCTCTCCTTTCAAGTTCAGTTTTGCACCCTACCCGCCTCCACCTCGTGTCTATGGACCTCCCTCTGGCTACCCTGGCTCACAGCAATCAATGCTTTAACCCCTGCACAATGTGGAAACCTGCATTTGATTTACTTTTGCTTGCAAAATTTCACGGTGTTTTCCTCTTCCATTTAAGGAAATAGAGTTTGGTTATATCTGCATAGTTTATAATTAAATCCCCAAAAGCTGAAACTGTCTGTATATTTTCCCCCCAGTTAATATAAGGAAGCTGAGATGCTCCCACTCAAGCTTTCCTTTTCAATTATTTCCCAAGTAGAAAATTTATATTCAATATCCTGACTAAGTGGTAGCTATGCTTCAGCTATTTCTTTCAAAACATCTTACAAAGACAAACATACAAGTACATGTTTTTACACATGTTGCACATTTATCTTGTACATAGAAACTAGCAACTTGCTTATGTTTTTTTTTAAATGTAATGTATTAAAATCATTTTCCTTTCTCTGCCACTACCAAATTAATTAGGAAATTAACTATCATAAGACAAGACATATTTTGCAAATATTTCTGTAGCACTTGTTCATAAATGACGTGGCAATATAAATACACAATGTACAAGATACTCACTTTTTCTTAAAATTTTATTATAATTTTTTATCTAAAAGTTGTAAATAGGAAAAACAAAATTAAAACAAAATAAAATTAGAGCAAGAGACAGATCATGGGAGACGGCAGGAAATTCCCTCTTCTAACTAGATAGATACCTGGACTGCACATTCCTTCACAGGAATAAAGGTAAAGAAGGGAAGGGGAAGATGTCAGCGTGGGGGATTACAGGCGTGGTGGCTACCTCATCCCCATAGGGGCAGAAGATGAGAGGGAGAAAAGAGAAAACATGTCCCATTGGTCAAATTCATTAGCATGATGTGGTCCCAATCTCCATAGTCAGGGAGAAGGAGAAGAAGTAAGAGAACCAGATCTGCCATTAAAGATTTAATAAATTCATTCTCCAAAGCTGAATGGATTCCAGAGGACATTTGGAACCCACAGTGGCCACAAAAAAAAATCTTTTTGCAAGATCAGGATTTTTTTGGTATAGTATGCTGGGGACAGTCTTGTCTTCCACTGGCCATATGTTTTTACAGAGCAGAATGGGAATCAGGAACAATGGCACACAAAGGAAGGACTTCCTATATTAGTTCAATCTATTCCATATAACTGAAGCAAATTACGGACTGAAGTGCCAAAACCCCTCAACACTGTAGGTCTTCCAGCAACCTAAAACAGCAAAGGTTTGAAGCACTTCTTGTTCTTTGCTTAAATCTTTCAGACTGGCACCAAAACCATGGAGGTCCAAGGTCAGCTGACAAGAGAAAAAAGAAAGCATCTAAATGACGCAGCGGGAGAGGGTGAATTAGTCCAGATAATTAGCTCCCCTAACAAGATCAAATCTTATTTGATCAATCTGGCTTCTCCTTACTTCTGAATCCAGTTCTTTGTAACATATATGTTCTCTTAGCAATAACTTCCAGTTCTTCTAGAACAGCCTTCTCTAAATTAAGTGTCCTCCAGATTTGATTGTGCTACAATGCCCACCATCTAATTCTGAATGGTCAAGTTGGCTAGGATGATAGGAGTCTTAGGCCAATACATTTGGAGGTCACCAGCTTGGACAACACTGCTTCATGAGAAGAAAAGCCCCACCAAGAGTTGCTCAAGAAATCACTCAGTGACTTCTCTACAAAACTAGAGATCTTTAAATAACTACAACTTTTCTTTGTTCCTGGGCTGATATTTCTTTTCATGGAAAGAGCTGACAAAGTTCCAGGGTTTTCCAGACAGAAATCCTAAAAAGTGTTTTTTTTTCCCCAGGGAGCAAAAAAATATGACAATCCTGGGGATTGCCCAGGAGTCAGCAATGTTGGGAAAAGATGGCTAATTCAGTCTAAGGGGTCCAGAACTGAGAATTTATTGGGCAAGGGCCAGGGTAAGGGAGAGAAGGAAAGAAGAGAGCTGAACCCCTGCCAAAGGCTGAAAGAGAAGCTGACCATCCAGAATAGGAAACAGAAGCTGCACAAGGGGGAAGAGGGAGGAGCAGCATTCACAGGAAGTAGTCCGCAACAGGCTTCTTAGATGGGATGCCTCGGGTTTCTTGAGGGGCTGCTTCAAAGATGATAAATTCCTTCTGAAGGTGTTCATCCAGTTCCAAGATGGCTGCAACATTTCCACAGCTGTGGTTGGGAGAGAGAAAAGGGGTCAACTTTGTGCGTTTCAGGCTTCATCAATGCCACACACATTCCTGGCAACATACTCGGCATATTTAAATCTCCCCAACCCACAGTTCCTCCGATTCACAAGCATGCCCTTGCAGTTTCTCACCGGTAGCAATAGTTGGGGGCTGACCACACTGTAAGAACTGTCTCATTGAAATGCCATTTGTATCCCTCCATGACCAGCTGATGTGCCCGGCAAATCATGTCGATATCATTTGCTGCGTTGAACTGTGCCACCACATCACTGCCAAATAAATAGCCAGCACCTCGAGGACTGACCCCCCAGCCTGTAGTGTCTAGAATAGCAAAAGAGGAGAATGTCTACACAAGGAAACCAAATGGCAGATAAATGCTAGGAAAAGGAAACATCTGGGCTTACAAGCTAATAGAAGAAAGCCAATCAGCTGACAGACCAAAAACCCTCACAACACCACCCATATATTCTATTATACAATGCTGTTCTTTTTCCCCTTTAAAAATCTTCTAAAACAGTAATTCTGGGAGTGGGAAAGAAATGGAATGCGAAAACATCTATCTTTAGTGGAAGACTTAAAAGAGCTTTACTATTCATTTGATTTGCTTATTACTGCAAATCCATGCAAGATTTATTATATATGTCTTCTGCAGTGTAGGGGCACGATGGCTCAGCAGTTATAGATGCTGAGCTTGTCATCTGGGAAGCTGACAGCCCAGGTTTGAGACCTGAGCGCCACATGATGGGGTGAGATCCGGTTCATGCCCCACCTCCTGCAAACCTAGCAGTTTGAAAGCATGCAAATGCAAATAGATAAATAGCTACTACTTTGGTGGAAAAGTAATATAGTTTTATGCACCTCGGCATATAGTCATGCTGGCCACATGACCACGGAAACTCTTCAGCAACACTGGCTTCTTGACCAAGAAATGGTGACGACCACCATGCCCTAGAGTTAGACATAACTTGGGCAGGGGAAACCTTTACCTTTATCGCAATGTGTTGGAATATAATCTACTGCAGTCTCTCTTCAACTTCTTGTAAAGAACAGGTATTTCAGGCTCATCAGGGTATGCAGTAACACCAACTAGCTCTTTTGCTCCTAGTATAATTTTGAGTCAAGAATTACAGGCACAATACTCTTCAACACTACTTTTGGCACGTTCTATCAGATTCCACCAAACCTGTACAGTTATTAGAGTATCTACTATCAAGATAATACTCACACACAAAGAAAAATAAAGACTCAGTTGTACCTTCAGGGTCAGACCATAGAAGATCACACATGGGGCCATCATGAGGGACCTCTTGCTTGCGATCTATTGTTCGGATCTGGTCCAACGTCTGGATGGAGGGGGATAAGCCACCATGGACACAGAAAATCTGAACAGAAAAGACAACACTTAATACAGTATACATCATGGATCTTCCTCCATCTTTAAACCATCATCACTCTTTTTCTCTGATCACCCTATCTAAGAGACACAATCGCTGTATGTCCCCACTTACCCCTTTACAGTCTCTGATATTCAGTTATGCATTTGATTAAAAACAACCAAGTGCTGGATTTGAGTTAAGAGAAGACATTCATTTTGAATCAACCCCATGCCACCAGTGATTATCCCATAATTACATGTCTTGGAAAGTAAACTAATGAGTTGTTTCCCCATCCCCCCTATTTTTCAGACAGTTAGTCCTTCAAATCAGAATCTGATCTCCTTCAGATTCATAATTCATCATGAGTCAAGAATTATACTTGCATACTCACCTTGCCATCAATAATGGCAGAGAGGCTGAGGTAGTCAAAAATCTCAGTGCAGTAGCGCCACACAGTGACAGAGCCATATTTTCTCAAGCACTCATCATAAAACCCATATACCTGGGTGATCTGCCTGCTTTCATGATTGCCACGGATAAGGGTGATTCTGTCTGGGTAACGGACCTGTAAAAAGAAGTGGATCCATTTAGCTTAATCAGATTTAAAAAGGTATTAGTAAAACTGGCATCACTGACAGCACTGACACTGACTTTTAAATAAGAAAAAAAAAACAATGTTGACTTATCAGTGCTTTCCTTACTTTGAGTGCCAGCAGCAGCAAGAATGTTTCAACACTGTAGAAGCCTCGGTCAACAAAGTCTCCCATGAAAAGATAGTTGGTCTCAGGTACATCGCCACCCACCTGATGCATGAAGACACAGAACATATGAAAAGGTTACCCATAAAATTAGGGAATGTACAGAAAGCAAGCAAAAAGCAGCAGAAGGCAGCATGGAACTAGTGGGTTTCAGCACTCACCCTGAATAGTTCTTTAAGATCATAAAACTGGCCATGGATATCCCCACAAACCTAGGAAAAATGCATCAAGGATAAAAAAAAATAAAAGTTTGCCTGACTGCTGATGTCATCACACCAGTTTCAGGTATTATGAAGCATCCCCCCCCACCCCAAATGTCCCAAACCCTTACTCACTGTTACTGGGGAATCTACTCTCTGGACATTACTTTCTTCCACTAGGATCTCTCTGTTGGAAGGAAAAGGGAGATGTGTCATCTGGAATTGTCTTTCACATCATCAGCTGCATGCTGTCATATAAAATCAGTTACTGCTCAGTAGTCTACAAACACTTGCCTGGCCTTTGCACAGAGGGCTTTGACCTCACTCTCCTTGATGAGTTCACAGCGCCGCAGTTGTTCAATCTGGCGGTCAAGGTCACTGATTTCAGCCATCTCTCCCCCCCTGAAAAAATAGGAAACCTCAACTGTTACATGTGCGCACAAACTTGTGCGTACAAATATTTACACACAGAATTTCTATGAGCACACAGATTCTTCTTCAAAAGGATTCTAGATCAGAGCAAACTACAACCAAGTAAAGTTAAAAATACAAGTAGTCCTCGACTTACAATCACAACTGAGCCCAAAATTTCTGCTGCTGAATGAGACAGTTAAGTTTTGCCCATTTTATGATCTTTCTTGCCATGGTTGTTAAATGAATCATACAGTTCTTAAATTAGTAATATGGTTATTAAGTGGATCTGGTTTCCCCCTTGACTTTGTCAAAAGGTTGCAAAAGGTGATCACATCACCCCGGGACACTGCAGCCCTCATAAATGTGAGTCAGTTGCCTAGCATCTGAATTTTGATCATGTGACCATGGGGATGCTGCAACAGTTAAGTGTGAAAAACTGTCATAAATCACTTTTTTTCAGTGCTGGTGTAACTTTAGATAGTAAATGAAAGGTTGTAAGTCGAGGACTACCTGTATATTCTTAATAAAGATTGTAACATTGATGAAAGCAAAGGGGAAGCTAAAGAAATTTCACACCCTCCAAAACAACTATTAAACTATAGGAATAGTCTCAATTTTGGGTATCTTTTCATCTCACAGTCTCACCATTGGAAAGTTAACAAAAAACAGAAACATGAAAACAGGCAGAATGAAACTGTGTTGAAGCATAGCTAGGCAAATACTTTCACACTACAACCAAACCACTCAAGGAGCCCATATAAACAACTGGTAAAGTGGAAGGGCGATGATTTCTTCAAATTTTCCCAAGGGACTACTGAAAATCTTTTTACACTATTGAGAAAGAGATGGAAATACACCACGCAGACCCAAGGTAAGCAGTATCTGGGATACAAATTACTGTACTAAGTGAAAAGCAGCTCATATAGAATATCCAAACAGGTTCCTGCAAACTGCACTGCCTCTTCATTTTGTCCTTTGTATAATGCTGCTGTATCCAAGTTCCCTTCAATTCACAGCCTTCCCAAACCTGGTGCTCTCTAGACAAACATGCAACTGCCATCCACACAAAATCAGCAATTCAACATCCTTAAAGACAGCAGCAAAACTTAAAAGAGGAGGAAACAAACCTCCTAATAATTCTTTATTGTCAGTGCACAACCTATTTACAATGAAATTGGTTGAGTCCCTCAGTGCACCCCCCCCACAACACAATACAACTCACAGTGAAGACAAAAAATGGGGAGGAAATGTCCCTAATCCAATAAACCATATTAACAAACACCCAGTCCCATTACACCAGTGTGAACATGTTACACGTTGCATGGGCCCTGCAAGTCCATCATACTACTTAGTTATTATGTTATTTTGCATTCAGGAGTTTGACAGCCCAAGATAAAAACTGTTCTTCAGCCTGTTTGTGGACTGGCTGTGCTTCTATATCTCCTTCCCGATGGTAGGAGGGTAAGGAAGGGCTGACCAAGGTGTCATTCCTACTAGGTGGAGAGAAAGTCACATGAAGGTGCCTTAGCAAAAGGAGGGCAAAGAAAGAGAATTTCAGGTGTGAGCTCCCCAAGGCTTTCTCACTCCCCCCTCCATCACCACCACCATCAGTGAAGGTGGCACATCGATCAATCAATCAATCAAGGCGTCAGAAGGCACCCCAACCCAATCTCCCCACATGGGCCAGGCTGTTGCTTCTTCACCCGAATTTCAACAGAACAAATAAGAGGATGGGGGGGGGGAGAGAGAGGAAGCAGCCTAAGGAAAGACCCCTCCCCTCCTTTACCATTGCAACCCCCTCGTCCCGCCCCCGCCCCAAATATCCATCCCCTCCTCCTCTAACTTCCCCATCGGAGAAGCCTCTCCGCCGTCGTGCAATGAAACGGACTTCCCTACCCCCACCCCCAGCCGAGTCCCGGCCACAAGCAGGGCGAGCCCGCCGCGCTCCTCACCCGAGTCCGTCTTTCGGAAAGACAGCCCGCCGGGACAAGCTCTGCTCTCCCCTCGCACCCGTGGGAGGCACCGATCTCGCCCCTCTCCGGCATGGCAGCCCCGTCGGAGCGCCAGCCACGGCGCCTCAGAGGTTGCCCGGCGGCGAGGCATCGCTTCGCCGGCGCGGAAGGGCCGCGCTCCCTCCTTCCCTCCCCACCGAACTCCCGTATCTATGGCAACCAACTTGCCCCCCCCGGGCAGCCCCGTCACGAGGGGCGAAAGGAGACGGAGAGGAGGGCTCTTAGCGCATGCGCGCTATTTTTTAAAAAACCCAACCGCGTACCTGGAGGGTCCGGGCAGCGACGGTGGAGACAGTAGCAGCTGCTCTGCGGCTCCCTCCGGCTCCCGGGCCCGAGCCTTAACCCTCCCTCTTTCCGGCTCGTCCCTCACTACTAGAGCACGGGACGTCACTTCCGCTTCCTTCTTAGACGCAAATGGGGGAGGCGGAGCGAACGTGGCTCTTTAAAGCGGGTGGGGGAAGAATCCCGCCCCGAGGAGGAAGTGCACGTGTGTGCACATACGTGTAGTTATTTATTTATAGCCGGCGGGTTAATATTGCAAGGTACAATGGAAAAGAAGATGTCTTCCTTTCAGGAAGGGTTTTAAATGAAGGGGACACAGTGCCGGAAATGAGGAAACGGAAGAAACGAAAGAGCAACGCGATGAGTTTTTAACTACACTTTTTTTTCCAATTGTGTGTGTAATACAAAAAAGCTTCCGGGTGCTGCTTCTGTTATGCGCATCTCGTTCCTCATCCTTTCCCCCCCAACTTCCTCCTACCATCCGCTGAGATAACAGAGTTGGAAGGGACCTTGTAGGTCATCTAGTCCAACCCTCCACTCAAGCAGGAGATCCTACACCATTTCTGACAGATGGCAGTCCAGTCTCTTCTTGAAAGCTTCCAGTGGTGAAGCCCCCACAACTTCTGAAGTCAAGCTGTTCCATTGCTTGTTTGCTCTCACTGTCAGAAAATTTCTCCTTATTTTTAGGTTGAAATCCATTGTTCCTTGTCTGGCCTTCAGGTGCTTTGGAATATCTTGACAGCCCCTCTGGCAGCCCCTCAAATATTGGAGCACTGCTATCATGTCTCCCCTGGTCCTTCTCTTCACTAAAATACTAAAACAGATATTATACCTCTCAGGTTGAAGTAAAGTCTTCCAATTGAGTTTGACTTCGGATTGATAAAGTTCATGTACTTTCTTGGCAGCAGTATGGAAATATTTCTTTGATTCTAATCTATTCCATCGCTTACTTGGTCAAAAATGTTGAATGGTCGCAGGACAATCATTTCTAATCTGCAAAACTCCAAAGGACTAAGAGGGGGTAGCAAGAAGGAAATGTTTTTTTTAAAAAACCAGTCCTTTGCTGCCACCCAGAGATCACTGCATATAAAAGTTAGTTTCTGTTACTTTTTTGCAGGCTGTATATGGGAGCACTGATACTCGTTATTGAAGAAAAACACAACTACCATGTTTCCCTTAAAATAAGACAGGGTCTTATTTTCTTTTGACCTCTCGAAATAAGCACTTGGCCTTATTTTCGGGGAGGTCTTACTATTTTTGAGATGCAGGAGGTGGCGAGCGTGGTCACCTCTTGGCTGCTGTTGTGGTGCAATATTTTCTGTAAGGGTTTATTTTCAGGGGAGGACATATTTTAGCACATGCGCTCAAAAGCCTAATTGGGCTGCTTATCCAGGGAGGTCTTGTTTTCAAGGAAATGGTATACATTTTTAACAAGATGGAAGAGATTCACATAGCCTGGATATGATGATAGTATTGTCACACTAAGTTCTCTGCTGTGCATATATGTCTCACAACCTGTATTAGAAAATGATCAAGAACTTTGTTAGAAAACTGGAGAAAGATACTACAACTACATTTTATTTATTAGATTTTTATCCCACATATATTATTTTTATAAATAAGTCAGTAAACATACCTTATCTTCCTCCTATTTCACAACAACAACAGCAACAACATGAGGTAAGTTGGACTGAGAAAATGTAATTGGTCTATCTAGTGGTTTTTCATTCCTAAAGTGGGACTAGAGCTTCCTGTTTCTTTGTTTCTAGACCAGCACCTTAACAACTAGACCAAACTGTCTGCATTTATTTAAACTTTATTTAAAGTTTAATTTATTTAGTTAAACTAAAATGGTTTAATAGCTGGAATAGTGCTAAACCCATCTTGCTGGGTCAACCCTGAAGCTGTGGGTCTGGCACTTTCCTGTAGGGAGAATTCAGCATCCCTACCAGTGGTGGGTTTCAATTTATTTTACTACCAGTTCACTCGTGCATGCATGCATGCATGTACAGAAGCATCCAGGCAGGTGGGCAGAGCCTCCCACCGCTCCCACTACCGATTCGCCCGATCCAGGCCGAACCAGTAGAAACCCACCTCTGATCACTGCCATATCTCTTCTCTTTCCCATTCCTGCAGAAATCAGAACAACCATAGTCCTTTATTCTCATTTCACCAGAATTTTTAAATTGAGCCATATTTTTATATTCTGAGGCCATGGTTAGGAAGGATGAAAACGTTGACTGGAAGCTCCTATTAATGCTACTTTACTGGCCAGAGGAAAGGAAGGAGCACTGAGTTGCAGGAACATTCATAGAACGGTTTGAAAATATGTCTTAACAATTTGGGGAAAAGAAGCCAGTGACTTCAAAAGACTTCACCTAATGAGATTTAGCTGAAGAAGAGCAGTTTCCTTACCAGACTTAACTTTACAAAGGTGAGATAAAAATTCTCAAAATTGGCTCAGAATGACTGAGAATTATGGAAATTTCAGTCCAATACATCATGAAACTGTTAGCCATAAACAACTGACAGACCCATTCATCCGATGTGCCTTGCCCAAACAGAACTTAAGCTGGAAAGATAAGATTAAAATCTGTTTAAGTGCACATAAGGAATGGCACCTCACCCAAGAGAGGAGAGGAGCAGCTTAGAAAGATTAAAGCATCACTTTCTATACAGTTCAAAAGGGACACGATGGCTCAGTGGCTAAGACAGGTCAGCGTTCGAATCCCAACGCCACGTAACAGAGTGAGTTCCCATTACTTGTCCCAGCTTCTGCCAATCTAGCAGTTCGAAAGTATGTAAAAATGCAAGTAGAAAAATAAGGACAACCTTTGGTGGGAAGGTAACAGCATCCATTCATGTGCCTTTGTCATTTAGTCATGCCGGCCACATGACCACGGAGATGTCTTCGTACAGTGCTGGCTCTTTGGCTTTGAAACGGAGATGAGCACCTCCCCCCAGAATCAGGAACAACTAGCACATATGTGCAAGGGGAACCTTTACCTTTACTGTATACAGTTCAAACATGTTGGGTTTGGAATGAGTTCTTTCATTGGTTAATATCATTTGACACATCTCTAATGTAGATGCATGCTCCGTAACTCCATAACATCCCATAATATCCTTAATAGGATTCTTGCCTTTAGCAAGTTTGAACTAGTTCTTTTCAGACTCTATATTTGTCATGGACAGTTTGCTGTATTACTTCAAAATAGCATTAATCAAATAATTTCCTAGTTACTGATAACATTGATGAAAGAAGGCCCTCCTGCCCGGCTGCTGCCATCAATACATATACTCCTCGACTTGCAACAGTTCATTTTGTGACCATTCAAAGTTACAATGGCACTGAAAAAAGTGACATGATCGTTCTTCACACTTAAACCATTGCAGCATCCCCATGGTCACATGATCAAAATTCAGACACTTGGGAACTGAGTCATGTTTATGACAGTCTCAGTATCCTGGGGTCATGTTCTCCCTTTTGCGACCTTCTGGCAACCAAAGTCAATGGGAAAGCCATATTCACTTCACAACCATGTTACTAATTTAACAACTTAAGTGATTCGCTTAACAAATGTGGCAAGAAAGGTTGTAAAATGTGGCAAACTTCAACAAATGTTTCACTTAACAAGATGAATTTTGGGCTCAGTTGTGGTTGTAAGTTGAGTGCTGCTTGTATTGCAAAGGAAATTGCAGGTGAAAAATCCAATATTCCCTAAGAGGAATGAGCTCTCAAAACAATTGGCAATATGCACATTGCTGCATTTAGTATGCTGGATTTGTAATAATTTCTATTTCACATTTTTATTTTTATGGGCGTGGGTGGGCCTTATAGAGGAGAAAAATGCAAAACCGAAATTTGCATATAAAATACAGAAAAACAAGAAACAGTAGGTCAGCAGTAGTACATTTGATTACTGAATTAAGTGTTCTCCCCCTCCCTTTTTTTTGGAACACATAGTAATTTACAGTGCACAGCTATTTTTTTTCTGACTAAATTCACAGAAATTTGCTAGCACCTCTTTTTGGTGATTTCCAAGCTGAATAGAAAATAACATCCTATTCTGCTGTCACTAAAAATCATCTTTCCATGCTTTGGGAAGTTAAAAAAAACTCACAACCGTTGCAGCATTCCAATGGTCACATGATCAAAATTCAGACACAGAGTCCAAATTCTGAGTGGGGAGCTTCAACTGTGTATTTCTAAGTGAGTAAGAACAGTTTTATGAATGCCTCTCTTCTGTTTCAGTTCTGTTGATGTGCGGCCAGAAAGATTGCAATTTGATAAGACCAGTATGATATACACTTTTGGCTACTTCATTAAAAATTAATGGATTTCTCCCCATTGGGCTAGCTAGTTTGACAACATTACTTATGATTTTAAAAACCAACCAACCCTGAAGAGTAAGGCAGCAATTCTCCAATATCAATTCCTTAAAAAACACATGACAGTGAGAGCTCATCGTTATCAATCATATTCACATAGCTAATCATTTCTCAACTGCCAGAGAAAAGAAATCCTTTGATGTAGCTGAAGGTGGACCAAATCCTCTCTGGTGTAATTAACACATCCCTATATCCAATCTGCCAATCTAAAAGGTGATAAGAGGTTTTTGAATTTCATCTGTAGCCTCAGAAAGGTGAGAAATTGATTCTTCCTGTAGACCTAACTCCAGTCCCAGCTGCAAACAGGAACAGTAAAGTCATCTTAATTTCCCATTCTAGCCATTAATAATAAATATTAATGCTTTCTCATGTTTAATTGTATTTAGCATATGGCAAATACATGGACATAGTAGTTCAAATGTTAATGTCCAGTCCACCCAGCCATTCAAGGACAGGGTGGTCTATGCTGAAAAAATCAGACATTGTGGCTCTGTGTAAGTTCTTGATGGACATTCGGACATGATGTGATGGATATTTTGTCAAGGAGCACCACAGTCACACTGAGGGGTAGAGACAAAATCCCACTTAAACCACGGTGTCCAGGAAGACACCATGTTGGGTACGGATCCTATTCAGAGTTGACCAATGATGGTGAGGAAGGTCAAAACCTGGCACCTTTGGTGTAGGGTCATCTAGGTAACTCCCTGTATTTTCAGCTGCTGAGTGAGTACCAGAGAAGATTTCCTGGATTTAACCCTTTTTCATGTGTTACCATTGTAACATTGTGCTTAAATAACTTGCATATCTTGACATATGCCTATCAAACTTATCGCTGTGCTATGCCTGACCGTCCACTAATGTAACTCTCCAGTTTACACCCCCCTCCCTGTGTAAAGTCTGGGTTGTAATGTTGACTATTAAGCATTTACTTTAGTATGTCAAATTGCTTGCCCTCTGTTGCCCATATATGTTACAGATTTAACTAACAGCCTTCAAATGTGTGCTTTTTAAGGCCCATAAAGCACTTCCGGCCATTGTAAAATGGCCAAGGTGAAATGTAAAAATGTTGCACTCCCCATTTTCTATTTTCTCTGCTGGTTTCCCTAGAAAGTCAGGGGGGAAGCTGACAGGGAAGGTTGCAAGCAGAAGATGTTGGATTTGATGTCTATTTCTCCTAGTGCACTGCAGGATTTTCTTTCCCTTCTATGCATGGAAAGGAAATAAACTCCTTGTGCTGGAAGAACCGACCTCAAATCTCAAGAAAATGACTTCAAATCAGATGAAAATGCTAGCTAGCAAATGCCATCATTCTAACTGGTGTGGCAGGGAGAGGTCCTGGCTTCCTTGGATGGTATGAGGCTCATATTATCTCCCTGACATTCCACTTAATGTCTGCAACTGGGAGGATTGTGGGAATCCTAAAAGGAGGACTAACTATTGAAAACATATGAACAATAGATTGTGCTTCAGGTTTTCCTACTTACATTTCTGCTTTGAAATGTTAAACTGTGGTTGAATTAACTAGCACAATCCAGAATAACTAGAATGAATAATCTGCCTAAATATAACAGGAAGTTATAGTCAGATTACTAGTTCAATCCTGAAATTGTTGCCTGTTCAGAAATGCTAACTGCCCAGTGTTTGCCTATTTCGATCCTGTGCTCAACTAGTTTAGTTTAAAAGAAAGTGGGAGTAGATATATTTTAGGAGACTGCAATTCAGTTCTAGACCCAGTTTGATGTAGTGGTTAATGCAGTGTTTCTCAACCTTAGCAACTTGAAAATGTCCGGACTTCAACTCCCAGAATTCCCCAGCCAGCGAATGCGAATGCTGGCTGGGGAATTCTGGGAGTTGAAGTCCGGACATCTTCAAGTTGTCAAGGTTGAGAAACACTGGGTTAATGCATCCAGCTGAAAACTAGGAGACCTTGAGTTCCAGGTCCACCTTAGGCACAAAGCCAGGTAAGTAACTGTGGGCCAATCACTCTCAGCCCTAGAAAGTAGGCAATGGCAAATCACTTCTGAAAAATCTTCCTAAGAAAACTGCAGGGACTTGTCCAGTCTGTGAGAGTTGGGACACAATAGGTAAGAGGGGGGTGGGGGAATCACTTCTACAGAGTTATAATTCCAAACTGGTTGTTGTACAATCCTTATTGCATTTGGTACCTCCATCGTCACTTTCAAATCTATAATCCCTTTTGGAGGACAGGAAAAACAATTATTAAGGTCCCTTCCAGCTCTGTTAGTCTGTATGCTGTCATTATCTTTTATGGAATTCTTGCTATTATCTTATTTGCCAGGCTAATACAAGAGGATTATTTTTAAGTTATTTCAAGAGCATAATGATCATCAGCTGGCTTCCCAGAAATTTTGGGATAAACTTATCATTTTTTTTCCAATGGTGGACATTTCCAAAGGGTCAATATAATCTAAATAGCTATTTTGGAGCCAGAGCATCCTCAAACTAGTTAATGAATGAAATGTAGATGTCTTTCTCAATTAAAAACAACCCATTAAGTTCTTTAATGTCCATGCTTTGTCTGTCATCAGTTTTAAAACACAAAGTTCTGGTATCCTTATGCCAGAATGCTTCCTTAAGCAGGAAACGATGAGACAAAGGTCAGAACTCTTGCTTCCCACACAAAATGAAAGGAGACAAGGGGAAATTACTGCTCATCATGAGCAGCGAGCATGAACTGACAAGAACAGAGCAGATTTTGCTGCTCATCATGAGCAGCGAGCATGAACTGACAAGAACAGAGCAGATTTTGCTTCCCATTTGTAAAGAAAAAAATAGCACAAATGATATTTGAAGAAATCACCTTGCCTTTCTGTTCAATTGGGGTGTTGTTGTTTTTGCTAGAGCAGAAGAAAATCGTAAGTTTAAAAGAATGTCAGTTGCTCCCACTTTAATCTACAAAATTGGTGTTCTCCTAGAACTGTTATTTGGATCACCTCTTGAGAACCGCTTTATGAGTGTTAGAATTGTAAATACCAAAATGTGTCTTGGAAACTTTCACACAAGAGGGAAAAGAAAAACCACATAGATCTTGGATCATAAAGGGCTAGAGATGAACTACAGTACCAATTCACCAGAACTAAACTTCTCTGGCAGATGTAGATTAGCTTTGGACATGGTGGCTCAATAGCTAAGACGTTGAGCTTGTCGATCAGAAAGGTGAAAAGTTTGTTATTAAATATTATGGATGTTTAGCTAGAATAGGACATAAGGATTCAGTGTTATTGGAGGATTTTAGAAATATTAAATGAAATGCCAGTATGTGGTAATGTATTAAACTTTGGTATATTTTATGATGGACGTTTAAATAATTATAGTCAAATAAAAATGGAGGTATAAGGGTAACATGTACAAATATCTGAATTTAAATACTTGAGTTAATATGAATTATGCTTGATGACTCTGGAGGAGATGCACGAAAACCTTTTGTAACCGATACTTTCTACAGTATGTAAAGAAGGAAGATTTTATGTGTTGTGTTTGTTTTGAAAATAAAAATAAATTTTATTTTTAAAAAAAAGGTCTGCAGTTCAACGGTTCGAATCCTTAGCGCCGTGTAATGGAGTGAGCTCCCATTACTTTTCCTAGCTTCTGCCAACCTAGCAGTTCAAAAGCATGTAAAAATGCAAGTAGAAAAATAGGGATCACCTTTGGTGGGAAGGTAGAAGCATTCCACGCGCCTTCGGAGTTTAGTCATGCCAGCCACATGACCGGCATGTGGTCGGTCTTCGAACAGCACTGGCTCTTTCGCTTTGAAACTGAGATCAGCACCACCTCCTAGAGTCAAAAACAACTACCACTTATGTGCCAGGGTACCCTTTACCTTTAATTTTAATGCTAGGGTTATAAATTCCCACATTGCTGCTTGAGAAATGAGGAACTTCCTGACAGTGAGAACAATTAATCAATGAACAGCTTGTTCATTGTTCAGCTCCTCCTTCAGGAGTTAAAGATGCTCCATTGCTTGATTTATTAAGCTTGAAGCCGACTTATAAGCAGATGGCCAAAATGACTAATCACTGAAGCAAGGATCCGCCATTCCCATGTGATCCTGTGTCTGCAGCACCTCCCATCATTCACTATGGCAGAGCCACTCCACATGGGCATAAGAGTCCATTGGAGTAATGAAATAGAGGATGGTAGGATCTTCAGAATCTCTTGGGCCTTGGAACCTAAACAAGAGACTGTTTCAGAAATAGATATGAAATTCAAGGTGTGGGGGGATGGAGGGACAGAGAAACCATAACCGTAAACAATTGAACGAAGAAATTGAGAACCAGAGCCTACAACTAGTGATCAACGTATAACTATAATTTGGACCAGAATTTCCCTTGTTAAGCAAGGCGGTTAAGCAAGTTGCACCCAATTTTATGAACTTTTTTGTCATGGTTATGTGAATCACTGCATCTTGTTAACTGGATTATGCAGTTGTTAAGCGAACCTAGATTCCTCTATTGAAGATATCTGGGAAGGTCACAAAATGGCAATCATGTGACCCAAGATTGCTGCAACGAGGCAAAATACACACCAGTTGCCAAGCACTCAAATTTTGATCATGCAACTGTGGGGAACGCCGTGATGGTTGTAAGGGTGAGGACAGGTTGCAACTCACTTTTTTCAGTACGTTGCAATTTCAAATTGCCATTAATCAAACGGTCTTAAGTGGTCTTTCTACCTAATGACGGGACTCATTTTTTTGTTAACTGGAAAAAGGCTGTTCCTCACTGGGGTAGTGGAGAAAGCAGACACCTTGGTCAAGTTCTGCAGAGGGACAAGAAAAAGAGGCACTTGCAATGTTTAAATAGACTTTTATTTCAAGAGGTCTGCAAGTCAGGCGTCCCTGCTCCGGAGACATTTTGATGTTTTGGCCGCAGACCGGGAGTGTCGTTCACCAGAAGAAGCTGGGTTTCACATACAAAGATGGGGATGTGTGAGAGAAGAGCATACACCAGAACTTCTAGGTTTTTCACTTCAAGACAAAGATTTACATCTTTCTCTTACAAGAGAAGCTGGCAAAGGGGGCAGGGGAGGGTGAGGGGAGAAGGGGAATAGGTTAAAAAACAGTCAGCAGACATCACAGTAGCCCAGGCACAATATAGCAACAAGAGAGCAGACAACGTAACCAAGCCTCTGATTTTTAATAAGCATGGTTGGAGACAAAGAGAGACTCGGCGGCAGCTGCTCCCGTTTGGCCAGATGAAACATATTTGCCCTGGCAGGCAAGGCTGTTGGCCTGTAAGGGAGGAAAAGTCATTGAGAAAGAAGTAGGACATGTCCCAGGTCAAAAGTAGAAACAGCACATTGCTTCACTTTCCCTGCCTTACTGAGCTCATGGACAGCCATAGAAGAAACTGAGGCTAACTATCAAAGTAAAGTCCTTTCTCTTCCTGAGACAATTGCAAGGAACCTAACTTTCCCACAAACCTCTTTTGTGGCAGAATTGCTGGCAAATACAAGACCACTCCTCCCACTTTCAACCTCTTTCCCCCAAAAGGCTCCTGGGTTAAGTGTGACCATCAGAATAATATAGCAATTATTATATTAAATTATTATTATAGCACTTAGATCTATATACTGCCCCATAATGCTTTACTGCACTCTCGGGTCTGTTTGCAACATCAGGATTATTTGCATATTCCCCACCCCCCAAACAATGTGGGTCCTCATTTTTCTGAATTTGGAAGGCTGAGTCAACCTTGAGCCTGTCAGGATCGAACTCCAGGCTGTGAGCAGAGTTTGTCTGCGATGCTGCATTCTAACCACTGCACCACCAGGACTCTTACATTATGGTAACATCACAAATCATTCCCATTAAAGTTGTTTCACTATTTGGCTTTTTCTGCTTAATCTTCTTGCCTCATCTTAATTTAAAAGTATGTCTAAAACTCTGTATGCTTAACTTTTGGGGAAACTGAATAATTTTAACTCTCTCATTCATGGATTACCCTAGTACTTTTCAGCAATCAAGACAACCCCTTGTTACACCTTGCTCGATGAAACATACCAAAGCACGCTTGACGTATTCCTCCTGAGCATTCTTCATGTTTTCTTTCTTCCCACCCCAGGCCTTGAGGGCAGAAGCTTGCAGGGCACGGCCATAAGAGAAGGTCAAGGCCCATGGCTTGTGCAGAGGACACTTATTGATGGCATTCAAATTGATGGAAGCCTCTTCTTCACTCTGACCTCCAGACAGGAAGGTGACTCCTGTGACCAAAAGAAGAATGTGAGTAAGCCAGGCAGAACCAAACATGGATTTAAGGTCTATGAAAATATATATATATATGGAGTACACCTTGACAAAATGGGGAAGTTGAGGGGGAACACATTATTATAGGACTCCAGTAGCAAACGAACCACTTCCATTCTTTGCGTGGTATAAAATGTCATTAATAATCTCACAGGTCAGCTTTCTTGATGTGTAGGATCTGCAATTCCCAAAGTTCTAGCTTCGGAGTCCCAACACAACCGAAGATCCCCCAGAATGAAGAAATTAACATATTAATAACTTTTGTTGCTATAAAGTGCAACAAGGAAGCCCAAATGTGCATCGGTAATCTTCTATGGCTGGCATGTGTCTACATAACCCGCTTTGGGATTAGAAGCAGGCAGAAAATTGGAAGTTTGATTTTTCTTACCAGGCACTGCTGGAGGGACGGTGCGGCGTAGGGCAGTCACAGTGGCAAAAGCAATTTCCTCAGCTGCGTACTTGCTGGTACAGGCATGGCCGGGTGTCACCATGTTTGGTTTCAGCAGGGTCCCCTCCAGGTAGATATGATGGTCACTTAAGGCCTTGTACACAGCAGCCAGAACCTGTCCATAGAGTTAAATCAAGGGAAGATATAAATAATTTGTAAGATTTCCATTGTCAAAAGAATTCCCACTTGCATTAGGAGCTTCCTTTTCCCAGTTACAAGGCACGCAAAAGGCTTTCCCATCCATGCCCACTGTACCCCATTAGAGGAGCTCCATCCTCACCTTCTCTGTCACATACTGGCAGCGTTTGAGATCATGGTCACCATCGGGAAGGATTTCTGGTTCCACAATAGGAACGATTCCATTCTGCGGTTCAGGGAAAAGAGAGCCGACGATGATTAGAACCCCAAATTGACAATGCACAAGATAAAATAAAATAAAAAAAACCCATTTCAGAAATCAATGCACAACCCCTTTTCAAATCACAGGCTGTGTTCAATTTTGGAATAGTGTGCAGCACCACACCAACAACTGCCAGTTGCTTCCTAAGCACTTTTTAAGGTGTTAATCCTAAATGGCTGACGGCTTTACTACCTGAAGGGCTTCCCGCTTCTTCTCTCAAATCTATTGGCCATTAAGAACTTCATGCTGTTCTTTTGTGTCTTCTCTGTTGGGAGAGACCTCAACCCATGTTGCTCTTGAGAAACTTGTTCGCTCACCCTCCCTCTCGTTATTTAGAAAATCGCTAGCTTTTTAAACCATCGCGAACAAGGCCATAAAATCCAGTCAGTTACATCAGGGGTCCCCAACTCCCGGGCCACAGCCCACTACCGGGGTCTTGAGCTGTTTAGAACTGGGCCGCAGAAGTGGCGAGCGAGCGTGCACATCCCCACTTGAGCAAGCAATAGGCAAATGAAGGCACACGCTCCATTTGCCTGCACAGTGGGCACATGTGCCCTCCACTCGCATGGAACCACCCCCTCCCCCTAGAGGTGGCATTTTACTGGTTCGGTCTGGTTCAGACAAACTGTTAGTAGTGACGATCAGTTGGCCCCGCTCGCCTGCGCTATCCTGTCCTATATTTCCTTCTTTCTGGTTCAGCTGATTTCCATGCCTCCACTGTTGTACCTACTGATGCTGCCTTAGAAGGTAAGCAACTGAGCTTCAAATCGCTATATTTTGGGCACATTTGAGCGCATTAGGCCCGTGTACTCATTGAACTGATTGTTAAGCTGGTTGCATCCTACTACTGCCTCTCCACCTCCACCCACCAGTGTTCCACAAAGCCAGAAAGGTTGGGGAACTCTTGAGTTACGTGACCAATCTGTTTTCCATTGTCACAACTTTTCACCATGGAGAAGGACTCTACTATGGTCATAAGTCGAGGACTATTTAGCTTTTAAGTACACATATATTTTCAAATTAGCAGTTTTTAATTTTCTTAGCCCCCTTGAATTCTTGCTCAAGCAAAAGGTAAGATATAAATTCAGTAGGTAAAGCTAATATGGTTTTTTATCCATTGGTTCCCTTTTCCCTTCTTCATATTCAAATTACAGATTGATGGCGATTTTTGGAAAAACCTGAAATGTGGGCATTTACAGATTATAACCCTTGCTGTGAACAACCATCTATTTTCAAAAGGAAAAAAAACACGCCTCAAACAGATTCCTTTCCTTTCATGCTGTCTGCGAGATTATAAGTAGTGAAGCATAATATCTTTGGGGATGTTTACTGAAGTACGCCCCAAGGAAAATTTACAATCCAGTATCTAACTCCATCGGCAAAATAAGGACAATGAATGTCCTTGCAAAATTGCCCAGAGCCATTTCTGTTGATAGAAGACCACAAAACAGCAATTTCAACGCCACCCTCTTGAGACATACTTGGCAGCTAAACGATGACATTAATTTAGGGAGTTCTGCTCCACAGAGCTGTGTCGAGCTAACTGAAACCCAGCCTGTCTACCAACCCAGCCAGCTAAGAATTTTTAGAAAGAGATCAAACTTGGGCTCTGTTCCATGAATTGCATTTGCTCCATTATGACGCTGTCCCCTCCATTAAATATGAGTGGGTGCATCGATCATCGTTGAAGCAAAAAAAGTGGCCGCAATCCAGCGACGGCCAGGACGTTGCTGTGCGCCCACCTGCTGGCAGATGCTGGCATAACGAGCAAGCACATTGGCATTCTCAATGATGGATAGGTGGGAAGGGGTGGTGGGAGTGATCTTCAAGACACAGCGCCACTTGGCAAAGTCAGCACCATCCTTCTTGTACTGGGCACAGCGTTCAGACAAGCCATCCAGACCTGCAAATTAGAGATTGTAAGAATGAACTTCTTTGAATGCCTCAACCTGAACGTTCAATTGCTACATGAATCTAGGTTGAGTCCATTATATCGGCTCTTATAACCTGCTCGCACATATTTACTCACCCTGGGTGGTGGTCTCTCCATTAGTTCCTGCAAGAGGGACAACACCTTTGTCAACCTGCAATGGATGGAACAAAGTAAGAATATCTGTCAAGTTGATGACCGATTGGTCAGTTCTCACACGGTAGTTTCCGAGTGATTAGGGCAGAAGTACATAAATCCCACTTTCACCCCCATGGGTGGTCAGCTGTGTCTCTTGGTTCCTTTATTAGAGCCCTGGAAGTTTGAAGATTCTTCACTTACTTTTCGCAGCCTCTCTAGTTCATCCTTCAGGTCCAACTTCTCATATATGTAATCCTCAACTTATGACCTGTGACTTAGTGACCATTCAAATTTATGACAAGCCTACCTTGGGGTTTACGACCTGAATTTGAAGTCCTGACAGCACCTCTCCCTACGGTTATATGACCAAACTTAAGGTGCTTAGCAACATTTGGCCATGTTTATGGCTTCTACTTTCAGCTGTTTACAGCGTCCTGCAGTCATGTGACCCATTTTACTTACTTCTAGTCTTCAGCAAAACCATGCCAATAAGAGGACTATTGGTTCACTTGATGAGAGAGGTATTCATTTAGTTTTAAGTAAGTACATAAGACCTTGGAATTTTAATCTATCAATTAACTGAATGTAAAAATAGGAAACAATAGCTGATCCAAATGAAGAGATTATAAAGGCACCACTCTGAATATCTGTTACAGTTGTCAATCTCCTGTTTTAGCCACCCTTTCTGTCCTCCCTTGTTGGTTCCCCATTAAACACATAAAAAAGATTCCGGTGTTTACTTTTGTGTATCCAAAAAACTTCCTGTCCATCATTACACGGGGAAAAAAGGGCAATTATGTTCAACATAGTTAAGCATAAAACATTGCAAAAGACGTGGCATATTCTACCTTCCTATACAGAATCTTCCTTCAGGGACAATATCTAGGTATGTTATGAGAGGGACTATTGAAACCCATTTTCTCCAATCCAGTGGCCTCCTATACCTTGGATCACGACTCCAATCAGTTCCATCCCAAAAGTTCAACAATGAATATTAGCATCCATCAGCATCCACCATTTTTCTTATGCGATTTAGTAAAAGAAAATTAGGTATGGGTGAAATCAAACGTTCTGTTCCTCGCATTATGTTCCAGATTTGTTCAGACCATTCCATTCCAATTTTAGGCTTTGCAAACCCCCAATTGAAACCCAACAGATGCTTACCTTGATGCCAACCAGGGCACCTTTGTCCTTAATAACCTTTGTGAAGATACGCCCATCGTCAGCTTTTTGGTACATGGTCTCGTGGAAGAGGATCACACCACCAATGCAAGGGTTGACACGGTCATCTGCGGTGAAGAGCAGCTGCCTGTAGAAGCGGCGGTTTTCTTCTGTGTTTTCGGCGCCAATGGACTGCAGGCGTTTGGCAATACTGCCTAAGAGGCAAAAGACAAAGCAGCCATTTGGGTCAAATGCTCCATTTGAGACCTGCAGGCCTTTGCAAGTCATCCCCCCCCCACCCCCGCCTCCCCAAACCCAGCCCAACTGCCTCTCAGCTGTACCCCTTTGGCTCTTACCAGTAGACTCATCAGCTGCTAGGATGCCTTTGCCAGCTGCCACAATGCGGAGGGCATTTTCTGACAGCTCCTTCTTCTGCTCTGGAGTCAAGGCTGGGTATTGATGAGGCATCTTGAATGACTAAACTAGAGAAAGGCAGGAAGTGTTAATAATGGCTTGGTAACAAGATCCTGTAGCCGAAGGATGATCAGCAGTGGGACCCAGGTGCTTCTCTCAATTCCCAAAAGCATAGCAGTAGCAACAGTTTTAAGCCCCAACTTATAACTCAAGATACTTTTTTTTTGGGGGGGGGCAGGGGAAATACAAAGTTTTTCTGTGTTTTATCAATTCTTGCACTCTGCACATGCTCAGGGGAGCCTTAATCTCATCCTTCCCAATTCTGGGGCTTTATGGGTAGGTTGGAATGCAACGCTATCTTTGTTAGCCAGCAGAGGTCCAGCATCACAATTGTAGTGGGATACATCTGAAGGCTCTCCTAATTAGGGAAAGGACACCTCCTAGAATATGTTTATTCATTCTGAGCCATGATTTCCGTTCCAGCGATTGTAATGGTTCACATGGCTGTGCATTTATGATCAGGTCTCCTTGTCCCAGTTCCCCCCCCCCCGCCCCGCAACACAACCATACACCTATCCCTGATGCACCCCAAATGTAATGTTTTTAAGAGAACATGTTACCATAGAGATTAGAGGAGGATTTCCATTCGGGTTAAAAGCAGCCCTCCCCAACTGAAAACAAGAATATTAAGTTCTCCTGTAAAGGGAAGAATTAACCCAGCCAAGGGCATTTCAAGGACAAAGAAATATTTTATTCCCGTTTTCAGCTTCCCTAACCCCAATGTTCCGGTACAGCCAGTAATTTTGCATTTAAGTCTCATCTTTCGTTCTGCAAACTACTATAGATTTTTTTAAAGAAAGAAAAAAAACACCCAAAAGCATAAAGACGAGGTTACGGTTGGGACGCAAAATCTGATTTTTTAAAGATTGGGAATTATACTAGAAGGAAGAAAGGCAAAATTCCACATCCCTCAATTCTCTGGCGCAACAGTTACAGATTAAACTTCGCCACGTGATTTCATCTCCTGCGCCCCTTCCCCAGTGGCTTCTCTTCCCTTCCCCTTCAGCAAATATTACCTCTCCAATACAAGATTCTTGCATTTTAAAAAAATGAATCAGGGAGATAAATTAAGAATTGTTCCCCAATTTTGCAGCAGCGTTCATCATTCTTTCCCTTATTCCCCCCCCCCCGACCCCTCCACCTTCCAAATCAAGATGGCTCACCGGTCTCCTCCTTCGGAAAAGTACCAACGCGTGCGCGCGGGGAAGCAGCAGCAGAAGCTACAGATGGCTACGGCGCCCGAAATCCGAGTGAGGAGCTCGAATCAAACGCAGAGCGCCCCAACGTTCCAAAATCGAACGTCACGTAACTTAGGCGGAAAAGGGTGAGAAGTTGACTCATTAAGGGGGGAGGGGAGAGGGAAGAGACTTAAAGGGGCCGAGTTCTTTCCCTGAATCACGACGAAGTTTTTTTTTTAAAAAAAAAAAACCACACAAGGAAACGAAGCGTAGCGTGGGCGGATGGCTCTGTTGAGTCGCGCACGGAAAAAAAAGGCAGGGTATATCATTTATACGTCTTGGCCGTGATTGTGCAAAAAAGAAGGGGAAAAAGGTTACTGCTGCATAATCTAAGCAGTAAAATTACACAATCGATAAGATGTGGTTTTCTAATGGCAATCTAACGGCAAGGGAAAACCTAGGTTGGAATCTCCAGACACAGTATCGGGCGGTGAAAAAGATATAGCCACCGTCTCTCTTCCATTACCCTTTTGTAGTGGTATGGAAGGGCAGTTAAAGAGCATGAAGGAATTAAAAAAACAACAACCAACTGCTGAAGTTACATCAAATTGGTGGTAGGGTTGCCCCCCCCCCCCGTTTCTCCTTAATATCCTCTCCAACTTCAATTTCAGTACTGACCTTTCAAGGGGAAACCCGATCGCTCTTCCTTGCACAGCTTCTGTCCTTCCTGAAGGACACAGGACTATTTCTGGATCTTGCCCTACCACACCCTGGCCCATCTATGAGTGCTGGATCTCAGCTACCGAAAAGAATGCCCTGGGCATATATGGACTTAAAGATAGCAAAACGCCATGGAAGTGATAAGAGGGAAGCAGGAGCGTGAAGAAAAGAGGCTCCCAATGAATAGACCTGGGCGGAAAAATCCTAAAATTTTGGGTGCCTGCCACATCTGCCCAAGCCTTGCAAAGCTGAAGCACTTCAGTTGGAACTTGGAATCACCAGATGTTCCAAAGAGCCCCTAAGTGGGGGAACTTCCTGACACAAAATACAGCAAAGGCAGTGTAGCTTCCTTGGTGCCAGTGGCCAGGGAAGATGGATGCTGGCCCCCACCCACCCCACCACCACCCACCCCTTCTTCTGTTTGTTAACCTTCCTGACACAAAATACAGCAAAGGCAGTGTAGCTTCCTTGGTGCCAGTGGCCAGGGAAGATGGATGCTGGCCCCCACCCACCCCACCACCACCCACCCCTTCTTCTGTTTGTTAACCTTCCTCTGGTATGGATGAGCCACAATGGAAATAGATGCTGGCCCTTAGGGCAAGCCTTTGGTCCAGTGCTGCCTGCATGGTGGTTTTTATCTTCAGGATCAACATTATAGATAGGGGCAAGTTCAGATGGAGGGATTCTTGAACAGTAGGAAAATTTTGGGCTGGGGACTTCTGGGAATCGAAATCCACCTGTCTTAAAGTTGCCAAGTTTGAGAAACACTGCTTTAATGCAAGGAGTCAGGGGATCAGCAGCTTGAGACCATGGAGTTAGGTTTTTTTTTTTTTAAGATAAACTTAAGTGGCATGTTCTGTGCCAATCTAGCAGTGTTAATTCCAAGAACCTATGACTGGCAAATGAAGGAGTAAATATATAATAGTTATATATAATACCTTCCTGGGTTGCACCAATGCAGCTCCTGATAAGATAGTTATTAGCAAGTGGTGTGAAGACAATATATTACGTTAATTCCACAAAACATGGTTACAGTTACATGACCACAGTCCATGACTGATAAATACAGTCAAGCTTTTATCATCTATTGAGCTTTAAATAGTATTTTAAAAAGGAAGTCATTTGAGTTTGAATACTACCTTAATCTCAATCAGTTTCTTCTCAAAATCTATGTTTATTGTTTGAAGAAATACAGCGAGTGGCAAAATACTTTCTGCTTGCTCAAAAGCAAAGAAGGAATTTATCTGAATTTATTTTAGGAATCAGGTGTGTTGGGGAGGGTGATGTTGGTTGTACTTAAAGAAGCCTTAGGTACAATCCATTTCTGAATTGCATGAACACAATCGCGCTCATGATTCTAATGCATCTTCCCAATTTGCTTGTTGGATATTCAAGGTGAAACATTCAGTAGAAAGGCCTACTAATTTTCTGGGTAAGGATCATACATAAATGTAAACATTCCTAGAAGTTTTCAGGCAGATTATTAACATCAAGGTACAACTGCTGAGTAGTCTTGCAACAGTGCTGCCTATTCTTCTGGGTGAGTTCAGTTGTTAAAGGAAACAACAAATGGAAGATAAGAGAATGCAAAGAAGTATTTGCCAAGGTGGAAAGCAGCACTCCTAGTGACTTATCTAACGCCCCAGTGACTAGGTTAGTGTTTCTTAAAAGTTCTTAGCAACTTTCAGATTGAGAGTTGAAGACACATCTGAAAGTTGCTAAGGTTGAGAAATATTTGCCTCGGAGGTGAGAGAAGTACCGCTGTTTGATTTATGACAGGAGACAGGTGGCTCTGCCCGCCCCCTCTGCTCTCAGTGTAACAGCATCTCACCAGTTGCCTGAATTTCTTAATCCCTACCTAAAACTTTTTTTAAAGGATAGCCTCTACCCTAAACCAGGCTGAATCCAAAGTGGGCTTCTTTTGGGATGATTACGGTAACTGCTGAGTCACAGGCTGTGTGCAGGCTCTCACGTAGCAAGCAAGTGGTAGGGGACAGAGTGGGGAGCCCCCCTCCTTTCGCCCCTGCCACTTATGGTCCTTTCTGTAGCCCTGTCAAAACTGAAGGATAATTTTTGAACAGATGCAATTCTTGGAGACAGCTGCTCCAAGGGATGCTGCCATATTTTTGTCCTACAAATGGTATCTCGGTCTTTAAATCTGAAAAATAGATAATTATATTGCATGCAATTATTCTTATCCATTTTGGGGGTTTCTCTAAATCAGATATGTAACAGATGCCAAGCAGAGAAGCCAGCAATTAAACCAGTCCACAATACTGTAATATTTTCTGATCGGTTTCAGGATTTATGAAACCTAGTAACTTGACTCGCTGTTCCCAGACCCCCAAAATTCCTCTCATAGCTTGGCTTAAACAAGAGTGTGAACAGCTGAGCTCCCCAGTGCAGAAATGAAAGGGGGGGCAGCTCCAGAGTGAGGGGAATGTGGGAGGAAAACGGATAAACTTTCAATTCATTGCATTCATCTTCAGCTTCAAGAGAGCCTTTCTGGAGATTGGCAAGAACATCAAATTCATGACATAAAAGCAGTTTTATCATTTGAATGAAATGGACTCTGGCACCAAAAGCACATAACACAGTAAGTTGCTGTAAGATTGTCTTGCAACAAATTGTAGTGCAGAGTTCTACTCCCAAGATTGTGACGGGGACTCAAGGATACCTGAAGAAACGTGCTACCTGTGCAGCTTCTTATGCGAAACTATTCCTTAATTTTCTTACCTCAGTAAAACCAATAAAAGCAACATAGCTAAAAAATAATTGTACAACACTAGCACTGTAAATAGTATATATGTTATTTGTTTTCACTTTGGTTTTTATGGCAAATGAAGTATTTTTTAACATAACCGGCTAGCAAGCCATCCATAAAGGTCTACCAGGCTAATGATTTAGCAAGCCAAAAATGTAGACAGTCTTTCTCACATTTTCATGAATCATTTGTACAAGTGATACATAAAAAATATAGTCTGGAACATTAATTGATTTTAATGCAGGATAGAAAGCGTGGGCACATTTAAAAAAATGAAAATATGCATTGCATTTATGGGTTGGATTGAGGCATGGACATACTTAAAAGAGTATGAAATCAATTATCTTTATCTATTTCAATGAAGTGTGTTCAGCTCTATAGATTTTTTTTTTGCAAATGAATTATGGATGCTGTAGAAGGAGCAATATAAATTATTCTACATGGAAATTATCCTACCGTCCTGGAAAAAAGGATGGAAGATGTTTAGGAGCAAGGGGAAAAAAGAGAAAGTGGAAAATAGCAGCATGGGTATAGATGTATGACTTAGATTGCAGGTGACATACATTTATAGACAGGAAGATTATATACCTTACAAGAATGCAGAGAAAATATTGAGCCACAAACATTCATGGTCTGCAGAACAGGAAATTCTGCTAGCAGTATTTCCTCAAACCAGCAACTTGTACTTTTTGCAAGTCATACCAGTCAAAAGGAAGAAACAATTGTCTTAGATAATGTTAGCTAATACACAGTTTGAGACGTCAACAATATATTTCTGGTACCAAAAGGAGCAGATATACCCAACTCCAAACAGGACTGGAACCTAAAACTTCTCAAATAGTCAGCACACATACACATACACACACAAACGCAAAGTACTATATCTAAAATGCCTAAAGGGAAGAAGAGATGAATGACCTGGAGGATTGAAAGAGAGCGTTTGGCTGTCAAAAAATAACAGAAAATGATGAAGATATTACATACTATTGTAATTGTATTGATATATAGTTATTAATAGCATTGTGATGAATATTATAACAAATATGTGGATTTTAATTGTTTAAAACCCAGCTCTCAAACTATTCAGTGGAAGTGGAATATAAATATAACAAATAAAACTTGTGGGGGGAAATAACAGAATTTTTTTTTTAAAAAAAAACCCTCTTCATTTTAAGAAAGATTTTAAAAAGATAATCAAAATAAGAGATGGATAGTTTTGAGCCTGGGAAGAACTTTACTTGCGCAGTGGATCTGCAGATAATTTAATTCAATTTGTCCAGCACAGCCATTGTGACCCATATCTTTTCCAGAACCCCGATTGCAACTCCCCTCCCCCGGGAGTTGCAATCGGGGAAGTCTTTTTGTTCCACTCACCCAGGCTCCATTGCTATGGAGAAAAAATGGAAGAGCAGAGCCAACTTCTCTCTTGTCAGCCTTGCTCCCCTCTAAAACTATAAGATCGAAATCCCAGCTTCTCCCTTCCTCCCCTCCATCCCATACCGTGGATACAGCAGGGGGTTCTGGCGAGACACAACAGCTCCGGAGGGTGCTTGCTGACTGGCAAGAGGCAAAGGCCGGAGGACGGCTATAAAAAGAGGGAGCAGTCACTGGGCGGGGCGGGACTAACCTTCTCCCCAACTCCTGACCTTTTGCTGGCCAGGCTAAATATAGGCCTGGGGACCTGAGCAGGTGAAACACGAGGCTCTTGACATTCCTTGCAGAGCAAGGAACAGCAAGAGGATCACAGGGCGAGGGGGGAGAAAGGGCCGAGGGCCAGCCCCCACCCCCATCCATGAGGTATCGCTCAGTTGCAACACACTTTCTGTTCTTTGAACTCCTTCCAGCCCTCTTTGCCCCCCATTCAGAGGCACTTGGTTGGCAGATCCTCCAGTTCCAAGATTTCCAGTTCCCCTCCCTGCCATCAGCAAAACAAAAAACAAATCCTCTCTTACCAAATCACCTTCTCTGGGTATCTCACTTCTTGTTTCTACTGGATTTCAGTTTTCTGCTCCTGGGCCCCCGGATGCCAAGATTGTCAATGCCCCCTACTGTCCTCTGAGGGGAACAGCATTTTTAAACCACCGGAGAGTTAAATGGGTCAAGGCTGCCAACTGCAACACAACAAGAAGGGCAGGCACAAAGAATCAGTGGACATTTTTTTTCCTTTGTAGGCCTAAGAAATGCAAAAGCAAACAATTCGAAGACAAATCTTCCGCTGGGGGGATAGGAAGCAGATCGGAGGTTCAGTTTTTGATTTCAGGACTAAAGGTTTGCTTATTTATTAAATTTGTTTGTCACTGATCTCGCCACAAGGCAACTCTGGGCAGCTTACAACAGTAAGGGATGCCGGAAATTTAGACGCTTCTCTTGTCCCTTCCATAAACTAAGGCTTCTCCAGAGACATATTAAGCAACACTGCATGACCTGGTCTTATTTTTGGACATTGCTACTTCTTGCTCAACTCTGAATGCATCTATTTCTCCTTTCATCCCCCGTGTTTGTGCCACTGTCTCTTGAGGAACAGTTCCAGAGAACTGAAAAAATTTGCACAGTCTTGTGTAGTTCTGATAAAGCTATTATGCATGTAGTATAAATCATACATTAATGTTGTCAGAGTTTCCTCCTTCCACTAAACCACTAAGTGAACAATTTGTTGCCAGCACAGAGGATCCAGCACTTGTAATTCATCAGCCATGTGTGATAGATAGAATCTGACCGGTATGGCTACCCAACAAACTTTTTAACAGGAAGTCCTTTGGCTTAAAATCACAATTGGGACCAGAATTTCCCTTGCTAAATGAGGTGGTTGTGAGTTATGCCCAATTTTACCACCTTTTTTACCACTGTTGTTAAGCAAATCACTGCAGTTGTTAAGTGATCGTTAAGCAAGTCCATCTTCCCCCGTTGACCTTGCTTGTGAGAAGCTGGCTGGGAAAATTGCAAATGGTAATCGCATGACCGCAGAATACTGCAACAGCCATAAGTACATGCTGGTTTCCAAGCACCAGAATTTTGATCATGTGAAAACGGAGATGCAACAATCCTGAGAGTACCGGTTGCAAGCCTTTTTTTTCAGTGCCATTTGTAAGTTACAACAGTCACTAAATGAAACATTGTTAAGTAGAGGATTACCTGAATTAAAACAAACCATGTTTCAGCTATGAATAAGAACTGGAAATCACACATATTCTTCCCCACCCAATAATTAAGGCAGAAGAAAATGGCTGCACTAGAGTTGTTATAAATCAGATGGTTTTTTAGCAAACATTTCATTAGCATGAGGTGGACAGAAATGCATTCTGCAATGTTTGCCTGAAGGGAAAAAAGTGCTCTCATTTTACATTACATAAGCATGTTTCTGGGTGAGGCAAGTGTAAACACGAGCAAGATATTTCCTTGTGGCTTGTCAATTTATCCACAGAAAGGTTATGGGGACTTAGTACATATGATCATCTATAGTTTTCAGCTTATTGATCTGTTGCATGAATATATCACATCCTATAGAAATTGTTTTGACAATCTGGTCATGTTTTAAATTCTCACAGGTATTTTTTACACAATTCGCCAAACCAGACTTAACATAAATGGGGGATTTATACATCACATTAATCTCAAAGCAAACAAATCACTGTATAGGTTAGTGCTATGTGGCATTCCCAACTCTAGGGGGCGGTGCTCATTAACGTTTCAAAGCCGAAGAGCCAGCACTTTCCAAAGACATCTCTGTGGTCATGTGGCCAGCATGACTAAATGCTGAAGGCACACAGAGCGTGTTACCTTCCCACCAAAGATGGTTGCTATTTTTCTACTTGTATTTTTAATGTGCTTTTGAACTGCTTGATTGGCAGAAGCTGGGATAAGTAACGGGAGCTCATTCCATTATAGGGTGCTGGGTATTCAAACAGCCAAACTGCCGACCTTTCAATCGACAAATTCAGTGTCTTAGCCACTAAGCCACACTATCCCTTATTTTAACATTGTATATTAACTCAAATGGCTTGTTTAAGAAATCATAGTTCAACAATTGGATAATATGAGTGAATCCACCCTTTGATAACACTAGGCCTGCACTGATTTGTCTTAAGAATACTGTACTTATTTTAACAGGCCTAAATGTCCTTGGCAAGTTTGTGCATCCAGCACACAAAGCTAGCCTTTATTGATTTGCTGAAAAAATTTAACATAGCCACATATCTGGATAATTTTATAAAATTATCTACAGTCAAAAACTTACGTAGAAAGATTTCAGATATGCAAATTATTAAGGACATAGTAAGAGTGCTCATCAAATGTTTAAAGAGCTATCCTGAAGGTGATTAGGATCAGATTTACTCCCACTTATTCCAGAGAATTAGATTGTGGGCCAAGAATATAAATTAAAATATAAACGCTGGCTTAATATAGGAGTAAAAGCAACATACCGTTTTAAAAACGCTGGAGAGCCTAAGGCTTTTGCCCAGAATGCTATGCTTCAATGAATCTTGTGTGTGTGTGTGTGTGTGTGTGTGTGTGTGTCTGTCTGTCTGTCTGTATGTATGTATGTATGTATGTGTATATGTGTATGTGTATGTATATGTATATAAATAAATAAAAGAAGCGGGTAACTTGTGGTATCAGAATTACACATATCCTAGGAGCTCTTTTATGACTCTTAGAATGAGGTTTTCTATCATTGTGAGCCAGAAAATACAGAGTATTAAGTGTACATTTTCAATGAGTTCTTGGGCCTCTTTTAAGTCTTAAGGCTATCTCAGCCACAGAAAATGCCTGCCACCGGCTTACATGTTTAGATACCTAGAGAAATTCAGGGGGAAAAAATCCTGCCTATCACATTAAATTGTTATTTAATGTGTTATTTGTCTCTGGTTTGTGTCAAAGTTATTATCAATCTATTACAATGCACCAGATTAGTTTAGTTTCTAAATATTAATTCTACATGACCGACATCTCCAGCCATGTATCACTGCAGTCATTTTGAGAATTGTGATACTAGGTTTCTTCTAGGACACTGGATTTTGAATCTACTACACCATGTATAGTCAGAAAATGGATCAATATAGAGACGCTGATATTATTTGAGGGGAGGGGAGTGGGGAACCTAAGCAGAGGCATGGCACGACAAAACCGCGGTCCACTAAAGCGCGCCCAATTAAAGCGCGTACCTGACGTCATCAGCAGCGTGACAAATACGACCGTGGAGAAAAAAGGGCGCTTTAAAAAGCGCTTTTAAAGCAAGCCGATTCACGTTAAGGTAAGGGTTAGGGTTAGGTTAAGGTTAGGTTTAGGGTTAGGTTAAGCGTTAGGGTTAGGGTTAGGTTAAGGGTTAGCGTTAGGTTAAGGGTTAGGTTAAGGGTTAGGGTTAGGGTTAGGTTTAGGGTTAGATTTAGGGTTAGGTTTCGGGGGGGTTAGGTTTAGGTTTACGCGTTAATTTTAGCTTTACCGCTCACAGCGTGCTTTTTTCGTCGCGCTGTGATGACGTCAGGTACGCGGCTTCGTCAAGCGCGCTTTAGTCGACCGTGGTTTTGTGGTGGAACCAAGCAGAGGCCATGAGTATCAGTACATTTGCTTATAATTTAGTAAGGAAAAATACTGCACCGGTGAGCTAGAGGAGCTGTTCCTACGCATGGAAAGGGAAGCTTGATGGAACAACAGGTGGAGATCAAGAGGTCCCAAACCACACCTGTGGTGCATGCTGCTGCAATCTTCAGCCTATCTGCAGCTATAGGCTGTGATCCAGTTCCCCATGGCAACCTGCAAGGCCTGGGTTGTGATGCTAGTTACCATGGCAGCCCTGTTACTTTTTCCCCAGATCCATCCTCCAACCCCCCCCCCAAGAAGTCCATAACAGCTGAGAAATAATTAGCAGGAAACTTTAATTAACAAGGCAGTTTTGGAACAGACAAACGAGTTGAGCAGGGGTCTTATAAGAAGTGGCACAGTTCTGTTTATCTGGTCAAAGCCAAGCATATGGCCAGTTCTCTCCAAGCAGGCAAGGCCCAAGGGAGATAAAGGCTCCTCACAAAAGCTCAGAGCTTCTTGTTTCATAGGTCATAGGATGCAAATGAAGCAACTTCGAGGGCATATAATTGAAAATCACAAGGCCAAAGCAGTAAAGTTCTTAGGAAGCAAAAAGGAACAAGCCCAGAAAAAATCAAAGTATAACAAATCAACTACAACAGCATTTAAGAATAATGTTATCAAGGAGCAGCTTTCCTAAGTCGAGGAGGTAAAGATGGTCCCAGCACCCACATCCAGGGAACTGAGGTGGATCATCACAAGAGTCTACTGAGGAGGTCATAATTTAATGTTCACACATCAAAAAGTCCAAGAAGTTCAAAGGGAATTCAGAATTCAGAGCATTGTGATCCTGTGAGGGTCAGCAGCAGTTCAGGTGGTCCGTTGGGCGTTCAGCTGGTTTCCTCAGAGTCTAGGACTTTGACGTGGGTGAAAGGGAAGTGTCCACGGCGCCCGTTCAGCTCTCCCTCCCATTGGCCGTTGACATTCATTTTGGTGACTGCAATGAGATCACCCACCTGTGGAACATCATAAGACACAAAGCCAAGGTCAGAAGACCACCCACCCTTCTGCACTCTCCTAGCATCTCAACCTTTCCTAACTTCTGTGCTAGAATTATAACTCCTGTAAGACATGGCCAAACAGCTTCCACACCTGTTGGGCATCAAGCTGGTGAAAAATGGCCTCTTTCCCCCCAATACCTGACAGATGAGGCTTTTTACCTTCCTTTAGTGGTCATCTCAAATGCGGAATAGGTTCCAGGCCAGTACATTTCCAATTTGCAAAAATACTGACATGAAGGAACTAGATTGCTAAGAACGCCAGAATCCAAGCACGTTCAGTTTATTATGATTTTAAAAACTCCCTCCCCTGCACATCCTTCAGTCCTAGGAAATAAGTTTAATCATTGCATTGGGCTTTTTAAGAGCATGGACAGAAGTCTGTAGCCTGGATCCTTTCACCAACAAGGCTGTTCTACTCAACATTTTGCTGAATAATCCCATCAGCATAATTTGCATTCTCCCCCTGACATTAAAACTTTTAAAGGTAAAGGGGAGGCAGACCATAATTCCATGCCTCCTGGCAACAAAGGAAGCATTGCTGAAGATTCATCATTAATCTATATCACCACTACTGTGAGTCATAAATCCCCGTTCACATACATAATAACCAGATCACCCCACCATCCTCCAGGATCAAGATCATCCTGACCCTTTTTAAAAAAATATTTATTTTTTACTGTCTTGTTGACTTGCCTCAAAAGCCAATGCTGTCTTGTCACTGGCACCAGGCACCCTTCGTTGCACTGCTCTGGCTACTACGGGAGCGTGTCGGGGGGCGCCATGGCTGCTGGGATGAGCATATGGACAAGGCTGGACATATGGCACAGGAATCATACCCACACGCCCATCAGCACGTTGAGCTGTCCACCATTGCTCTTCTGGCTTGGCTAAAACTCGCAAAGGCTCCCCTTTGGTGAAGGGAAGGTCTTCCTGGTCACGGCCAACAAAGTCATAGAGGGCACGGACCCATTCGCCCGCAGGAGGCGGCTGGGCAGAGGAAGGGGCTACAACGCGTCCCAAGGGGGCTACCAAGGTGGTAGTGTCCAGGTAATGCAGGCGGTAAAAGTCTAAAAGAGCTGGGAAACCGTCAAACTCATGCTCTCCAATCCGTAGACGCCCAGGGAGGCTGTTAATGATGTAGTGTGAAACCTGAAAGAGACAGAATGGCAAAGAAACATAATAAGCCTGCTATCCCAAACCTTCCATCAAATTCATATGACGGAACAATCAATGTTGACCAACTAGGATGCATCCCTCTAGGTATGTGAACTTAAAATCCCAAAATGCTCCAATGCCAAGTATTCTGGACACTAAAGTTCAAACGTCTAAAAGTCACTCTTCTAAATGTATCGGGTACTCTCTCTCCAGAAGAGTACTCCGTTTCTTTCCCCCCCCATCAGATATTAGGATTATACCAAAAAAAAAAAAAAAATCACCTTGGAGTTTTCACTGACGGAGAGGACATAGTCGCCAGGGCATGTAGTACTGTCCCGTACCAGGAAAGTCCCATGGCGATGACCCTGGAGACAGGCAGCTGCTTCCTGGCGACTCAGAGCTCCCATATACCATTCATGAGCATCCCCAAAAGCAGACATGGCTTGGGGGAACATTGAAGGTGGAAAAATCCACCACTCTCTTTGTTGAACGTTATTCCTAAAAAAACCTGGTAAGTTTTGCTCCAGTATTTAACAACACTTTACGAAATAAAGCTACCCTGTTGAATGTTTGCATTGGAATATTGCTTCTTTCAGTAGTTTAGTAGGACCTTTAAATAATCAGACATGTAATTCTGCAAGGGACCAGGATTTCTTATATACTGGTAGTTCCACCCCAAAATCTTTCAGCCTGTCTACTATTCAAACTTGGTTATCTCCTGAGCGTATCGACATCTACTTTCCCACACACTTCCACACCATAGAAATATTTCCCAGAACAAAAAAAAGTAATATCTCAGGAATGCAAATAAAGTTTCTGCAATCAAATTGTTATCATTAATGGGAAGCAATTATTAAGTCTTTCCTACATTTCCCAGTTTGAATATAATGGAATAGGAGGGATACACTTTCAACAACAGTAAACCGTTTCAACAATAAATCGCTTTATGCTTACAATCAATCTGACTAAGAATTAACCAGCTACTCAAAGGTAGCTTCCATCAAAAAATCAACATACAATACAATCATATGAAGCAATACATTTACACAGGAATCAATATAGTGCCTTTTAATATCCAGATAAAATTAAAGGAATAGATTGACTACAAAATCTCCACTCCATTTAAATTAACATGAAGCATCACATGAGACATCAGCAACCAAAAATATATATATAACAGGGTGCTCTCCTTTTAAAGTCAAATTTGAAAAGCCCTAATTTTTCACAAAGCTGGCATGGTTCACAGGCCCCTAAATGGAGAGCATTATCTTCCCCAGAACCACAAACCCATCATAAGGAAGAATATCTATGCCCACGTAGCCTTTAACCCACAAAAGCCTTGAAGTGGATCCGCCACAGATCGAATGCATCCTCTGCCCTGCATCCTTGTATTACTAGGTCGCCCTCTGGAGAAAACCACCGCACCCCAATTAACAGCTGCTGCTTCTCAGCTAATTAAAACTGTTTCCCCAAGGCCTCTTGGCACATCAGAAATTGACCCGCCTTCTATTCCACCCCCCAAAAAAGCCCCACTGCAGCAGAGGAAAAAGAAGCCGTCGCCCCCGAGTCGCCCCCCTCCCTAAATGGGGAGCATCCCACATGATGCCATCTAGCTCTGCCTCCGAAGCCGGCCGCACTACGCCTCCACCCGCAACTCCGCCAGGCAGAGAGACCCCGAAACCCCCATTTTATCTCCACCCGCCCGGCGACGTCTCCCCCGCGGCATCGCAGTCCCGTAACTCCCTGATGCAACCGGCCAGCGCCTCTTTCGCCCAGGGCATCCTCCGAGTCAGCGGAGCGCCCTGCCGAGGGTCCCCCGCTGGGACTCTACAATAAAGCCTGGGCTGCACATGTCTCCCCGCTTCCCCTGCACTCCTACCCCGGGACGCGGCAGGGCTCGCCCGCGGCACCCCCTCCCCCGTTCAACAGCCCGCGCCTTCCCCGGGTACCCCCCGCGGCATGGCGCCTATCACTCCGGCCCTGTACTCGGAAAGCCTGGAAGTCCTGGCGGGCAGCCGACCCGCCCCTGCCCGAAACCGCTGCCCGCAATCCGGATTGCAGCTGCCGGAGGGCTGATGGGAAAGTGACGCACCCACCCTCCTCCCCCTCCCCTGTTTAAGCGGGGGGTGGGTGGGTTGTGCAGCTGCAGCCATCTTGAAGGTTGGCAAAAGGGTTCTAAGGGGA
The DNA here is from genome assembly GCF_051295495.1 of Thamnophis sirtalis. Classification (NCBI taxonomy): domain Eukaryota; kingdom Metazoa; phylum Chordata; class Lepidosauria; order Squamata; family Natricidae; genus Thamnophis; species Thamnophis sirtalis. Next base: position 120,694,969 of record NW_028261384.1, read on the forward strand.
AGGGGCTGTCACCATCTTCACTGTGGGGATGGCCTTCCAGAACTGGGGTGGGTGGGAAGGTGATTTGTAGCTGCAAAGATGGACAAATGGGGTTTTATTTATTTATTTGGCATATGCCGTAGAGTACATGGAGCATTAACAGTATATAAGGTAAAGGCTAAAGGTTCCCCTCGCACATATGTGCTCGCCGGTCCTGACTCTAGGCGGGGCGGTGCTCATCTCCATTTCTAAGCTGAAGAGCCAACACTATCCGAAGATGGTGGTCATGTGGCCGGCATGACTAAACACGCAAAACTGTTACCCTCCCACCAAAGATGGTCCCTATTTTTCTACTTGCATTTTTACATGCTTTCAAACTGCTAGGTTGGCAGAAGCTGGGACAAGTAACGGGAGCTCACTGTGTCCCGCTGAACTGTCAACCTTTCTGATCAACAACTTCAGTCTTTTAGCCAGTGAGCCACCGTGTCCCTATAAAAGTATACGAAAATATGAAATATGTAGTCAATTTTGTAAAGTATGAGGAATTCAAGAAGTTACCAAATGGCGACGGCTATAGGCAGTGGCAGTGATCGTGGCGATAGGCAGTGAAAGGCAGCAACGATCCCTGACCCTACCGCCGGCACTGCCTGGCGGCACAGCTAAATTGACCAGTGGTGGGCGCAATAGAGCGGAGCCCTGACAAACCGTGTGTTAGGGCTGCAATAATATTCTGAAGCTGACCAGGCTGTTTGCGTTTTGCTGCAAGGAAGTTAGCCAGGTGAATACTGGATGGATACTGGGAGACAGAGGCAGGTTTTCTTTTTCTTGTTTTCTTCCTCTAAAACTAATGTGCGTCTTATGATCCGGTGCGTCTTATAGTGTGAAAATACTGTAAATACTGAATGAAAATAAAGTTCTGTGACTGAACCCATGAAAGGGTGGAGGTTTCAAGTTTGTCTCCCAGATGCCCACTTTTTCTGTATATTGTATACTCCCAGAGGCCCCCTGTATACTGCACGAGTCAAAAAGAGAGCTGGGAAAATATTTACAGACCCTTCACATCCTGGACATAAATTGTTTCAACTCCTACCCTCAAAAGTACGCTATAGAGCACTGCACACTAGAACAACTCGTGACCCGTCAAAACCGCGGTCCACTAAAGCGCGCCTGATCAAAGCGCGTACGTGACATCATCATCAGCGCGACAAAATTAAAAATAAATTAAATTAAAATTAAAATAAAATTAAAGCAAGCCGATTCACATAAAGGTAAGGGTTAGGGTTAGGGTTAGGGTTAGGGTTAGGGTTAGGGTTAGGGTTAGGGTTAGGGTTAGGGTTAGGGTTACGTTAAGCGTTAGGGTTAGGTTTAGGGTTAGGTTAAGGGTTAGCGTTAGGTTTAGCGTTAGGTTAAGGGTTAGGTTTAGGGTTAGGTTTAGGGTTAGGTTAAGGGTTAGGTTTAGGGTTAGGTTTGGGGGGGTTAGGTTTAGATTTACGCGTTAATTTTAAGTTTACCGCTCACAGCGTGCCGTTTTCATCGCGCTGTGATGACGTCATGTACGCGCTTTCGTCGAGCGCGCTTTAGTCTACTGCGGATTTGTGGTGGAACCGAACAACTAGACAAAAGAGTTTTTTTCTGCTTATTTGTATCCTATGACTATCATTAAGTGTTGTACCTTATGATTCGTGACAAATGTATCCTTTTTTTAGGTTCACTGAGAGCATATGCACCAAAGACAAATTTCTTGTGTGTCCAATCACACTTGGCCAATAAATAATTCTATTCTATTCTATTCAGAAGCTGGAATTAAGAATCTAAGAAATTCAGGGAAGCTAGCATGGAATTTTTTCCACAGTGATCTATTTATTCCTAAAGAATAAGTAGCAAATTTAAACTAAAAGCTTCTTCTCTCTCTCCCCCCATTCCTCTTTCCTCAGGTCTGTTTTCTCTGTAGCAGATCAGTGACTGTAAATCTTAGCGGAGTTTTAATTTTTCTTGCATATTTTTCCCAACTGGAAATTCTCTTCAGATGCTGTTTGTGATCTTCACATTTCTTCATATTTTTATCTTCACCTTTGATGTTTACTTCAAATTAGAGCAAAAGCTTTTTTAACATTTTGTTTTATGTTTAAACGTTGTGAAATCTGTGTACACCTTGTGATATTGATCTGGCTCCCAAAGGAGGAAGTGGGGGGACTGATTTCCCTAGTCTCACATTTCACCCTACCAAATCAGTGCTGTATAATTTTATGACATTTTTATCAGCCTTATTTTTCCACTAAGTTAACCAAGCAGGTTACCAGGCTCTGGGTCCCCTATCTATCTTACATGTTAGGGTTAAAGGCAGGACATCTGATAATAGCATCCCGTAGCAGCAGTAATTATAAAAGCTGCACCAAGTCAAGATGACAGGACTAGAGTATGTAGAACCAATTGGCTTCTAAGGTAGAAATGGAGAATTAAGACCTCTAATCATCACCCTATAGGCTCAACCCTCTGGCTAAATCTTATATATATCTCTCTCTCATACACACAATCTATGGCTCCCCATCTCATGAAATACGACTCTGGGAAGCTAATGGCAATAAAACACAATAAAACCCTACAATGAACAAGAAGAACCAGACACTTAATCCAACAATTCGTATTTCTCCAGCTATTTCAAGTGCCCGGGGAAAAGCCAACCCCTAACAACTTTCCAAAATTTTAAGGCTGATGGTGGTGGTGTCCGGGTCTTAAAGAGAAGGATGTTGCATAATGACAATTCTCATCCAATTTCAGAATTTTACATACCCTGAACAATTTCTATTTGGTACCACTCATTTTTGTCTTCATGTTTTTCTTTTTATTCAGTATATAGTGAAGCAAACCATGCTTACCTGTGGAATGAACATAACCATATCAATTTGTTTCAATTGCATATCTTTGTCACCATAATAAAAAGTCATAATTTAGTGGGCTTTAACCTTGTTATAAGGTCATCTGACTAAAGCGCAAATGTTTAGACTTAATTATATGTCGGACTGGGAGGCATAACAGCTATCTTTTAAGTCAGCTAAGACCAAAGGCCCTCACACCTTAATCCTCATTACATATTTACATTGGTTTTGTCTATTGCCCTTCAAATTGTTTTGCCCTCAAGTCATTTGCAGATCATCTTTACTCAAATAAGCATAGGATTTCTCTTAGTTCAATATGTGTGTTTACATAAATACATGTGCGCCCACACACACATACACAGAGTAGCTCATTTGATGCTGTATACTGATATTTTGAATCAAGAATCGTGGCTTTGGAGAGCAACGTTTGACCTGTTGAAAGAATTCTGGCTATGCTGCTAAGACAGCAACTAAGATAGCAGTTGCCTTAATTTGTTGACCTACGTGAGGAATAGCATTATGCAGCTACAGACATGTGAGCTGGGCTATCTGGATCCTTGCACAAACAGATTAATGGCTCCAGGCAGCTTGGCATAATAGCACAAAGCTTCACCGTTGCAGAGAATTTTGCTTCCGGCCCCAACAGCAAAAAGTTGGCCTACGTGCAAACTAAATGAGGCACCTCTGTATCTTTCACTGTAAGATAAAAAAAAGAGCAAGACAACTTTTAATAGCTGGTGTGATATAAAATACCAAACGGGCTGAAGAGAGGAGATATAGCTCAGCATTACTGCTCAGGCATGAATCTGAGTGGATGAACCCATGTCTCTTTCAACCTACCCGTCTTCTTTAAATGCAGTTTTTACATTCCCTGGTAGGGAAATGTGAGCTTAAAATATAAATTTCTTCTTTAAACTTGAACTTGTTAGAAAATGAGTAGTTCACATATCCTGGTAAGCCACAGTTTATCTATAGTTTGAATATATTGGAGTTCCGCATCATAAAACATTACGCCAGTTTACAAATTACTGTGGTGTTGTGATCACAGAACTGGCCCCATGATGGCTTGGCGTAATGTGCAGATTCAGCCGAGATGTTCTCGGGTGGGAGTTCACAAAAACTTTGGATTGGAGAACCATTTGTCTGAAATGGTGTAGGGTCTCCTGCTTGAGCAGAAGGTTGGACTAGAAGACCTCCAAGGTCCCTCCCAATTTGGTTATACTTCCATTTATTTCCTTGTACATATTTCTGCTGCCTTGGTTTCCAAGATATTGGTTCAGTTGCAAAACTGCACAAATCAGTAATTTCAAAATTGCAGAACATTATGTATGTCACAATCAAAATTTATTTGGGTTTCCAGATTACAACTAATAAAATGATTTAGGTAAGGAAGACTTTTTTGTGACCACGAGAGTAGGACAAAAAGCATTGGCTGAACAATAATTGAATGAAAGTGAGTAATCAAATATGATCTTTTTTTAGACCTACAAACATATTTAACTACCAAAGTGCATATGAATATCCATGCACTTCCATAAAATTGGCATCCAAACTCTTCACTGAAGTTTGCATTTATATATATCTTCTGTATATCTACATCTATACTGTTTTACTCAGCTTTTAATGCAGAGGTCCCCAACCTTCGGTTCTGAGGACCAGCACTGGACTGTGGCATGCCAGAAACCGGGCCATATCAACAAGTGAAGCCCCATCCATGGGATGCAGGCAGGGCACAAAACCACACCCCCTCCAGTCCACGCAAAAACCTCTCTCCATGGAACTGGTCCCTAGTGGTGCCCAAAAGATTAGGGGCCACTGTTTTAATGCATGTAGAAAGATTAGACACAGGATAGACAACTCAATTTATTATAAAATGCAGCAGTTCATATAAAACGTGGTATCAAACAAGCATTATAAAAATCAATAGTATTTTAAAAAAACACTAAAAAGAAGTGCAAAGTTTTAAGTGTCTTGGCAACAAAAGTTAATTTTGCCAACGTGAGCAACAGTTTACTATATTAACCATCCCTTGCAATCTCCTACATTTTATCATGCATCCAGTTACAAATCTCCTTTATTTAGAAATCTAAGATCCCTTAACGCAATTTGATTTCAAAACAAATACAGTTGATATTCTGGCAGTCTGGGGGCTGGTATGTACAGGCACAGTCACAAAGTGGACACAGGCGGGGAAAGGAGCAACTTCTTGGTTCCAAGCCCTGTTGGGAAGTGAAAAATCACATGTTGTTAAGCCACAGAATGTTCTCCATCGAAATCTACTAATCCCTTCAAACTGAAGACATGGAGCAATATTGCCGAGTGATTAGCATAAAGCTGCTGGAATTGTGATCTGATAATAGGCAGCATCAAGGACATCAGCTGGAAGCCACTTTGAATGCTGAGATTCCTTTTCTTTCAGTGTTTCTATCTCAGTGAAGAGTGAGATGAATTGCACTATTTTCCTACTTGGGAACAATCAATTAAATTGATACTGTACAAGTAGTTCTCGATTTATGGCTAGTTGCTCAGCAATTATTCAAAGTTATGACAGACCTCCCCAGGGCTACTTATGACCTGGTTCCAAAGTTCCAATGGCCAACCCTCTCTACCATTATGTGACCAGACATCAGGTCATATTTATGATCATTTGCGGCTTCCTGCAGTCACCTGAACATGTTTTATGAGATTTTTGCTGAAACCCAATATTTACCCTCTGGTGTTCAGCAAAAAATGGTCCATAGCAAACAATGGGTTTGCTTTACAATCGTGGGGTTTGCCTTACAACCACCACAATCAGGTCCTATTTTATGACTGTCGAAACTTACGACCATAATGGGCAGGTTGTAAATCAAGAATTACCTGTATTCTATTCATTGTTAAGCATGAACTCATGATTATCACTTCACTATGTATTGGCTTTATTTCTCAGTCATTTATGCTTCTCAGCTCAAAATTTAATTAATTTTCCTTGGCTTTGAGATGACATCTCATTCTTAAAACAGATACTGTCTGTTTTATTGAGAAGGGCATTTTTTTAAAGCAATCCTATTTGTAAAAGGTAGCAAAAAGTGGGGTTCAATTAATTTAGTACTTTTTATTAACTGATGTAACTTTTCCTACGTACAAACCTAGGCATCCGGAAATTCTGATTTTCTCCATGGCTAGAATCTTTGTTCTAGGAGGCTGCTGTCTTCTCTATAATAATCAGAAATCTAGAGATATATTTATAGCATGACTGGTATATTCTTGGATAATCTGGTTCCATCATAAAATGAAGGCCACTCAAGAATACACGTAGTCCTCACTTAATAATGGAAGTTGGGAGAAGCAGCCCCATTGCTAAGGGATACAGTCATAAAGTGGAACGTCATGTGGCCATGACAATTTAAGACTGGGGCAGACTTCTCCAGCACTACATGTGAGATGGAACTTATGCAGATGTTGTTTGGGGATGGTTGCATAGGCATTCCTTTTATATGTCAGTAAATTTGTAGGAGGTCCCCAAACAGCAAAGCACAGAAGTGGAAGTTGGATCAACCAATCAACATACAGGATGTGCATCTCAGCACAAACATGCAGTTGGGATTTGGGAGGTGTTTGCATTGACGCATCTGCAGCCCTCTGCAATCTCCACTTACTCATCAACCCCTTTGCCATGTAGTATGTGGCAATGGCTACAGGCAGTTGTGAGCAACTCTAAATTGGCAGTTGCGGCAGTCTCTCATTTGTTGTCATTAGGTGAATCTTGTGCAGTTACAGCATCAATGCAGTACTGCCGGCAGTTCAATTCTCACCGGCTCAAGGTTGACTCAGCCTTCCATTCTTCCGAGGTTGATAAAATGAGGAGCCAGATTGTTGGGGGCAATATGCTGATTCTGTAAATCGCTTAGAGGAGGCTTTAAAGCACTATGAAGCGGTATATAAGTCTAAGTGCTATTTCTATTTGCAACTTCTTGTCAGTTTCCTCATTGATTTTGCCCAGTGAAACTCAGCAGTGAAGGTCACATTACTGCAGGATGCTACAACGTTGTAATTACGAATCAGTGGCCAAGTGCCTGAATCATAATCACATGACTGCAGGACACTGCAATGGTTGCAACCAGGAAGACCTATTACAAGTGCCTCTTGTGCAGCACTGTTGTAACTTTGAATGGTCACTAACAATGGTCTTCAATGAGGACTATCTGTATAGAGAAATAAAGCTGCTCCCCAATTTAAATCCAACACCAGCCTTGCCCTTTGGATATTGTCTTGGCCCAAATCCAGAAAAAACATAATTTCCAATCTTTCGATCCTACTGATCTACAGCCGTCTGGAATAATTTTGCAAAATTTAAAAAAGACACAAATTGGACCAAAAATACATTTTCCCTTTTATGGACACCCTTAACATTTTGTAAAGGCTGGAAGTTTTTCTGTAGATATTCAACACAGCCCTAACAATTGATTATCTAACCAGCTATCTTCTTACTCAAGAAAAAAAGGGCATTGAGAAAACTCACATTAGCACAAGAACAGCAGTGATCTAGACAATGGGTTGGAGTGGGAAGGGCACAGTTGCATGATTCAGCACAAGCCATACAGCATTCACACATAGTTGGCCAAGACTGCTTCTCACAGGAACAGCAATTGGCACAAAAACCTCTGGCCTGAGAAGCAGTATTAAAAAAACAAAACAAAAGGTATACCTTAATTGCAAAAAAACAATTTCATCTCTTATTTTTGCTCACTGGTCAAAACTCATTTATACTCAAAACTCATTATATAGAATTTTTTTTCTTGGATTTTACATATTGCAAGTTACAGTACCCCTCGACTTGTGACCACAAGTGAGCCCAAAATTTATGTTGCTAAGTGAGACAACTGAGTTTTGTCCCATTTTACAACCTTTCTTGCCACAGTTGATAAGCGAATCATTGCAGTTTTTGAGTTAGTAAGATAGTTGCTAAATGAATCTGGCTTCCCTATTGACTCTGCTTATCCAAAGGTTACGAAAAGTGATCACATGATCCCAGAACACTGTGACCATCATAAATATGAACCAGTTGCCAAACGTCTGAATTTTGATCACGTGGCTATGGGGGACACTGCAACGGTTGCAAGTGTGAAAAATGGTCACGAGCCACCCTTTTCAGTGCCCTTGTAACTTTGAATTGTTATTAATCAAGTGGTTGTAAGTCGAGGACTAGCTGTAATCCTTAAGTGTCTAAGCAGCAAAATGCATGTTGGCAATCTTTGGAGAAAAGCTAAGGTAAGACTACGTAAGGCAACAGTGGAAAACAGATCTGACTATATGGAGTAACTGATGCAATCTGCGTGAATGAGAATCCAGTCAGGAATTTCATAAGATTAATGCCTAAATGTATTATTTTTGCTCATTTTCTAACTGCTGAAATAAGAGTAGTATTAATATGGAAAATAGCTCAAATCTTATCCATCCTTTCTTCTCTAAATCCCCAACTGCTGACTGTCTCTTATCGTTTCTCCCAGTTACCAGTAGGCATTGTCTGAGGACCAGGACCAGAATGAGGAGCAGCAGGTAGGAGCCAACAACCAAGAAAACGATGGCAGGGAGGGGCAGGAACAAGGTGGCAGCAAAGGGGAGATCTGGTGGAGGATTCAGCGGTGGAGTCTGCAAGATGGAAAAAGTCAAAAGTAGGTTGACAGTAGGAGGGGTGAGGAGTAAAGGAGGTATAAAGGGAGTTGCATGCAAGACCATTTAAGTCCAATATCTGATTTTTATTTACTTATTTATTTAATGTGTATCTCACCTTTATTATTCTTATAAACAAGTCAAGGTGGTGAATAATGTCCAGCATACCTTTCTCCTCCTATTTTCTTCACAGTAACTCTTTGAATGGGTTGAGCTGAGAGAGGAACTGGACCAAAATCACTCACCTGGCTTTTTTAACAAAGGTGGGATTTGAACTTGTGGTCTTCTGCTTCCTAGCCTGATGCCTTAACCATTAGACCAAACTGGCTTGTTTGGTAAACTTCAACTAAACATTAACAAATCAAACAGCTTTGACTGGAAGTCTTTATACCAAATGTATAACTCCTCCAATAATCAAAAGTTTGGAAGTCAGGTAATCTTTCAGCTTAATGCTCTAAATACAACTGTAGCACATATTATGATATGCTTAGTGCATTTTGTGTCATATGTCAAGACAGACACAGACTTCAACGGATATCAGTAATTAGAACTGCAGAAAAAACAATTGTTACCAACCCGCCTTCCATTGAGGACCTGTATACTGCATGAGTCAAAAAGAGGGCTTTAAAAATAACTACAGACCTCTCACATCCTGGAGATAAATTGTTTCAACTTCTACCCTCAAAACGACGCTAAAGGGCACTGCGCACAACAACAACTAGATACAAGGACAATTTCCCCCCAAATGCCATCACTCTGCTAAACAACTAATTCCCACACCAGTGTCAAATTATTTACTAAGTAAATACTAATTATTTATTAAGACTGTATTACTATTATTCTTCTCATCCTTCCTTTTATCTATGTCCTCCCTCTTATGACTATAACCATGATGCTTGTATCTTTACAATTTATACTGTTTCATTTGTTTTTTGGTATGATTTGATTGCTTATTAGTAACCTATGAATATCACTAAGTGCTGTATCTTATGATTCTTGATAAAACAAAATTCTTTTTTCTTTTTATATACACTGAAAGCATACGCACCAAAGACAAATTCCTTGTGTGTCCAATCACACTAGGCAAATAAAGAATTCTATGATATTCTATTTCACAACCCTCAATGTTCAAAATACTTAGGTTTGAACTATGGGCTTCTAAGATAAGTGATGTGTAAGTATATTTATGAAATGCAGTTCCATTCCTATGGTAAGCTAGAAAACGAGAATTATTGAACAGATCTAAGATAGGTGCTGCACTTACTGCCATTCCTCAGTTGGAAAATGTGTCTGGAGGCTCCATAGATTTCAAACAGCCTTAAGAGAAATAGAATATTGTCAATAACTTGCACCACATAAACATAATGGGACTGATAAAAAACCAGTCAGGACTTAAGACACAATTAATCCAAGTTCCTATTTGCACATACATACATTCTTCTCAAGTAGCATAAATCTGAAAAAAGGCAAGCCCTATTCAAAAGCAGAGTACCAATGACCTTATTTATAACTTTTATATGCATCTGAGATTTTAATAATGAATTTGTAATGAAAATATAAAACATTTTCCAGTTCCATTACGATTGCTGGATCCAAATTCAACCGCTGTCTTTACTGGGCGCAATTTCCTAGCCCAAATTGCTGCACAATTTCCCAAATTGCTTCCCTGGTGGTGAATATTAAATAAAAAATATTAAATTAAATATTATTAAATATAATAATATCAATATTAAATATTATTAATGTGTTAAATATATTAAATAAGCTATTAAATTAAAAAAATCGCACCCTGGAATGGTGTTTTTCAATTTAGGCACTTTTAAGCTATATAAGACTTCAACTCCCAGAATTCCCCAGGCAGCAATGGCTGGCTGGGAAATTCTGGGAGTTGAAGTCCACATACATCTTAAAATTGTCAAGTTTGAAAAAACACGGCGCTAGAAAGTACCAAAGCATCCTTAACCCGGCCTTTCTTTCTCAAGCCCCATAACTGGTTAAACCGTTTCCTATCACAGCATTCACCCTATGGATGTTGCTCAAGGAAGATGCTTAGGGAGTATCTATAAGCATCGAGATTGCACTATGCGCTTCGCGAGCCAATCAACAACCCCGCAAGGAAGTTGCCCCGATTTCCCGCCAGGAATACTTTATTGCTTCCCGAACTTCTCCGGGTCGCTCCTTCTCTCGGCCTAACCTCTCATGGTTGCTCCGGAGAAAAGGACCGAGTTAAAAAAAAAGCTGGATCTAAATTAAAACCGCGTTGCTCCGTTACCAAGGTAACTAGTTCCACCCCAACGCTATGGTAGGTTCCTACGGGTTCCCATCGCGACCAAATGTCTGAAGTCGTGTTGGCTCGCGGAAGAGTCCAAGGAAGCAGTGATGTCATTGAGAAATGCTTCCCATATATCAGTTCTGGGTCATCCGCCATGTGAAGCGGAAAACTCCGTTCCTCTTACGTTTTGGCAACTGCCTCCGAAGTGACGTCAGTGGGGAGTGGCAGGAAGAGGAGGATTTTTTTTCATCGATTATCATAAAGGGGAGGGCAATATTTCAATGTTTATAGAGAACGGAAACTTTTCCTATTCCACCAGCAGCATAAATTATATATTTATTCTTATATTTCTAAAAATTCAGGACAAAGGATCGTTGTTTCTTTACTGTTTAATCTATACAGAATGCATCAGCTCTTTTTTTTTTACAAACCCACCCAGCAACAAGACTGCTCTTGGGCGGGCCCTTCGAGCATTATGGCCACCAATCATAATCCCAGAATGATGGGGTGGAGTGGGGAAGATACAAAATATGTGTTTCAATTGGGAGTTCATAGCGGCCTCTGGCGGCTGTTCCTCCGCATGCCACGCCTGAGCATTTGCCTCGTTCTAAAGAAGCTCTCCGTTTTTACGGTACTGCGCAAGCGTTTACCACTAAAGATTCATCCTTTTAAGTAGAGAAATACAAAGAAAGCCACTTTCAGATTTCATTCTGACATTTTCCACGTTTCTCATTCTGTAGGTTTATATGCAAGTGTGCAAGCTACACCGGTTTTAACTTTTGCACTTTTCAGTCTTACAGTTAACCAGTCTTATCGATATTAGATCGTTGCAAAGTGAGATGGGCGGCATATAAACTACATATAATCCTAAAATAATTATTTTTACTGTCTACATCAAGACTCTCTAGCAAAAATAATAATAATCCTAGAATGGAAACCCTTTTCAATGCTTTTACATATATGTGAAAGCTGTTTTTAAGGTGAAAATGGTTTCTTGGGTGAAGTTAATGCATTTTGCTGCCAAAAGCTTCGAAGTGCTAGTCATTAGATAGAAACTACGCGCTACCGTGCTCTGCCTAAGAAGAACTTTGTCTTCTATGCAAGAGTTTTCTGCACGGTAGCATTGTCGACTTAATAACTCATATGGAAGGAAAATCTTAAAATTGATACAAAACAACAATTTCAGTACATTTTGAATAGTATATTGTTTATTATTAAATATGAAATATTTCCGATGTATCTATCAACATTAAATGTATTCTTAAATTATATTTGCTTTATTGATTTTATAGAGGTTTGATGGTGGTGAGGCGCCCTATAGTGGAGGCATACAAGTTTAATCCATTAATTTCTCCTATAGAAAGAGAAAGCCTGTTGATCTTCCAGGTGGCCTATTCAATCACCCTGTGTGCCCAGAACATGAAGCCAAAAAGAAACTCAGGGAAACAAATGACATGGCGACCCCATTTCTGGTAGAACCCATTGGTTCTTTTAACTTTTCCTTTTCCAGTCTCTACCTTGAAGAGAGGCTACCATGTTGCGCATGCGCAAAAATCGTCTTCCCGCCTCTCGTTGCAGCACTTTGTCGTTGCTATGGGAACGGCAAACTTTCACCGTGGCGGCCACAGGGTATTCTGGGATCCGAGAGAGGCTCGTGGCAGGTGGGCGGGAGGGTAGAGAGGAGCGGGCTTTTCATTGGCCAGCATGTTTAAGGGCCCTGAGGCTGCTCCGCAGGAATTCAAGTGTGCCAAACACCACTCGTTTAATGAGCCCCCTAAACTGGCGGAGGCGGGGAGGAGGCGGGGCTCACGATTCAAATTGACTCAGTCGGAAGGGAGGGAGAGATGCTTTCCCGATCCTTAAAAGCCGTTAAGCCCCAGCACATCTGGCTATGACGTCACCTCAGGAAAGTGTTTAGCATTGCATCACTTTTCTGGAAGGTTGAATTCCTTGAAGCATGATTCCGACTTTTAACAAACAAATGCATTTGTCTGGAGGGTTCAACTTTTCTATACTTTTTGGTGTTTTCTACGCTAACATGGTAGACTAATCATGTACTAATCATTTATTTAAACAATTTTGTTAAAGGTTACAAATATGAAGATAAAAAACTAATCCAAACGAAGAAAAATCTAAAAGGTAAAGAAAAAGAGAAGTGCAAAGAGATAGAAAAAAATAAAATGAATAAATGAAAAGAGGTATTAAAAAATGACTTCTCCCCACCGCTCTCCAGATAAGTAGAAACAGTATAGCAAACTAATACCTTCTCTTTTATTTCAATTTTAAAAATTATCTCATATCTCATTCCTTATCAATGATCAAATTATAAAAACTCAGGTTTTTTTAATATATTTTTATTTTGAATACAAATAATACAAACATAATACATCTAAATACAAAAAAGGAAAAATACAAATATTGCACCCCCAGACCAATTTTTCCTTATATTTCTACAAGTAAGAGATATACAATATATTCCAATTGTGCTCTTATCCCCTCTAAAACAACATATATTATTGACTAGACTTATTCCCTTTGCCTTCCACAACACTCTATAAAATACCCTCATATTTCATTATAATTGTTTAATTGCCCCTTTTTTAAATTTAATTTCTGTTGTTAATTTATCATTTATTACATTCTCCAGATTTCATTATATTACAATTTCTTTGAATATCCCAATTTCATCCCCAATATTTAGCCATCACTAATCTAGCTGTCATTGTAAAATTTATAATCAACTCCTGTTTGTTTCATTTATATCCTGTTTTTCCACCAGCAACATTAATGCAATCCTCTTGAACATATCTAAATTTACATTCAAAAGTGCTCTAATTTTCCTAAACACCATATCCCATATTTTTGTGCACTGCCACAATCCCACCACGTATGTTTATATGTTCCAATCTCTTTCTCGCACCTCCAATAAAATATTTGTATATTTAACATCTATTTGATTTAATTTACATGAAAACTCAGTTTTAATCAGCTAAAAGTGATGAAGAGTTACCACAAATAATAACTTATTTTAACTTTAGTCAACTGAATCCATTTTGTATTCCAAGTTATCACTTCCTCTAAAAAGAAAAGCAGAAGGAATCCCTCCCCATTTATATACACATCTTTAAAGCCTTATCATTCAGTCCTGGTCATTAATAGTAAACAGGAACCACAATGCATATATTTTAACCCTGATCAAATAAGTTCACTTAACTTCCATTTATTTTTTAAAAGCATAATCTTTAATCCAATCATATGATATCCCACAAATTGATTTCTTATCACTTTATCTTCTTTCAGGAACAGCTTCAGTAGTTCAACACATCCTTTTTATAAAACCAAATAAGGCTTTCAAAAATTATTCTTCTGATTTGTTATTTGTATGTCCTCTTTAATTATTAAGACATTAGCTGGTTTCAAATGTAAACCCATTATAGCATCCCTTTCAATACCATTCTTGTTGTTTGGTATAAATCTATTTTGAAACCCACAGCATCTTTTTCCATTTTGAATCAGCCCTAGTATCTGTTCAGTAAAATCTGTCCTTCTTCTATATCCTCTGATAAATTCATTTTTATTGTATCAGACAATCTTGTAACCACTTTCTGAGTACATTGTTCCCAAACAACCAGTTTCTTCTATAGTCAAATATTATTGCTCCATTGTATTTAATATTTTAATTGTAAGGCTTAATTCTCTCTGGTTCCCTCTGTCAACCTTCAAAGTTCCCACATCATATGTTTATTTTCCAATTAGCATTTTTCCCCATGGGAGGATATTTTACAGTTAATTTGAAAACCTTCAGGTATTTTTAATAATATTCTAAAACACCCCACAGAAAATATTCTTACAAGTCAATCTAGCTCTTTAACTTTCAGAAATCAACATTCTAATCCCACTTTTGCTGTTTTCAAAAAATTACCATTTTTATTTCTAATCCTTAAACTTACATAAAACTTATTTCATTAAGGGTAGAAGTAAACTCTGCTGGCATGATGATATTTGCCATTCAGAAGATTCTTAACATCTTGAAAATCAATAATGAGAAACTTCCTAAACTGGTGGGATTCAAAAATTTTTACTACCTGTTCTGTGGGCAAAGTGTGGCTTGTGGGCGTGGCTTGGTGGGTGTGGCAGGGGAAGGATACTGCAAAATCGCCATTTCCACCCCACTCCAGGGCAAGGATACTGTAAAATCTCCATTCCCTCCCCACCTCACTAACCTGCTTTCCATCTCCTCCTGTGCAGGGCAACAGAAGAAGAACCAGCTGATCAGCTGGGACTTGAAAGGCAGCGAATAGATGGGGGCGGAGCCATCCAGAAATGGTATTTGCTGGTTCTCCGAACTGCTCAAAATTTCCACTACTAGTTTGCCAGAACCGATCAGAACTGCCTGAATACTACCTCTGTTCCTAAAGTAGATAAGAGAGGAAATGGGTCAACCATGGATTTGTTTGAAGGCGCTAAACCTGGACTTAGACAGAACGAGACCTGGGCAGTTTATGGCTGCCAGGCCACATCCAGCCCTTTGGCTGTCCCTCTCTGGCCCACATGAGTTCAATCGGAAATTAGAAATCAAATGTAAATTGGAGGGGCAGAAGAAGCCGAATCAGGTCTAGCTCTGCACAGTCATGGTGCACTCCTTGAATTGGCTGGTGATTGCAGGAGGGTAAGGGGAGAAAATTCTTGTCTGTGCCTGTGTAGCCTTTACCCCTCACCCAGAGTTCAGCTGATAAGAGTTTGAGGACACCAAATCAAGTTACATTGGTTTAGCCCTTCACCAAAATCCCAGTTTCTCATGTGGTCCCTTGGGAATATTAATTGCCCAACCTGGGCAAGATGATTTCCCCACTGCCTTTTAGAGTGTTCAAACCCATTGGAGAATTGCTATTTTGCAATCTCATTGAGGGTAGACTCTGCATGGAGCAAGCCTGTGGATAGTTCTAGTCCTTTCCTTGAACTGGAGTTTCAAGGAGTTCTTCCATTAAGTGGCTCCTCTTTTTACTGAGATCTTTGGTTCTGTGGCAACAGTCAGCCACTGCTTCCCCAGAAGTCAAGCATTAACCATTTCTGTTGCATTTAATAGTTTATTTAAAGATGCATAAGTCAGTGTCAGTGTAAAAACTTCAGAGACCATTTTATCCATAAGTATTCCTAAATAAATTTCAAATAGATATAGGCCTGTGATGGCACAGTGGCCAGAATGCAGTTCTGCAGACAAAATCTACCCACAGCCATGAGTTTGATCCTGACTAGCTCAAGGTTGACTCAGCTTTCCATTCTTCTGAGGTTGGTAAAATGAGAACCCCGATTGTTGGGGGCAATATGCTGATGTTGTAAACTGCCCAGAGAGTGCTATAAAGCACAATGGAGCAGTATATAAGTTTAAGTGTTATTTCTACTACTATTCAATGAGTCTTAGTGCCATGGAGGCAGATCTAGATTGCACCTTGACTCTTAATACAAAAATGTAAATTTTCCTCCAAGTCTCCTGGTGATTTCATGAATCGCCTGTAATTTGCTTGGGAGGAAATAGAAAGGGATGCTATTGCCTTCTACTGGAATTCTTTCAACCACTCAGCATACCAAACACCAAACAGCCTTGATCCTGTGCTTCGTTTCTCAGTTCAGAGAAGGAGGCCAGGAAACTGGCTCTTTCACTGAGCAATTCAAAATTATCTCTTGCCTTGATGGCAGACAACGTCAGACCTCCTAAATTGCTATTCTCCATATTTGTATCAAGTAAACCTTCCCACCATTCCCACTGCCACCTTAATGGAAATGAAAAAGCACTATAAATAATACATTTGACAACCTAGTCCTAGTGTTATCAATCTGTGCGACATTACTTTGGGTGGCCACAAGCGGGTAGCAAAGCGAGGCTAACCACAACTCTTTGCTGCCATCTAGTAGTCATTAGGAGATTTGCAGCCCAGGTATCGTCCTAGAGCAGTCATCAGGTTGAAATCTAAGCTCTGTGATATAGTAGAAGATATGCTACAAGTACATTCCAACTATTAAAAATATGTTGGGACAACACTTAGAAATCATGATATAGCCCTTATCCCCTTTCCCACAACTATTCAAATGCTAACATGGTCTACCAACTTTCAGTTTGGGAAAACTGGGAGCTGTAATCTAATACATTGGGAAGCACCGGGCTACAGTATATTACATTATGTAATTTTTATGCTAGTCTTAACATTTAATTCTCCATTAAGGATAAAACATTTGAACAGTTGCTTCCGTGATTATGTCCTATCAAGTCACTGTTGACTCTTAGTGACCACATAGATTGTCTCCATGATGAAGTGTCCCTAACTTTGCCTTTAGGTCTTCCAACATCACATCCATGCCCATCTTCTCTTTCCTTCCACATTTCCCAGCATTGGAGAGCTAGATCTTCATGTAATGTGTCCAGAATAGTTTGAGCCAAGTTATTTGTGCCTCGACCACTGGGTTGATTTGTACAGTGATCCATTGGCTTATTTCCTTGGGTGTCTGTGGTATTCCCAGGAGCCTTCAACACCAAAGTTCAAAAGCATCAATACTCTTTCTAGCCTGATTCTTCAAAATCCAATTTTCACTTCCATAGGGTGTCATAGGACACACCACTGATTCTATGATTCTGGTTTTTGTAGCTATAAACATCGCAGCATTTGAATACCTTTTCCAAGACCTTCACGGGCAGTTTACCATTGCTGGACTGCAGCGTACTGTACTTTATGACTACTACTTCCTTGCTGATAGTTGATCCTAAAAGGCAAAAGCTAACGACTACATCAATATCTTAATTGTCAAGTCTAAGGCTAGTTATTGTACCTGCTGTCATTAATTTGGTTTTCCTTATTTTAGTGCCATTGTTTTCATTGTGATCCTAGACTTTTATTACTAGAGCTTGTGAATTTTTTGCATTTTCAGTTAATTCTGTCATACTTTATCAAAGTAACTAAAAATTTGTTATTAGCAGAAAGTCCATTAAGGCATCAGGCTAGAAAATAGCAGTAGACTTATATACCGCTTCATAGGCCTTTCAGGCCTCTCTAAGCGGTTTACAGAGAGTCAGCGTATTGCCCCCAACAATCTGGGTCCTCATTTTACCCACCTCGGAAGGATGGAAGGCTGAGTCAACCCTGAGCCGGTGAGATTTGAACCGCTGACCTGCTGATCTAGCAGTAGCCTGCAGTGCTGCATTTAACCACTGCGCCACCTTGGCTCTTGGGAGACCGAAAGTTCTAGTCCAGTCCTGCCATAAGTATGAAACCAGCTGGGTGACCTTGGGACAGTCACTCTTAATTCTAGGAAGCAGGCAATGGCAAACCACTTCCAAAAACTTTGCAAAGTAAACTGCAGGGACATGTCCAGGCAGTTGCCAGGAGACATAAAGCACATACATGTATTATTAGCAACAAACTGTCCTGCCCCTAAAATCCATTAACACACAAGAGAATTAAAAAACATAAATCATTGCTTCACTGGTTAATTGTTAGATCTCTTAAAGAAATGTAATCAGTGAAGTGTGTGTGTGTGTGTGTTGTGTGTGATTTCTCCATGTTTGCTTTTGCTTTCTGTAACTCTTAAAGCTTCATTGAGTTGAAATGCAAACAGAAACGGATAGCAAATACATGCTTAATGTTTATATTTCAATAAATTATAGGATTAATATCTTAAAGGCATAATCAAGAAAGGTATTTTACACAAATTCCATGAGCATATCTGGGTCTTGGAAAATTGGCTCTTTTTGTCTTTCCTGGACTATATTCAAAACTCATCTAAATCCTCCAGGGCACTAAATTGATTGCATGTTGTGCTAAAATAAAACTAATCCTTTGCAACTCTACTTTTAACGCTAGTTGAGTTCACACAATAATTAAACCATTTGCAAATCATGGTTAGTTGCTTGAACTACAGTGATTGGCTGTTCAATGCTCTAAACAATTGGCCACAATCGTTCACATACAACACCTTAAGGTGAAGTAAAGTAAATCACATTATTGCTGCATTAAGCAGGTCACTGTATATAATTTGGAGGGTAAATTAATATAGTATCTCCTGCCCACTTTCTTAATAATTCTTATCCCCTTGTTATTTTTCAAGTCTGAAGCAACAAACTTCATTTCAGCTTAGGTCAACAGTAATGTATTAGGGAAGGAATTTCCTGCTGCAAACATAAAGCATCCCAAATCAAGTGCAAGGCCTGAATTAAAGATAAAAATAAATATACCTACTAGGATCAGAGAATAGGGAATTTATTCAGGCAATGTGGTGAACATAGCTTGGACTATATTTATCTACTGAACCCATAATTTCTGCATCTCTGGTTCTGCCCAAAGTAAATCAATCCCAGTACCATTATTTTCAAAACAATTGATTTTTGTTGCAATTCTGTATTGACACATGTAGAGCAAGTTCCTACATGTGAAATGTGCTTAGCCAGATAGCACTGGAAATAACTTGATCAAATTAATGAGATTTAGAGATTAGCAGTTTTTGCTAAACTTTGTGTTTTGTTACGATCAAAACTGCTGATTACTCCTTATTCCTCATTCCCCACACAAATACTTATTTTATTACACTTTATCACATTCTTCCTTCAAGAAATGTATCCCTGGGCGGTACCATGTCTTTCCCCAATTTAGAACCACAACAACCCTATCAGGTAGGCTGAGCAAAGATTTGCCCAAAGAATCCTCATCACAGTGTAGGGATTTGAAATGCCATTTAATTATTTTGTGCTATTCTGATAACTGTTAGGCAGTCGTTTCTTCCACTGAATTAATTAACCAAATGTTCCAATTTGATTGCTTCATTACTATAAAAAGTAAAATCCTTCTATCTTATGATATTTCAATAGTGTCTTAATTAGCCCCTCAGGGAAGCATCTTGACAACATGAAGTACCCTCCATAGAGGACATATGGAATAACATGGATGTCATTTCTCACCTTTTCTGGGTTCACTAGGATGGCAGAGGAACTGGTGAGTCAATCAGCTAAGATCCAATATGTATACATTCCTTCTAAATTGGTATCAGAAGCAGTAAAGGATGAGAGAAGCTGGCTGGGCTTATATAAATGTATATTTGTATATTAGCCACGGCTTGCCTAATCAGTTTATTAAATAAGCCACAATTGGATGGGTTCACTAACACGCTGAGCTGTTGGTCGTGTCTTAGAAACCACAATGCCCAACGCAAATCAAACAAATGACATTATGGATCAGTAATGTGATATGTGAACCCAACTGATCTCTTAACTGAAGTAGTTAAAGTTTTAATCCACAGTAGAAGGAGAAAGGAGGAGAAGATCCTCTCCCAGACACAGTGGTTGGCTATCTCACTGTGGAGGATCCCCCAGCTTCTCAGGTGATTAAATCCACTATTAAATGTTTGTATCAACAGGGAGGTCTTAATATTTCATCAAATCCCTGTTCAATTAATCCTTGTTTGGGGCCTAAATTTGGAGCAACCAAAATAATTGTTTTCTGTGTAATTTATGGGACGATAATTCAGATACTTGCCTGTTAGGCATGTCTTCAAGGTAACTGTATACAAATCCCTTCATATTTTTCGTATAATGCTGGGAATTGTTTAATTGTTTATGCCTCTTCCAGGTGGCATACAGATTTCACAATTATTGATAGGCCTCTGACCTGATCCAGCAAGACAGGTCCCAATTATGTATTTAATCAACCAATATTTAAACAAATATTAATATGTTTAGTCAATGCCATCACAACCTCACTTTGTTTATAATGAGCTGGTTATTTAAGGGCTAAAAAGGCCATCTCCTTTGCTGGGACTATGGAAAAGACAGTGTATAATTGGCCTGTAAATTTCTGAACTAATTCATAAACAGAGCAAACTGATACTAATTTATCTGAGTTTTTAAAAACCTATCAGAGGTCTATTGATTCCTGTGGTAGAAGTGAAGGTGGAACTGGTTAAATAGCTCGTATAAATTGGGTCTCCATGCATTTATGCCTAAAAAAATCTTGATTAGCCAATGGAACAGTTTTGCTCTCCTGAAAAAGTGGGATGTTGAGAGTGTTATTAAGAAACCAATAAAACCCACCATATGGATCTGATGCTCGAAGTGTCTTTGTGGTTTAGAAGGGAAAGCAATAAGAGCAGTGTTGCTTAGACAGAAATTGGTTATCTTAACTGTTGAATCCTGTCCTTTACTCTGGCAGTTCTCCTACTTCTTCCTTCTGGGTTTGGTTGCTTATCCCAGTTTCTACTATATCCTGCGTTGGAGCCTGGTGCACATCGGGAAAATGGAATTCTGCTTTGCCGTCTATATAACTGCCAGGTGGGAGGCTTCCTGCAAACCTAGAAGAACCACAGGCTCAAATACTAGGGGAGAGAATTCCCTCACTGCTCTTCCAGGAACGTTCACCCACCCAACCCGGCCACTTCTGCCCATCCCTGTTTTACAAAGCCAGCATGCTACAATGCTCACAGTCAGCCATAAGGTGTCACTGCTGATTTAGTTATTTCCTCCTGGCAGCCAATTGCTCTTTTACCTATCAAAGGTTGTATCAGGGTCACCTCTTAGTAGGTGGAAGATTATCCCTTAATGTGTTAGGAGGGGGAACAGGTTAGCTGCCCCATAGTCTCTTCCCCCCCCCCCTTTCACAAACTGAGCTGAGATTATAGGCTTAGCCAAATTTCCAGCAATCCTGCCAGAGAAGAGAAGAGGCAGAGCTCAAGGAAGTTAGGCTTTGGTGTTCCGGGGGTTAAATGATGATGCCTGATTAGCTGCCTTGGAAAAGGGGGAGCAATGCTCAACCGGCTTCCAGATGGAAAGAAGCAACGGATTAATTTAGCGGATTCTGCCATGGGATGTTAAGGACGCTGATATCTGGGTCTCCAACCTCATCCCTCTGAGATATCCCAAACCTCCAGCTCAGCCTTCCAATCCTGAGTCAGATCCATCCTACCCAGCTTCGCCCCCCCAACTGGCAGATCCTCCACAATCCTTCTCCACCTATACATAGATCTCATCTTCCGCCTCCCACCATGCCTTGCAAGCTGGGCCCTGAGCTTCTTTAGCTGTGATTATTCAACGGTGAGCTGTGCTACCCTGCTCTTCTTTCTGCGGGTCCATCTGCACAGCGCAGTCCACTGTCTCTTTAAGTTGCTCCCGCACTGTGCTGACAGCTGCTCCCCCTCCCTCCCTCCCTCCTTCCCTGACTGTGTCTCTCTCTGTGTCTGTCACAGCAGCTCTGCTAGGGACCAACCCTCCCACCGCCATCCCCCCTTCCCTCTCCATCCCCCCTCGCCCCCTGGGGGACCATGAGCCTTCCTCGTGGACACCCGGAGGGATCCCAGCCCCACTGACCCTCCCCATCCTCCGCTCTGCCCTCCTTCCTCCTCCTCCCCCCATCACCCCAACCCTGCAGCCTGAGCGAGATGTTTCACGCCTTGGTAGCAGGGACCATTGTCTTTCCTGGCCTCTTCCTGTTGTCCAAGAATGGCCTCAAGTGGCTACCGGGCCTGCGATGGGAGGAGGCTGACGCGGTCATCATCTCAGCCAGGTAACCACGGATGCAGGAGGGGATGCCAGTAGGAATCTAGCAGTCCAGAGGGTGGGCAGGAAGGAGGGAAGGAAGAAGGCCTCAAGGATGAGCTGCTGGGCACCTGGATTTTTATAGGTTTGTTAGTGTGATGTGGGTGGTTTTAAGGAAAAGAGGGGGACTGTGGGTTCTGGGGAGATGGAATGGGAAGGGAGAGGGATTTTTTTTTTTGGGAGGGGGAGTGGTGTCCTCATCCCTAGCAAGCTTTTCTGGTAGCTGCAAAAGGAGAGGTTAAAGCTGAAAACCAATTCTTGGACTGACTGGGAATAGAGTAGGGTGCATTGAGTTTCAAACTCTCTTGGACATGTACGGGATCTCTATAAATAG